>NC_080089.1:119227935-119556435 GCF_950005125.1 Chionomys nivalis
CCATCTCAGAGGGGAAGGCACGGCGCAGGAACATGATGAGCCAGCTGGTCGGTCTGCAGTCAGGAAGCAGAGAGAGGTGAATGAGGTTGCCCAGCTCACTTTCTCCTTGTATTCAGTGTGGAACCCCCATCTGAGGGATGGTGCTAACCACATTCAGGGTGGGGTCTTCTATCTGGAAGCACCCTTACAGCTACAGTCAGAGGTCTGTTTCTGTGATGATTCTAAATCCAGTCAAATCATCAATCAAAATTGCCCATCATAGTATTATAAAATGTAAAAACCTTATAAATAGGGCCAGATAGATGGGTAGGTGGCTGAGAGTGCTCACCCCATGCCAGGAGGTGGCAGCACAGGCCTTTAATCCCAGCTCTTAGGAGGCAGAGGCAAGTGGATCTCTGTGAGTTCGAGACCACTCTGGTCCACAGAACAAGATCCAGGACAGGCACCAAAGCTACACAGAGAAACTCTGTCTCAAACCACTCACCCCAAAAGAATGCTTACCCCACAAGTCTTAAGATCTGCCTGAGTCCAATCCCCAGATCCCATAGTAGAAGGAAAGAACCAGCTTCTAAAGTTGTCCTCTGACCTCCATATATTGTAGCACACACATGCCCGTATTCACAATGTATATCATGCATATACATACTAATAACAATAAATAATTTGTACAAGATTTTAAAAATTGAAGTAAAAGCTGTTAGATTGTTGTTTGTTCTTCTGTACTGCTGTATCTTACAATAATCACTCATTCATTCATTCATAGTCAGGGCTTTATGTATCCACAGCTGGCATACTTGCTATGTGATTGAGGATGCCCTTGAGCTTCAGATCCTCCTGTCTCTACCACCCGAGTTCTGGGATTAGAGGCATGCACCCATACACTTGGTTTATGAAGGGCTAGGTACCTAAACTCAACCCTTATGCTTGCGTAGCAAATACTTTACACACCGTGCCATCTCACCGACTTCTGCCTTGTAAGTAAATCTCTAGTCACATGATTCAATTCCTGTTTGTTGTTTCTCTCGGAGCTACGGCTGACACTGGTAGTTAGAGCATTACCCCTAGAGAAAATGCCGTGGAATACAAGTTATGGATTCTAGGATATCTTCAACTATTAAAAAAAATGGTTCCGCCATCAATTATGTTTGGGAAACTCTTTGTTAAAGGACGCACTCGGAGAACTCTGTGCTGCAGAGCTTCTTGTTATCTGGCTGTGGGTCTTGCTATATGGGACATCTGGTACCTGGTTGAAGGCAGCTTAGGGCTTATCGAAAGCTTTTTAACCATGACTCTATTCTGTTTTGAAAGTTTTTAAAGAACCATTTGGCCTCTCTTTTTAGAGGGCCGTTTTTACTGGAAGATAGAGGTCTCCTTGGGCAGGGGGTTCTTGGCATTGGCCTCTTTCTCAGAGCAGCCATGTCTCTCAAGAAAGACTCATATGGTGAGCTGGAGCCCTGGGTAACCTTCATTAGCTCTGTCTGCAGGGAACTCAGACTCCTTGGCTCATCTGGAACAGAACCAACAAACTATTTACACTTGGCTGATAGAAGGTGCTAACAAGATACTTGTGCTTATGTGAGCATAGGTGGGTGCAATTTCTGGGGTCCTTTGCTCAGAACCACTGCCTCTGTCTGCTACGGGTGGAGCTCAGGTGTCGGGGAGTCAAAGATACCCCAGTCATCTCTCCAGGGCGAGAGGAGTTTACTTTGATGGCTACTCATCTCTCTAGACGCCATTTAAGGGACTTGAAGAATAATCAGCCCAATTATGAAAATATTGAAATCGCCTCTTCCAGGATGCCTTTTCATATTTTTCCTGCTTCTTCCATTCTAGAGGGAGATGTATCCTTCCTCCGAGATCGTCAGTGGCTATGCTTGCCACCGTCATGGATGATGGGAATTCAGTCATCCATCTCAACCATTAAACCCTTAGCCCCCGAGAAAATGCATCAAGAGTCTTCATTCTCTATCCCCAGGACCAGAGAGGTTTAACATGAGCTACTCAGATGCTGTTGGATGGAATGATGAATCTATCTGTTCATGCATGACCAGTTCAATTCACAGAAATTCAGGGGATCTTTGCCTCTAGATTTGTTGAGAAAAGTTAACATATAAACAAGAGACAGGCAGAGAGGTGTTAAGCACTCTTTTTTTTAAAAAAAATTCTCTTCCAACCACTTTGACAACCTTCATTTGAAGAGCCATTGGTTAATTCCAAATGATTTAAATATATTTATTCAAGTAGATTCAATAGGAACAACCCCTGACTGGCAAAATTTTATTAACACTTTGTTTACTATTTGGCTTTATAACTAATTCACTTCTGTTTTGCTTTCTCAGCCTCCTTCCCTTTGCATTAAGGTGGGGTCTTGGTAGCAACCCTGGCTTCTTTGGAACTCAAGATTCTTTTGCTTTGGCCCTCTTAGTCCTGAGATTACATGCTTATTATTTTTTAAGTTTCACTATTCAGTCAGATAGACCTTTGCCTCAACAATTCACAGGATGTGTGAGCCATCTGTGGTCAGACTCTACTTCTTTGTCTCTCTAGTGTTACCTCCAAGTCATATAGCAACTATTTTTATTCACGGTGTGGGCCATGCATGGATGGTTGTTTTCAGCATCCCACGGAAGTCATCTAGAAATGCAAAATCTTGACCGCACCCCAGACCATCTGGTCCCTGGGTTATGTATGTGAATATTCACATTAGCTATAGATGACATTGGAATTAAGTTACCAAGTACACGCTCTGGGCAGTCTGCCATCACTCATAAGTCAAGGCCTTTGCACATCTCTACCCTGCATACCTTGGCAGCCCCAGTCACAGCCCCATCTGTAGCATCAGGGTCTGTGAGCATTGAGAGTTTACCTGGTGACGGGCACTGCTTCAACTCTATTCGTCTCTGCGCTCACTCAATCCTTAAAACAAAGCTTTGCCTATCCTCTTTTGCAGATAAGAAGTCGAGGGTGACAGAGATGAAATAGCTCCTTCTTCTCAACAGTCCCTGACCTGTGATAAAGTTTCTGCAACAGAGAGCTGTCTTGGAGGGATAGATTATTCTATTTTTAAACAGTTACGCAACAGTCTGGTTGATGATAGACTGCACCGCGGTGACCACCTGATGTTTCCGACTCATTGCGAACTCTAGCACAGTGTTTCTCTGTCTGGGCAGAGAGTTGGGAAGATAATACCTCATTGCCTGTCCCATCGCGTGAATGTTTCCTCCTTCTGACCCATCTTTTCCTCCTCTTCCCCTCTCCTTCCTTTTTCCCTTCTTCCTCCTCCCTCATCCTCTCCCTCACTTCCTCCTTTCTGATTTCCTTTTCCTTCTCCTCCTACCATGAAAGCTCAGCTTAGTCACTGTCTTTCATCCTTTCCCTTGGGATCCAATAGAAATTTTAGATGCTGCTGATGGCAGTGATTTTATTGTTATTGTGTGATCAGTCAGGAATTCCCGTGGCTTACATTTATTTATTGTTCCTTTGAGATAGAATCTTACTCTGCAGGTCAGGATGGCTCAAACTTGTGATTCTCCTGCCTCAGTTCCTGAGTACTAAGATTGAAGCTTAGTAATAGAAAAAGTACTTGGTCAAATGTGCAAGGTTCTGGGGTTTAATCACCATCGCTGGAAAAAAATAGGCATCAGGGTGCTCCTTAGGTATATAGTATAAAGAATTAATTTAAAAATAACAAAATATAGCTATGTTTGTCACTGTTATCTACTTAGAGGTATTGGCTATCCGTCCCTGGAAAGTCGCAAACAAGCAAAGCACATACCATCAAGTCCCTCAGCTACGGAGAGATGACACGGTTATGTCATTGTCATTAATATTAGCTGACCAGTTCCCACATTCCCTCCAAGGGCCCGGCACTCATTAAACTAAATTCTCTCCTTGCATGTACTATTTGTGTTTTCATCTGCTTGACAAAATACCCGAGAGAAACAATTTAAAGGAGGAAACATTTATTTTGGCTCATGGTTTCAGAAGTTTCTGTCCGTATTGGGCTGCCTCCACTGTTTGAGGCCTGTGATGAGGCAGAAACGTCATGGCAGAAGCCATGGTGGAGCAGAGCTGCTCAATGTGGTAGTTTGAGTGGGGAAAGTCCTCTATTGACTCGGGTTATGAACACTTTATTCTCAGTTGGTGGCTCTGTTTGGGGACTTCAGGTGGGCAACCTTGCTAGAAGAAGTATGTTAGTAAGGACAGACTCTGAGCGTTCAGCAGCCTCTCTGCTTTATGCCTGTATTCGAAGCTCTGAGCTCTTATCTTCCTGCTTCTGCAGTGCCTGCTGCTTCTTGCTCTGTTTCCCTACACGATAGACTCTTATTCCTCTGGAATCATAAGACAAAGTATGTAGCCATGGTCATGGTGTTTTATCTCAGCAACAGGACAATAATTTATATACACACCTAATGTAGGCTGGGAAACTGAGAAGGGCAGAGGACGGGGCGTAGAGCAATCTCCAATTAGGCCTCATCTCCATCATCTCCAATGACGACCCAACTCATGGGTTAGAACAGGACCCTCGTATGATTAGATTCACTGAGGACCAAGCCTTCAGCAAACAAGGCTTATCAACACACAATCTTCACACTCCACAAACTCGACGGAGTTAGGAACTGAGGCCTCTGTTCTTCTTGTCTGTTGTGTGATTTGAGCTGGAAAATGAGACATTAATCTTTGGGATCTAACTGAGCACACACTGTGTGTGAAACTGCATTTGCTGGACAAGGGTCAGGGGAACATGATTATTTGATTTCATTTATTTACAGAAGACAAGATACATAAACAGATTTAAAAAACAGTTAGCTTGATGGGTATCGGAAACAGGACGATTGTGGATAAATTTCAGATAATCACCAAAATACGGGCAAGATACACTTAAGACACTTGGAAATAAGTGTGTGTTGTCCATAGCCTCTTAATGATAACACATAACAAGTTCTAATAATAACAAATTCTAAATATCTTTAGGCCAAATGTAACTAATACTGTTTTATAAATTCAGTCTTCAAATGCGATGATCTCTTTCTAGAAGCAATCATGGGCCTAAGGAGATTTGATGCACTTGGAAGGATTTTCCCTTCCCTTTTAATGAGCGGATTAAAACCTAAGTCCAAGATCTGTCTCTGTGTCAAAGTATAATTAAGGTCTGAGTCATTCCAAGTGGGATATTTTCATGTGCACTTGAGAATCATAAGGCTTTAGGAGGAAAAAAATGCAATGTTTTGGAAGTTAATTACGGAGGTGATGTTTGGTAATGAATCCTTTACACTATTGGGCTCCTAAGAAAAGAAGAATTTCACGCTAGGATGCTTAAAACCCAGGTGCATGGTAGAAACTTCCAGAAAAACACCCACTCCCATCTCTTCGCCGATACCTCTCACACAAGGTGATCCTGAGGTTTTGGCCCATAAATGACAGGCTTAGCCCACAGCTCATCAAATACCAAAGTGGAAAAAATGACCTGTGGTGGTTTGAACGAGAACAGCCCCCATAGGACCAGGTATTTGAATACATGGTCTCCAGTTGGTGGCCCTCATTGGGTAGGTTTAGGATGTGTGGTCTTGCTGGAGGAAGTTTACCACTGGGGTTGGGGTATGAGATCTTAAAAACTTGCACCATTTCGAGTTCTCTCTGTTTCCTGCTTGCGGTTAGAGATATGAGTTCCCAGGTATACCTGCCACCATGCTTGCTGCCAAGCTTTCCTGAATGATTGTGAAGGACTCTCCCACCTCTGGAACTGCTTCCTTCTGTGAGTTACCCTGACTATTGTTTTATCACAGCAGTAGAAAAGGAACTGATACATGGACCATCCAGTTCCCATGCCTTTCTTCAAAGAGCAAAGGCAACAGTGAATAGGGAACTGATTTTTGCTGAACAAAGAATAGCCGAAACTTCACTGGAGCTGGCAGATGGCTCAGCAGTTAGGAGCACCTTCTGCTCAGTCCTGAGGATCTGAGTTGAGACCCCAGCCCTTGTGTCAGGCAGCGCACAGACACCTGTAACGAACCGTAAGGCAGCTTTCTCAACCTGTGCGTTGTGACCCTTTTGAGGGGTTGAACGAGTCTTCCACAGAGGTCATATCTCAGATATCCTGCATATCAGATTTTACCTTACGATTCCGAATGGTAACAAAGTTACAGTTATGAAGCAGCAATGAAAATAATTTTGTGGTTGGGTGTCACCACAACATGAGGAACTAACTGTATAAAAGGGTCGCAGCATTAGGAAGGTTGAGAAACACTGCAAGTGATCTGGTACCCTCTTCTGGCTTCTGAGGTATACACATATACACGCATATAGACACACACGTGCACACACACACACACACACACACACATACACTCATATAGACACATGTAGCCGCCTCGACGGGTTACTCTGTCTAGGGTTTGTAACCCGCCTGGCTGGCCAGTTATTCCAGGGTCACGGAGAGGCACCACCTGAAAGACATAGGCTGATAAGCAGGAAGGAGGCTAAGCGTATTTGTCAAAGCCTCCATTTATTAGGGTCATGGTTACAGCTTATATAGCCCCTGAATGGGGAGCTTGGGGGGCTGGAGCACGGGGTCTTGCCACGTGGTCCGAGAGGTTACGATGGGTCGGGTCACGATTCCTTGGTCGGGAAGTCACAAGGTGACACACCTAGTTGTCTAGATAGTTTGGAATGTGAGGCAGGTTCCGCTAACAGATAACTCTCTATTAACAGTTAATTTGGGTGTGAGATAGGCTTGGTCAATAAGACTATTCTCAATACAATTGAGAAGTGAAGCCCTCTGCAAAAACTCCTCACGGCAGTGCTTCCTGTAAATTTTGGGGGGACACGGCTCCTGACAGACACATGCATGTGCACGCATGCACACACACACAAATAAATAACCAAATAAAATTTAAAAGTTTATTGGTGCTCACAGGGTGAAACACACACCTACACAAACCAAGCCTGTTTGGAACACCTGAGGTTTGCTAAGCAGAAACCTTCAGAATAGGCAGCAACACCCCTATCACCTTCCCTTTTGCTTGTGGGGAGGACAGCTGGCTGTATGGGATGATGGCCAGGTGACATGCTTGTTGCTTTTTCAGACATTTTACTCCTTTTATTCAAGCAAATCTGTGCAGCAGGCACAATGAGAGGCAGTCTGGCTTTGGTGTGTCAGATCTTAGACTCTGGAGCCAGACAACATTGAAACATTTCACAGCTGTGTGGCTGTGCTGGCTAGTTTTATGTCAACTTTACACAAGCTGGAGTCGTTTGGAAAGAGGGAACCTCAATTGAGAAAATGCCTCCCATGCCAGGTGGTGGAGGCGCACGCCTTTAATCCCTGTTCTCCGGAGGCAGGGACAGGAGGATCTCTGTGAGTTTGAGACCAATCTGGTCTACAAGAGCTAGTTCCAGGACATGCTCCAAAGCTACAGAGAAACCCTGTCTCAAAAACCAAAACAAACAAACAAACAAAATACAAACAAGAAAGAAAGAAAAAATGAAAGAAAGAATCAAAGGAAGACAGACAGACAGACAGACAGACAGAAAGAAAGAAAGAAAGAAAGAAAGAAAGAAAGAAAGAAAGAAAGAAAGAAAGTGCTTCCTACAAGGCTGGCCTATTGGCAAGCTGATGGTGCATTTTCTTAATAGTGATGGTGTGGAAGGACCAGCCTGTTATGGGTGGTGTCACCCCTCAGCAATGTTCTGGGGTGTATAAGAAAACAGGCTGAGCAAACCTTGGGAAAATAGGCAGTAAGCAATACTCCTCTATGGCTTCTGCTTCTCTTCCTGCCTTCAGCTTCCTGCCTTGTTTGAGTTCCTGCCAAGACTTTCTTCAGTGATGAACTGTGATATATAAAGTATAAACCAGACAAACCTTTCCTCCCCAATTCGCTTTTGCTCATAGTGTCTTATCATAACGATAGCCTCTCGGTGCCCCCCATTTCTGCAAACTGATGGTGGTGACACTGTCCCCAGAAAGTTGGACGATGGTTCTTTTGTTCTACCCAGAAGAAATCATGGCAGGCCTCCGGTATAACAGGAACTGTTCCTACAAGTGTTACAGCCCTCTGTTGGTCTTGCAAGTGTTACAATCCTTTGTTCAGCCCTGGGCAGTAACCAGTATTAGCTCTCAGCCTGTGGTCTGAGACGTTGGCTCTATGACTTGGCATCTCCCTGGAAAGCTTCTGGTGACCAGTGCCTTTAGGTTCTCTTCTCTGGATCCTTGACCACTCTTACCCTTCTTTAGTCATCTCTCCACTCTCTCCTATCATTTACTTCCACATCCTTTCTTCCTGGCTTGGTGGCCCTAAAATGGCTCAGTCACTCCAACAGATGGTGATGGCCTGATCTCTTCCATAACTCAATGGCTTGCTGTTGAGAGGACTCAGGATACCCACCTCTGAAACTGATAGCTGCGTGGGACCCAGTGTGCTGCCCCGGTACTGGGTACCAGGCATGGTTGGGGTCACTCAGGTGTTAACATCCATTTTTGAGCAGTCACTAGGTGGGTCTGATAACTGGGCTAGTGAGTGACACCAACTGGTCTTAAGTCTAAGGCATGCCTGCGGGATCTTTATCGATTGGGCTAGCAGCATTTCAGGTAAAAATGTCCACTGAAGTGTATTTGGGCTTTTGCTTTTCTTTCCTTTCCTTTCTTTTCCTTCCCTTTCCTTCTTTTCCTTCCTTTCCTTTTCCTTCTCTTATCTTCTCTTCTTTTCTTATCTCTTTTCTTTCTGAGACAGGGTTTCTTTGAACCTAGCCTTGACTGTCTTGGAACTAGCTCTATAGAATCAGGCTGGCCTCAAACTCACAGACATCTGCCTGCCTTGGCCTCCTGAGTGCTGGATTTTCTTTTCTTTTTATGATCTTTTTGCACATGTCTATAAATGACCTCAAAAGAAACATGAATACTATCAATTTTGGAGTCACACATCAACTTTAGCAAATTGATAGTCACAAAAAAAGAATCTGTGATTACGGGAATCTACTGTAACTCTATGCAACAAGATCACACTCAGCTGGTATGGTGCCACGTGCTTATAATCACAGCACTCAAGAGGCTGAGGCTGGAGAATCTAGAATGTTCTGGGCAACACGGTGAGACTCTATCTCAAAAATATAAAACAAGGGCCAGCGAGATGGCTCAGTGGTGCCCAATTTGACAATCTGAGTTTGATTGTTAGGACTCACATGGTGGAAAGAAAAAATGGACTCCCAAAAGTTTTCCTCTGACCATCACATGCCATGGCAGGCACACCCGATACAAATAGTAAATAAATGTAGTAGTGATAAAGCCTAGACGCTGTTGGAAGAGTGGGGGGAAGGAAGGAACACCTAGACTGGAGGATTATAACAGGTACAGGATACTGTGGAGGGACATGGAAGGTGCTTGAGAGGACAGGCAACATGACTTCTGTGTGGGAAGAGGGGAAAGGGCAGAGTCTATATCAGTTGAGTAAGTGGGGATAGCAGATAATTTCACTACAATGAACAGAAAACTCGAGATGTGACTTACATAAGAGTTCTTATTAGCGCTTGTCCTGGAAGCTCTAGGAACAATGTGGGTTTCAAGCAGAAATTGATTTTGCGATCATTTCATGGCAATCTTAGCAGGTTTCCCATTCTGTTCTAGATGA
Organism: Chionomys nivalis; assembly: GCF_950005125.1. Classification (NCBI taxonomy): domain Eukaryota; kingdom Metazoa; phylum Chordata; class Mammalia; order Rodentia; family Cricetidae; genus Chionomys; species Chionomys nivalis. The sequence goes on from NC_080089.1 coordinate 119,237,559, forward strand.
GGGTGGGGAGGAGGGAAAGAGATGGGGTGGGAGAAGCTCAGGCTTCATAATATGGAATACAAGAGAGACAAGAGACAGGGAGAGAGGCAGGAACACCTAGATAAGAGAGGAACTGAGAAGGCAGGTTGGAGGCTGTCGGGAGTCTGCTCTGCTATCATCGTGCGCCTAACCACTGCTCCAAAGCCTGGTTGCTAGGATATTCATGGAACTACAGGAAGGGAAGGATCACAGGATGGTGAGAAGTGAGGATATATGGATGGGAGATATACAGTGGTCGAATGTCTTAGAAAAGAAATATTGGAAGAAAGGATTTTTTCCCATTTGTATTCTGTGGCAGTCTATTTCGGTACGGAGAAGGAGACAACGCCAGCCATGAAGTTTGAAAAAGGACTAACCCTTGCGTCAAAAGAGCCCTGGTTCGGATTTAAGTCTCTTAACAGGGTGAATCATGAATTTTAACAGTGTTGATCAAATCACCTTGAAGAACTCCACTTCTTTATCTGGGAAAATCTGATAAGCATGATGATGAGTCACGGTTATAGTCAAAACAGGTCTTGACAGCCAGGCGAGATAGTGTATGCCTTTAATCCCAGCAATTGGGAAACAAAGGCCAGCGGCCAAACTCTGTGAGTTTGAAGCCAGACTGGTTTACAGAGCAAGTTCCAGCCAGGGCTACATAAAGAAAACCTGTCTCAAAAAAACCAAATCAAACCAAACCAAAAACAAAAACAAAGCAACAACAAAAAAACCCCAAACCATGTTTTGACTTCCTTGTGATCTATGTGTAGTGAGAATTCCTTTGACTTTTTCCTCACTGATCTAGTTTCTCAGTATTCCTCTCCTAAACCACATTATAATCTAGTTTTCTAACGAAAACGTCTTTGGGTGAAAATCACTATACCAGAGACCGGCAAGATGGCCCGAGTTGGAGCTCCAGAAGCCATGTAAAGGCAGAAGGAGAGAACCAAGCCCACAAAGTTGTCCTCTGATCTCCACAGGAGTGCTGTGGCATACGACCCCTTCTCCCCACATCTATTATCAAAGACAACGGAGACAACCTGAGGCCCAGGCAGCCTCCCCTTCTGGTCAGAAAAAGACCTGCTAACTGCCTGAGTTGAAGTTTCCAGACAAAAAGCCACAACTACTTGAAAGATTTTATAAACTTGCTTGAATGATTGTGGGGAACTAGAATATAGAGAATTATCTTGGGCTGTCTCAGCCCCTGAACCAGCCTGTCTTATGTGTGACCTCATGTTCTGTGACTATCAGGGGGAGTCCTTTGGGAAGGTACAAACAGGCCCCTTACTTCCCATGTCCAAATGCCATCAGATAACATTCCAGGCCTATAGCAGATTTTCCCATTTTACTGTAACCCACTTCTAGTGTTTCTTTTGGTATATTTGAAAATTGTCTTGGTCTTGGTTACTATGCTGGAATGTGATTTTTGGGATAACCTGGATCTGTGTTCCCTGACACAGTCATTCATATTTGGCTCTAGAATAAATCACTTTTTATTTCCTTTGAGGTGAGACCTTTGTATTTTACTTATATTTATTTATTGCATTGTCAACTATCTCATAGCTCAGTCTAATATCTTCTGGCCTTTGTCTCATGGTTTTCTATATATTCTCTTTGGGCACCGTGGGGAGAAATTAGTAGCAACCCGCTTTTCCTTCCCAGTTTCCACTTCCTAATTTCTCATGGAATACAGGGAAAGGAGTGCTGGATTACGAGTCAAGACTCTGATAACAGGCAGAAGAGGAAAGGGGCTGCTTCACAGACTAAGGCAAAAGGGGAGAAACAAATATGCAAAAGGCAAGTTAGTCATTTCCAGGTTTCTTTCCTTGTAAGGCAGGAGTGGGCATCAGAGCAGAAGGAAATCATGGATTAGTTGACCCTGGATTATCTTAGGTTGCTTCTTTTGTGTGAAGAGTAAAGCAGAGAGAAGGAACTTTATCATCAGCCCAGTTTCCCTGGGACTGTTGGGAAACCTGCCCATTCTTTCTCAAGTCCCAGTTTCTCAGGTCGACTCAAGAGTTTTGGTTTCAGCTTGGTGATCTGGAACTTTGGTGCCATGATTCCACCTGGCCTGGGACTGTTGAGAGGCTTAGAGCAGACTGATAGCTTCCAGTGGTTTTTATTTAATGACGGCGAATCATTCCTGTGGAGTCTGCAGAGAGGAGTGCTTTCACTTTCCAAATTTTCATAAAATACATATGCATACAATTTACCACTTTAACCATGAGAGGGAAGCAAAGAATTCCATCCCAGGCCCTTTTACCTTTCGTTTTGAGATTGGGCTCATTAAGTTGCCAGGCAGCCTTCTGCCTAGGCTTCCCAAGTATCTGGAATTATAGGCATGTACCACCACTCCTGGCTTATTATAATTATTTTTACATTTTTCATTGCATTTTTCTGAAAAGGTCTTGTTATATAGCCTTAGCTGGTAATCCTCCTGCCTTAACCTCAGAACTATTTGAAATACAAGTATGTACTACCATGCCTGACTTCCTTATCTTAAAAAAGAAAAAAAAAAAAAAGATGTAACACACTCTGCACAGCTAGCAGCTTGTCTCTTTTATTTAATAATGTATCTTTGCAACATGATCTTTAAGAGTGAAAGGATTTACTTTCATGCCACTGTCTTTGATGTAAAAATAGCTACTTTTCAGAAAAGCAAGTAACTTTTAGGAAAATTCCACTTGAAATAATCTTCGAAAAATGTCAATGTTAACTTTACTTCATAAGAGAACAGAGAGGTTTTGAAGGAGAATAAAGATGGAGGTTATATGTCCTTTTCTGAGAAAAAGGCACTCTGGTTATGTATGAATGCAGGCCTTAGGAGGGACAGACCTTCTCTTCCCCTCTATTCTCCTAGACCCAATCCCCCAGTCTCCTCCCTAGCACAGCAACAGAACACCAGCTGCAGCCTTCCTTCCCCTTGCCCGCATCTCCTGTAGGTCCCACAGACCATCCTTTCCTAACCTCCCACTCCGACTCATCACTGTTTCTCGGCCTCTGTACCTAGCAGGCACCCCCTGATAAACCACAGGCCATCCGAGCCAGAAAACCAGGTAGGCTGACCAGCAGCAGATCTTCTCCTCTCTCTGTTCTTCCAGACCCAATCCCCCCAGTCCCTAGCACTGCAGCACAACACCAGCTGTAGCCCCTCTCTCACCCCTGCCCACATCTCCTGTGGATCCCACAAACCACCCCCTAACCACCCTTGTGGCTTTGCCCCAGATCCCAACACCAGTAGGTAACCCCTGCTAACCCAAGGGCTGCTTTTCCCAGGGCAACAAGTAGGCTGAAGGCAGGCCCATTCCTCTCTTATTGCTCTTGAGATCTGACCCTTCCCCCAGTCTCATCCCCAGGTCTGTAGCAGAAACGTTGAGTTTCCATCTTAAACCTGCCAGAATGGCTAAGATCAACAAAACAAGTGACAGCTCATGCTGGTGAGAGTACGGAGCAAGGGGAGCCCTCCTTCATTGTGGGTGTTGTGCAGCCACTGTAGAAATCAATATGGCGGTTCCTCAGAAAATTGAGAATTGATCTACTTCAAGACCCAGCTATACCACTGTGGTGGTTTGACTAAAAATGGACCCCACAGGCCCTAGGAAGTGGCACTATTAAGAGGTGTGGCCTTGTTGGAGGAAGTGTAACATTGTGGGTGGGCTTTGAGGTTTCAGATGCTCAAGCCAGGCCTAGTTGATGACTGACTCTTCCTTCCTCTTCAGATCCAGATATAGAACTCTCAACTATCTCTCTAGCACCATGCTGCCATGGCAATAATAGTCTAAACCTCTGAGCTGTAATCCACTCTCAATTAAATGTTTTCCTTTATAAGAGTTGCTATGGAGCCAGGCAATGGTAGCACACGCAGGGAGGCAGAGGCAGGCAGATCTCTATAAGTTCAGGGTTAACCTGGTTTACAGAGTGAGTTTCAGGACAGCCAGAGATACACAGAGAAACCCTGTCTTGGAAAAGAAAAAAAAAAGAGTTGCCATGGTCATGGTGTCTCTTCGCACCAATAGAAATCCTAGCCACTCTTGGACACATACCCAAAGGGCACTCCAAACTACCACAAGGACACTTGATCAGCTGTGTTTATTGCAGCTTTATTCATAATAGTCAGAAACTGGAAGCAACCTAGATGTCTCTCAGTAGAAGAATGGACAAAAAAAAATGTAGTAATTCACACCATAGAGTACTACTCAGCAGTTAAAAATATGACATCATGAAATCTGCAGGCAAATGGATGGAACCAAAAAACAAAATCACCCTGAGTGACATAATACAGACCCAGAAAGATAAATATGGTTTCTATTCACTTATAGGGGATATTTGGCTTTAAGTAAGTGATAACCAAGCGACACTCCATAGACCCAGAAAGGGGGATAGGTAAGAGGAAGGGTCTGGGGTGGGGGGACACAGGGGTCTCCCTGGGAGGGGGAAATAAAATAAATTTTATGGGTGGATTGAGGGCAGTTGTGGATGGGAGGTGGGCATGAGGTGGAGGGAGAGATTGCAGGAAGAGACAGGTGGAATTTGGGGGGCATTTGGAAGTGGTGTGGGAATCTAGGGCAGAGGAAACCTAGTGAAAAATATGCCAGGGCAATGGAGGCACAGAACTTGTGGAAGTAGCCAACCAATGTCTCGTTTGACCTAAGGTCCACTCCCGGAGAAGGAACCTATACCCAACACTGCTTGGGTAACAAAAAACCAGAGACTAGATAGCCTAAAGACTTGGTAAAATCAAATACGATTGGTCAAAAAAAAAATCACTCAATGATTCCTAATGATATTCTGCTATAATCAGAGGTTAGTGCCTTATCCAGATATCATCAGAGAGACTTCTTCTGGCAGCAGATGGGAAGAGATGCAGAGACCAGCAGCCAGACATTAAGTGGAGAGAGTCTAAATTGGAGGGTCTCCGTTAAACCCCTTCTCTCAGAGCTCAGGGAATTCAAGGAAGAGGAGGAAGAAAGATTGTGAGATCTGGAGGGGATGGTGGATACTAAGAACAAGGCCTCTTATGCAAGGCCCATAAGAGCTCAGAGAGACCAAAGCAGCAAGCACAGGTACCACACAGGTCTACACCAGGGTCTCTGTGCATATATCATAGTTATTAGTTTATTTGTCTTAGGGTTTCTATTGCTGCGAGGAGACACCATGACCACAGCAATTCTTATAAAGGAAAATATTCGCTTACAGTTCAGAGGTCCAGTCCATTATCATCATGGTTGGACATGGGGATACGCAGGTTCATGTAGTGTTGGAGGAAGAGCTGAGAGTCCTATATTTTGCAGACAACAGGAAGAAATCTGTCCCTGGGTGTAGATTGAGCAAAAGAGACCTCAAAGTCCACCCCACAGTGACACACTTCCTCCAACAAAGCCACACCTCCGAACAGTGCCCCTCCCTATGAGTTTATGGCGATCAATTACATCCAAACTACTATAATTTTATAGGACTGTGAGAACAAATGGGTCTCTGACTCGTTGCTTGCTCCTGGAACTCTTTTCCTCCTGTTGGGGTGCAGTGTCCAACTTCAATATAGTTTTTGTATCATCTTATATTTTATGTTGTCTTGTTTGGTTGGTGTCTCTTAGAAGCCTGTTCTTTTCTAATGAGAGACAGAAAGGGAGTGGATCCAGAAGGGTGGGAGGTAGAAAGGAGAGGGGTGGAGGAGAGGGAGGGAGAAACTATAGTCAGGATATATTATATGAGAGAAGAATCCATTTCCTTGTTTTTTAAATTTTATCTATTTTTATTTTATATGCATTGATGCATTGCAGGGTATTTGATGACACTGTGAACTCAAGTTTGTGTTATTTACTGGAAAAACCGGCTTCTAGCTGTGGTGCTGCTCAGCCCTAGCACATGCCTTTAACCCAAGAATTTTCTGCTTGAATATTGTCAACAGGATTAAATAAAATCAACCATAGGTCAAGAAGCAACACAAGCAATTTGTTGACAGGAAAAAAAGCATAGAGAGTAGTAGAAGTCAGGAGGAGAGAGAGAGACAGAGAGAGAGAGACAGAGAGAGGGGAAGTAGAAAGAAGGGATATCTCATTGGAGGAGTTTTTTGGTTTTTGTTTTTTCTTTTCTTTCTTTCTTTTTATTTATTTATTTTGTATTTTTGAGAAGGCAGGAGAAAGCTCTCTATCTGGGACAATAGAGGAGGAGGAAGCAATTGGGTGCTTTTTCTGTCTCTCTGAGCTAGCAGGTTTTCACCCCAGTATCTGGCTCTTGGGTCTTTATTGATAAAATAGAATTATAGAGACATTCAAAACAACACTGGTGTCCTGCTTGTACGTCAGTGTAAGGGTGTCAGTTCCACACAGTTGTTACAGACAGTTGTTTGCTGCCATGTGGGCACTGGGAACTGAACTTGGATCCTCTGGAAGAGCAGTCAGCGCTTTAAACTGCTGAGCCAGCTCTCCAGTCCAAGAATCAATTTTTATAAAAGGGGAAAAAAAGAGTGGTAAGTTCATCTGCTGGGCAGTGCTTCCATGGTAACCTTACATTAAGCACCCCATCTTGGTGGTAGAGGGGTCAAGCAATCTGGGTTGAAATCCTGGCTCTCCCATGTGCTAGGTATATGACCTCAGAAAAGCCGTGTCCCATCATCTTCAAAGTAAGGGGATTAGGTTGCAAGTTCTATTTCTTATATTCTTGCATTTTCCAATTTGGGAACAGATACCAATATGACAGGCCGAAGACTAGTGTTTGTTTGTTTTTTGGTTTTGGTTTTATTTTTTGTAAGTGGACCTTTTCTGTGTCACCAGCCAGTTCCCAAATCATAACCCAGAGACTTATTAATTATAAAAGTGTGACTGATAGTTTAGGCTTGTTTTTAACTAGCTCTTATAACTTAAATTATCTGATTTCTGTTAATCTACGTATTTCCACGTGGCTCATGGTTTTACCATCCTCCAGCATGTCTTGCTTACTCTGTGTCTCCTGGTGACCCCACCTTTCTTTTTCCCAGCATCCTCTGTGTCTGGCTGTCCAGCCTATATTTTCTGCCTAGCTAATGGCTGCTTAACGTTTTGTTAAACCAATAAAAAAGCACCTTGGAAAAGACACATTGACACATCTTCACAGTGCACGAAAAATTATTCCACAACAATTTTTAGACAAGGTCTTACTATGTTGCCCAAGCTGGCCTGACACTCATTGTGTAACTCAGGTTGGCTTTTAACTCAAGGCAATCCTTCTGCCTCAGTCTCTTGACTACTGGGATTTCAAGAGTGAGACACCAACTTTGCTTTTTTTTTTTTTTTTTTTTTTTTAATTTTTGAGACAAGGCCTTGCTTTGTAGCTCAGGGTGGACTTGATTTCCAGGCTTTCTTGTCTCAACTTCCTAAGGGCTGACATTACAGGTTTTTTGAAACACACACAGATCCCAGATTTGAATCCCAAACCTTTCATTAACTTGATTCATGGCCTTGGGCAAGACAACCAGCTCCCTTGGCTTCAGTTGTCCTGATCATTGTTGTTTTGAGAAAGGTTCTCATGTAGCCAAGGCTGGTCTGGAACTGTATAGGGAAGGGTTGCCTTGCATTTCTAACCCTCCTGTCTCCACATCCCGAGTGCTGAGATTACAGGCTTGTACCACTACATGTGGTTTATGCAGTGCTAGGTTCTTGGCAAAGCACATCACCCACTGAGCCTCATCCCCAGCCCTGAGCCTCTGGTTATATATTTGTAAACTGAGAAAGCTGCATTAGTGCCCAAAATCGCTCACATTCTAGTACAGTGAATCGCAGGCTTGATCTCAGACAAGCTCCTTTTGAAATGCAGGCTCTGAAACAGGTTCCCAGAGTGGAACCTGAGATTCTTATTTGTGGCTGGTTTCCAGGTAAGGTTTGATAGTGTTCTAGAATAAAATGGTGTTTCAAGCTTTCAGGTATCAGGAAGCTGTTTTTTTTTTTGGGGGGGGGGTTCAGTCTTGGGAATGGATAAAAGGTCCCGGTGTGTCCCTGGGTGGCACACAGAATGTAAAGTTTTATTCTGTGGGAGTGTGCACACTTGCTGGCCTCCCTATGGACTCCACTCATCTATGTAAGAAAGTTGAGATGGAGACTACACAGTGATGAGATGGATTGTTTATGGAGGTACAGTTGTTTATGGAGGTACAGTTGACGTCAGCCTTGAAGGAAAAGATGGCTCTCAGACATTGTTTTTGACTCTACTGGACATCAATCATTTTGCGATATTATCAAATCTCAGTATTCTGGATTTCTCGATGTGTTCTTAGAATTGTCCCTTAAAAAGACAGAATTTCACCATTGCTCCTTTGAAATTCTTTAATTATAGACAGGCCAGAAGTGCTTGCTGCGATGTGTGCAGGGTGATAGCGCACATTAAACTCTTAAGCAAAGTGTTCGTTTAGGCAGCTTATTTTCCTGTCTGCCAGTATACTTCATTCCTACTCTCCTCTGGGCTAGGCAATTCTCCTCCTGGACTTACATCATCTGATATGATGGATGGAAGAGCTCCAAACATCACCAGGCCCACAATGTATCAAAAAGTCGGACAGCTAAGGTTCAAGCCCTGACCGTGAACCACTCCAGAGTTCTTTTTACCACATGACGCCTTTATCCTTTAGCATCTCCCCCGTTTCTGTTACAATTGACGCCTTTATCCTTTAGCATCTCCACCGTTTCTGTTACAATTGTACTAACACAACTACCAGATAATAATTTGTACAGTCAGGAAAGCCTGCACAGTGGACGAGCCCGGGGCGGGGCGGGGCGGGCCAGGGGGCGGGGCCAGGGGGAGGAGTCAGCGCCTCCGTTCAGACATCGCATCCTTCCTCCCTGGCTCCGCCTCTCCTGTCTTTGTCCGCGGTCTCAGCTTCTGATAAAGTTGTTGTTCTGCTAACATGGCGGCGCCCATAGTGACTCGCGAGGCTTCGTTCGTGTAATGCTTTGGGGAGTGAGGCAGAAGGGAGCTGCAGGCCAGAGCCTGTGAGCAGGTAACCCGCAGCCGGAGGACGAGAGGCAGGCCCTGCTTAGCCCCAGTCGCTAGGAGCAGGAGGTGAAGGTGCGGACTGGCCCCGGCAGTCCCTGAACCTTGCAGTTTTCCAAACCCGGAAAAGCTTCGAAATTCTAGTATTCAGGTTCTTTCAGCCTTGGACCCTGTTGACAGCTCCGGACTCCTGCTCGGAGAAACGCACATCTTCACACGACTTTATATTTAAATTCTCCTCTACTCCTCGCCTAACCTGGGTCCCTAGATCTTCGCTCCGGAGTTGAGGCTTTGAACCCAGTCAAAGATCATGCAGTAGTATAGTACATTTGGGGGCATCCACAGTATATTAGAACCTGCAGGTCCTCAGAAGTCATCTGGATCTACCACATGGCTCACAGCTTTAGAGAACGCGGAGTGACAGATCGGAAATAACTTGCCTGAGGTCCTGCAGGAAATTAGAATTAGCATCTGCTTTTTAACATTGTGTTTTGCAAGACATGTTTGTTGGGGTGAGGTGTATGTTTACTTATTTATTTTGTTTCTTTGATTCCGGGTCTTGCTGTGTATTCCAAGTTGTTCTAAGCTTGATAGGTAGCGCAGGATGGTCTTGGACTTAGAATCAGCCTTCCTGCTCAGCCTTCTGAGTGTTGGGATCATGGGCATGCACCCAGCTTCCTGACCTGACTTGATTTCCTCCCGTTTTTGGAAACTGTTTTATGAAGCTGGCCTCGAACCCTGTAATTCTCCTGCCTCTGCCTCTAATTAGGTTTCTTGAATATTCTTTTGGGAGCACATTGGTGTTTTATGTGCTTCTCCTTTGTCTTCTAGTTCTTCACCTGTTTCCTACTATTGCTTTAGGTTTCCCTATTTATGATCATTTGGGCCCATTTCTCAGGTCCCTCATATTCTCAGTTACTTTAACCTTAAGCCCCACTTAAAACGAGATCAGTTCAGGGCTGAATTGAAAGAGGAGTCTTAGGGGAGAGGGCAATGCTTTGGAAAGACAGAAGAGATAACATTTCAGCAAGTAAAGAAATAAGATGAGCCAGCTCTAAGGAAGAAAGGGTCCAAGCTGGTTGTAAATGTGAGATGTGAGTCACATTTTTTCCACTCATTGTATCCACAACTACCCTCTGCTAAAATGGCTGCTCTTAATGCCAGGAAAAGGCAATGCCTATTAGGACTTAAATGGAGAGGAACTTGAAGTGACCCAGAACTATGCATAGGCAGTAAGAGAAGAGAATAGGGTTGAAACTTAGAAGTCTCATAGGCACAAGTACAGCCATTTGTTTCTAGTATGTTCTAATGGATAAGAAATTGAGGGTGATCTCGGGCCTATGCGTAAGTGTGCGGGCTTTATAGTTTGCATAGCTGGAGATGGAACCAGTGGCCTCAAATGTTACCAAAGAATTACTTTACCACTACGCTGTATCCCCGCATTTACCGTATTTATTTGTTTTACTTTGTTTTTGGTGCTGGGGATTGAACCCAAGGATATGCTGAACATCTGTTTTATATGTCTAACCCTTGGATTTTCTTAACAAATTTGTTTTGCTTAACATTTATTTTTAATTATGTGTCTGTGCATGTATGTATGTGCACATGAGTGTGGATTCTTATGGAGGCCAGAGGCTTCAGATCTCCCTGAAGCTGGAGTCATAGGCAGTTATGAGCCACCCACTGTGGGTGATGGAACCAAACTAGGATCCTAGCAAGAGCAGTACATTCTCTTACCTGCTGGGCAATCTCTCCTACCCCTTGTTTGTTTAAAGGCAGGGTCTCATCACGTAACCCAAGCTAGGAGTTCAAGGTCATCCTTGTCTTCCATGCTAGTTCAAGGTCAACCTGAGCAATACAAAACCCTGTCTCAAATTCCCACTTCCCCCTAAGACACTGGGATTTATGCCAGTTTGTGGTTTGAGGTGGAGCTCTAATTTAAATTTTTCTCAAATACATTGAATAATCAATCATTTTCAGAGTCAGCTGTGGTGGCACACATGTAATCCCAGCACTGAGGAGGCTGAGGCAGAAGAATAGAGATTTGGAGGACAGGCTGTATAGAGTGAGATCCTGTTATTTTTATTTTTTTGCATATACATATGTACATACACACGTGCACACATATAGAGTCCAGAGGTCAATGTTAGGGTTTTAAAATTTTAATTTAATTAACCTTATGTGTATTATTTTATTAATGTGTATATGTGTGTGCATGAGTTTATATATCTTTATGATATGTGTGTAGGAACCCTTGAAAGTCAGAAAAGACATTGGATCCCTTTAACTGGAGTTGTAGATGGTTGTGAGCTACCTGTCAGTGCTCTGTAGGATCTGTAGGAGCTCCTATACAACAAGCCATCTCTCCAGCCCCCAGTGTTAGGCATCTTTTATCTCTCTCTCTCTCTCTACATTAGTTTTTCAATAGGGTCTCTCACTAAATCTGGAGCTCAGTGATCGACTAACCTGGCTGGTCAGCAGGCTCTGGAGGTCCCCCCATTTCCATAGTCCCCAACCCCCAGTGCTGGGATACAAACGTGTGTTGTCATGCCTGTAGGAATTTTTACATGGGTGCTGGGTTTCTGAATTTAGGTCCTCATGGTGATGCAGCAAGCACTGTACCCACCGAGCCACCCACGCCACAGAGACAGTTCCCTATTACTTTCTAATCTGCATGCAATGTTTTCTTTATGAACTTTTTTAGCTGCATTTATTTATTTATTTGTGGGCATATGTGCTATGGATTCTCTTCTCCACCATATGAGTCCCTTTGTAAAGCCTGTAGTAACCCTCCTGGCAAAGTTTGATCCAGTGCCTTCATGTAACAGCCTAAACCCTAGTAGATATGGGAAGGATTTTGAGAGAATCAGGTGATTAACACCAGTTTAGAAAGCCAGCTTTCCATATGTCTCTCTTGTTTTTGAAAGGTCGTTTTACCTCCTTGTTGCTATTATGCAAGAAGGCAGAATGACTACATCCTAAATGTTTGGTGAACTCTCACCTCAGCCCCTTAGAAGTTCTTTATCAAGGCCATTTCTGCCATTCACCTGAGGAGGAAACCAACAAAATATCAGAATTAAAATTTGAACCCCAGGTGGTTATACTGCTGGACCCCCACACGGTGTTTTAGTCCGAAGAGTTCTATGACAATGCTGCTGCGTGTTATGTCACATCTGTGTCTTACCTGCTTCTCCTCTGTATGGTTAGTTATGTCACGTGTTCATCTGTGTCTTACCTGCTTCTCCTCTGTATGGTTAGTTATGTCACGTGTTCATCTGTGTCTTACCTGCTTCTCCTCTGTATGGTTAGTTATGTCACGTGTTCATCTGTGTCTTACCTGCTTCTCCTCTGTATAGTTAGTTATGTCACGTGTTCATCTGTGTCTTACCTGCTTCTCCTCTGTATAGTTAGTTATGTCACGTGTTTCATCTGTGTCTTACCTGCTTCTCCTCTGTATGGTTAATTGTTATGTTGTCACGTGTTTATCTGTGTCTTTCGTGCTTCTCCCCTGTATAGTTAGTTGCTGTGAAAGAAGGCACTTTGTCTTATGTTTTTGATTGTTAGGGATGGATCCCAGGGCTTCACACATGCTAAGCATGTACTCTGTCTTTTCAGCCTGGGACTCCTTGTTGCTGTATCTGTAGTGCTTGGAACAGTGTGTGGACCTAATATAATGAAAAATGTTAACTTAGTTAAGAATTTTTGGGAGACCTGTGTTCAGATCTCTTCTCTTATTTGAGCTCAAGGCTAAGACAAGGTGTTCTTAGAATTCTTGGGTTTAGACAACAGCAGTTGATAGACTCTGGCGGGAGGAGCTCCCTCTCCTCCCATGCTGACAGCAAGTTCTGTAGCAACTTGTCTTTGTGATGGACTTCCTCTGTTTCTGTGAGTGTTTTGTATCTTTGGTATTTGGAGCATGGATTGCTTTTATGTTTTCTAATAAGAAGTTTGTGTCTAATTCAAGAGAACTTCTAAAATGTTCTGCTAGGAAGTTGTATACGGAGAGACCTGAATAATCACACATAAACTATATTAATTAAAGTGTTGCTTGTCCTATTAGCTCAGGCTTCTTATTAACTAACTCTTACATCTTTAACCCATTACTATTATTTTGTATTTTACCATGAAGCTCGTGGTTTACCAGTAAGGTTCCGGGGCGTCTGTCTCCTTCTGCAGCTACATGGGCATCTCTTTGACTCTGCCTTCTTTTCTTTGCCCTCTTTTCTAGGGTCTTCCCTCCTGGAGAATGGCATCAGCTTGTCAGAGGCTGAGTTTTTATGCCTCTCTTCTGAAAAGGCAGCTCATTTGTGGGCCACCTGTCATCCTGTGGGAAAGAAGAATAACTCCAGGGTATGCCAGAAGTATTTACAGTGCCACAGGGAAGTGGACGAAGGAGTACACCCTGCAGACAAGGAAGGATGTTGAGAAGTGGTGGCATCAACATATAAAGGAGCAGGCATCCAGGATCTCAAAAGAAGACGTGAGTGTGCCGGGAGGGCAGATACACAGCTGCTTCCCTTGTTGGTGTTGCCAGTTGAGGGAGGAAGAGTTTGTTGTGGTTTACAGTTTGAGGGAGTAAAGTCCATCATGGCACAACAGGGCAGGCATGGCAGTCTCGCCGGTCACATTGCATCTGTGTGTTAGGAAGCAAAGAATAGACTGGAAGGGGGACTGGGCTATAGAACCTCAAGGCTCACCTCTACTGACCCACTTCCTCCAGAAAGGCTCTATCTCCTAATGCTTCCACAACTTTCCCAAATGGCACCACCAGCTGGGGGACAAGTGTGCAGACACATGGTCCTGCGGAGGACATTGCACATTTAAGCCTTATCAGTAGAGGAACGAAGGACTTGACTCTGGGCTCACACTATTTGGTTTAGGGTAAGTTACTAAGGGTGTGACGTTAAGCCACATTATTGAGTCTTTCTGTGCTTTCGTTTTTCTTATCTGAAGTGGAGGGTGATAATAGCACCCCCCTGGCTCCCAGGAGGATTGTTGAGAGGAGTGAAGGAGGAGATCAAGGTTAAGGCACAAAATCCTTTCCAGTGTGGTGGTTGTGTCCGTGTTAGTATTGTACATGGTTGTGTGACAGGCAGCCCCATAGTAGATATTCTGGGATGCTTTGATTGGGGGACACTGAACAAAACAGAAGTATTAGCAGGTGCTGGGTCCTTTTTGGTTTTGTGTTAGGATGGCACCCATGGATCTAACAGGTCATATGTGAAATTACAGGAGAGGCCTGTGACTGTCAGGAGGTTACATGAGGTGAGAAGTATCAGCCCCTTTCTGCTCCAGACTTGGCCTACAGCCTGCTCTGTCACTTGAGCGTCATGGCCATGGGAGGGAGGCCAGCCTGCTCTTTGCTGTGATCTGAAGTTGGGTCCAGCCCTGCCGCATCTCGGTGGATCCATGGACCTTGGCTTCTGGTCCCAGGCCTCTGCCCAAATCAATTGTATCGTGCGTTTAGGTGTCATTAATGTCTCTGGGATGTCCTATGTCTCCTGCTGTACTTAGACCAGAGAAAATACTAGAAGACTGTTTTATGGATGCCCTATGTCTCCTGCTGTACTTAGACCAGAGAAAATACTAGAAGACTGTTTTATGGATGCCCTATGTCTCCTGCTGTACTTAGACCAGAGAAAATACTAGAAGACTGTTTTATTTATATCTTGACTATCCCTTTGTAATAGTAGCAACCTAACAGTAGAGGTGTTCATGGAATTATTTAGGTGGGGCCAGGGACAAAAAGCTGGGTTGTCCTTGCAGCTGACACTGTATTGGGCTTGCCTTTTCTGTCTCGTGGCTCTCTCTGGACGCACACTCATTCCTTCTGTGAGGCTGGGAGCTGTTCATATCCAACTGGAGAGTGGTTTTGACATTGCTTGGACAGATCTGGAGTTAAGAGAGATATAGTATATAACAAATGACATGAACACTAGAAAGGAAAATTGAGTAATTTACAATGAAAACTTGGCTATTCCCCTAAGCCCCACGATTCTTGGCTCCTCGCGTTGTTAATCTTACAAGTTTGTTTTGAAAATCAAATGAGAAAATGTGGCTGGACATTTCCTAAGCTGAAGACTTCTAAACTGAAGTGTTATATAAATAAATAAATAACATAGCAGAGAAAATCGTGTGCTATTTTACCAGCGACTGAGAAGCTGACTGAACACCGCTATATATGAAGCTTTAGCATTCACCTCACATTGGTATTGCATACATTTGAAATCCACCCAAGTGAGCGTTTAGAAGCCAGGTGTCTTGCCATCATCATCAAGCCACCATTAAAAAGCAAAACAAAGCCAGGTGTTGGTGGCGCATGCCTTTAATCCTAGCATTTGGGAGGCAGAGGCCGGCGGATCTCTGAGTTCAAGGCCAGCCCCATCTACAGAGCAAGTGACAGGACTGACTCCAAATCTACATAGAGAAAAACCCTGAAAAACAAAAACAAAAGAACCCCAAAAGGACCAACTTCCGTTTAGTGAGCATTTTACCATGTACCACTTCTATTGGTTGAGTTTCTTAATATTAGAACAGCCTTGAGAGTGAGCATTGCCTTTACCTGTGGGGTTAAAACACTGAAGCCCAGGTAATGTGCCAAGCTGGGATCCGCTCAACCCCCTGAGAGCCTTGCTGTCCGGAAACTCTGAATCAGTCATCAGTGGAGAATAGACTGAGCCCAGGAAGCCTGGGGATTTTGTCTGAGGCCTCACATCTCATGGCAAAGTGAGGGTGGGAACTGGAGGCCTTGCATGCCAGTGGGGGCTCTGTTACAGCTTTAGAGTACTGGCCCCAGAGAGGCAGAAGTCATTTCTAATCGCAGTCTGATGGAACTATGGGACCAGCTTTTAGAAGCCATCCTCTTCCCACTGCCGGCATTCGTACTTTCTCTAAAAGGCTTGAATTTCTGCACTTTTATGTAATTATGAAAATTTCCCTTTCAGTCAGATTCCTACTCAATTATAACACACATTCCTGTCATTTCTCCCCTCTTTTCCACCTCCAGATGATAGAACTCATTTCATTGTCACAGAGGAAAATGACTTAATTCACAGAGAAAAGCACAAGGCAGGGACAGGCAGTAGGCTGAATATATTTTCTGCAAAAACAAAAATGTTCACGAGGATCAAGGCTCGGTAGCATTGCTTTTCTGTTTATCTCTTAAGAACTCAGGTTTGGAGTTCATCTTAGCTAGTCTATGATGAAGTATTTGATGTCATTAATTTAATCTTCATTGAACAAGCATACGATAAAGGAGAGGCTAGTGAAGAAGCTGTATGTAGAAAATGTTTGAGCAAGGTTGATAATTAATATGATGTAATAAATAGTATAAGAAGATATGGTGATTATAACAAAATAAAATTGCTTTACATAATAACTTGAAAGTCAGAAACTAGAAATAGGCCAGGTGTGGCACCGGCCTGTAGTCCTAGCACTCAAGAAGCCTGGGCTGCAAAACAAGACCCTGTCCCAGAAAGCAAAAAGCCCTACAAATAATTTATGTCAAAGATTTAGTTACTTTTCTAACTCGTATGGAGTGTGATTACCGTCTTTTCCTGTAGTAATCAAGATTCCAAAGAAAAGCCATGGGGGTCTAACCCATTGCCGGTAGGAGAAAGGGTTCAGTAAAGGAAACAGTTTTATTTTTGCACTTTAGAAATTGGGGTGTTTCACCTTTCATAAGAACTTGTTTACAAGGGGAAAGGATTTTCTGTCGCTCACCTTTTCTTCTCTCCAGTGCCAAGGGTGAAGCCATCACCTTGTGCAGGCTGGACAAACACTGTGTCAAGGAACTAAACCACTGGGCCGGCCTAGTCTTAAAAACAGCGAGGTCCCTGAGTGTACACCAGCCCGACCCGGGGACTCCTCATCCGACTGAGATCTTCTATTCCCTGCCTCCGCTCTGCTTATTTAAATCATTATTCTTCCAGCAGTACAGAGGATGCTTTAGTTTTGTACTCTCCAGATTCTGATAAAAACTTTAAAAAGTGTTTCTTTCTCTTGGTGGTGTTGCTTACTTACTTGCCCTTTTTCATTTCTAGAGGATAGACAGGACAGAAAAAAGTTGTGCTTTAGTGGTTTTCTTTTTGGAGGGGCAGTGGTTAGCTGTTGTTTGTGGTTTTGCTAAGGATTTAAAACCTTTGCTGGTGGCTGGAGAGATGGCTCAGAGGAATAGAGCACTGGCTGCTCTTCCAGAGGTCCTGAGTTCAATTCCCAGCAACCACATGGTGGCTCACAACCATCTGTAATGAGGTCTGGTGTCCTCTTCTGTACTGCAGGATTCATGAAGGAAGAAACCTATATACATAATAAATAAAAATCTTTAAAAAAAAATAAAAAAATAAAACCTTTGCAGAAGTTTAAAAACTTGGCAAGAAACTGGACACGACATGGTGATGTTCACCTGTAATCCCAGTACTCTGGAGGCAGAGGCAGGAGGATTGTTGCTACTTTGAGGCCAAACTGTGCTACATAGCAAAATTCTGCATCCCCCTCAACCAACCAAGCAACCAACCAGCCAACCAACTAATCAATCAAACAAACAAAACACCCACTTTGCTGCTTCCCTGATTCAAGTTGTGTATTAGTTATTTTTGTTGCTGTGATCAAATATCAGGCAGAAACAAGGGAAGGAAGGGTTCATTTTGTCTCACAGTTTTGGAGCATACAGTCTTGGGGGGGAAGGCAGCTGGTCACATGGTATCTATAATAAGCAAGCTATACTATTCGCTGCTGCTCATCTTCCTGTCTTTTTCAGTTCACAGACCTGAGCCCATGGAACAGTACTAATCACAGTTAGGCTGGGTCCTCAGTTAACCTCTGTTGACTAACGTGCCCTGACTTTGCTAGAACCTGTCAGGTTAATCGTTGTTTGTTTGTTGGAGAGAGGTGTTCTCAGAGTAGCTCCGGCTGTCCTGGAACTCACTCTGTAGACCAAACTGGCCTCGAACTTACAGAGATTTACTTGTCTTTGCCCCCCTGCCCAGTGCTAGGATTAAAGGCCACCCCTGCTCAGCAACAATTGGTATCATCAACAGTTACAAGTTGGTGCTGTCCATCATCAGTCATGCAAATATTAGCCAACAGTGTCTAAAACATCACCTTCCACACACACACAGGAAGGGCTGTGAATTTCTGTCTGTGTTTATATTCATTGCTTTGAGAGAAGTAAAGTCTTGATGCTTCCTAAAGCTCAAGGAAGAAGACACCAAAAAGAGAGAGCCAGAAGGCCGAAATTACAGTAGTGTGACGGTAGATGGCCCATCCTCATTGACCACCAGCTGCAGTTACCTGTCACTTTTCCAGATGCCCCATGGCAGAATTTGAGGCTTGGTTACCTGGACAGGATTTGTAAAGTCTGCTGGGGGACGGCTGTGTGTTTATAAGAAGGTGCTTCCCCAAGGCCAGCAAGCATTCATTTAAGAGTTAGTTATTGCTGTCCTGATGGGAGGCAGGGTGGTGAGTATAGAGATGACACAAATCCTTGCGGTTATGCATGAACTGCAGTGATGTCATCCTTGCGGTTATGCATGAACTGCAGCGATGCAGCTCTCACCTACTATGTATGAGGTCCCAGGTCTATGCTCAGCACTGCAGAATTTTCCACAAGCCCCCATAGTACCAGGTCTCCCATAAGTAACCAGCTCCGTGACTAGACCCGTTCTGTTGGGATCTTGTTCTCTGACGTACACAAACTCTTGACAGCATTTGCCATTCTACCAGTGGAAGGTTGAGGGTGCCCAGAGGCAGTGACTTCATTACCCTGTCCTGTCTTCATTCTAGCCAGATGTGTAGATTTCCTGTGTTTTTCATGCCACAGCTGTTGGAAGCTGGAGAATCATATACCCTGATCTGTGTTTGTCCTATTTATCACCTCTGGGAAACAACCAGTGGTGTTCCTTTCGTGGTTGATTTCATCATGGTTTTCCACTTTAGCCTTTTCTGTTGAAAGAGAAAGTCACAGCGCACAGGAGAGACTTCAGGACCCATCTGATGCCTGGTGGCCTTGTTGTCAACAGAGGATCTCAGGTGGATGCAGTCGAGGGGAGCTGGGGAAGAAACTCTGGCTGTGGAGATCTCTTTGTACTTCAGCCTCTTCTACTTAAGTAATGCGGATCTCTGTGTTAGAGGCTCGTTCGAAAAAATAGTCCTTTAAAACGTAGCTAGAAACCGCTTTAGGAGAGTTGCTTTGGAAGAGGGAGAAGAATTGAAGATATCAAGGCTGATGAGCACTTACACATTTGAATTATTGTGGACGCTCTTTAGCTTAAACCAGGACCTTTGGATTTTGGAGGTTTTAACTTTTTTGTCAATTTACATAATAAGAACATTTTTTTTTTCTTTTTCCTTTAGTTTTTTTGTTTCTCTGTGTGTAGCCTTGACTGTCCTGGAACTCGCTCTGTAGACCAGGCTGGCCTTGAACTCACAGAGATCTGCCTGCCTCTGCCTCCCAAGTGCTGAGATTAAAGGTGTGTGCCACCACTGCCTGGCAGGTTGTTTTTCTCTAAGGAAGCTTTTAAAATGTTAAATTATTACCTTGAGTAAAGTGCCAAAATGTCAGTGTATGCAGAGCTCCCAGAAAATATGTAACAAACACTCTGTGTCATCCTTTGTCATTCTTTCCTAGAAAGCAAAGCCCAAATTCTACGTGCTCTCCATGTTCCCCTACCCTTCTGGCAAGCTGCACATGGGCCATGTACGAGTCTACACCCTCAGTGACACCGTTGCACGGTTCCAGAAAATGAGAGGCATGCAGGTAAGGACAAGTGCCCGCCTGGCTTCAGACAGGAGTGTGGTTATATGTGTTTAGGATAATGCAGAGAGCCAAGTTCATTCTTCTCTAATGAAGTGTGAACACGATCGGCTCAGTTTCCTTATGTGCAGAGAAGCCTTGTAATAAAGCATCTGGGTAAACTGGGAGCAGGTGGACATTATGCTGGGGTGAACACTGGGTGAACTGGGAGCAGGTGGGGTTATGCTGGGGTGAACACTGGTTAGGCTTGGGGGAAGCTAGAACAGGTGTGGGTCGCTCCCCTATAAACAGTCACTGTACAGGGTGGTGAAGCCAGTGGTACAGAGATGGTAAGTCAACTTTGAACCTCTATAGCAAATACCCGAGATGGTTATCAAGAAAAAAAGGAGGCTTGTTATGGCTCCTGGTCTTACAAATACAGTGCATGATTAGAGGGACCAGTGCATTGAGGCCTCTGCTGAGGGTATTGTGTAGCCACAGTGAGGATTCATCAGAGCACAGCTGCTAACCATGGCTAGGAAGCAGTAGAGAAGGGTTGGGCTCCCAGGATTTTCCTCAAGGGCATAATCCCCAGTGATCCAGAAACCTCACATTGGACCCTGCCTCTTTTGGTGACTGCTACAGGAAATAAACCCAGAGCTTCACACACACCAGGCAAATGTCCTACCACTGAGCCAAATCCTTAATTCCTTGTCCTAATTTTATTTTGAGACAGAGTTTGTCTAAGTTGCTCAGCCTGACCTTGAATTTAGGATCCTTCTGCCTCAGCTTCTGAAGTAGCTGGGAGGCTTGTGCCACCAGGCCCAGCTAGTCCCTACCTCTTGAAGATCCCACCATTGTTCATGACCCTGAGGGCAAGGCCTTTAACACATTGGCCTTGGGTAAAACTGTGTGGTGATAAACCTTTGTCATCCCTGCACTTGGAAGGTTGAGGAGTTCAAGGCCAACCTTGGCTACATTGTGGTTTTGGACATCACAAGAGTTTTTTTGTTTGTTTGTTTGTTTGTCTGTTAGTTTTTCTTCCCTTGTTATTGGACGTTTTCTATATTCCCTGATGAAAACATTTATTTTATAGTGGAAAAATGAAATTTTATAAGAAAAAAGTACTGGGGGAACAGTAACTATGGGGAGTGGTGTAGAGTCCCCAAACATCTTATTTTATTACATTTATGTATGGTAGGGGGCACATGCCTGCCCCAGTCCATTTTATTCCACTATGTGGGTACTGGGGATCAAGTTCAGGGTTGGTGGCAAGAATCTTTATTTTGCTGAGCCAAGTCACTGGCCCAAAGAGGAACCACCTGATAATGGTCTTGAAAGATAAATGGAACTTAAAAGAAAAAAGAGGATATGCCTTTTCCTTGGCTGATGTTGGTCAGTTCCAGTATAGTTAGCTTTTCTTCTTCTATTTAAAGATGTATTATTTTTTTTTAAATTATGTGTATGTTGGTGTATGCATATGAGTGTTGGCAGAGGTTTCTGTCCCATCCAGTCCTGCAGTCATTCAGTCCCAAAGAATCACACAGAGGTCTATATTAATTATAAACTGGCTGGCCTATAGCTCAGGCTTCTTATTAACTCTTATAACTTATATTAGCCCATAATTCTTGTCTGTGTTAGCAGTGTGGCTTGGTACCTTTTATCAGAATGGCATTCTCATGCCTCTGGATGAAGCCTGAAGACTCAGCTTTTCCACTTCCGAGAAT
This sequence comes from Chionomys nivalis, assembly GCF_950005125.1. NCBI lineage: Eukaryota > Metazoa > Chordata > Mammalia > Rodentia > Cricetidae > Chionomys > Chionomys nivalis. The sequence continues at coordinate 119,258,997 of NC_080089.1, forward strand.
TCTCTTTTTCTCTTTGCCCACCTCTACTTCCTACACAGAGGCTTACATTAATTATATACTGGTTGACCTATTAGCTCAGGCTTCTAATTAACTAATTCTTTTTTTTTTTTTTTTTTGGTTTTTCGAGACAGGGTTTCTCTGTAGCTTTGGTGCCTGTCCCGGAACTAGCTCTTGTAGACCAGGCTGGCCTCAAACTCCCAGAGATCCGCCTGCCTCTGCCTCCCAAGTGCTGGGATTAAAGGCGTGCGCCACCACTGCCTGGCTAATTAACTAATTCTTACATCTTAAATTAGCCCATTATTCTTGTCTATGTACCTTTTATCAGCGAGGCATTCTCATCTTGCTTCCTCTGTGTCTGGGTTATGCCTGCAGACTCAGCCTTTTCTCTTCCCAGAATTCTCCTGTTCTCTTCATCCACCTCTACTTCCTGCCTGGTCACCCTGCCTCTACTTCCTGCATGGCTACTGGCCAATCAGCATTTTATTTAAACAATACAAGACCATTGTCCCGCAGCATGTGAGTGTGAGTACAGGTGATTAAAGCAGTCAGAGGCATCAGATCTCCTGGATCTGGAGTTATAGATGTGGGTGCTGAGAACTGAACTCAGACCCTCTGCAAGACTAGCAAGTGCTCTCAATTACTAACCGCTGGTGATTAGCTTTAGTTAACTTGACACAACCTAGAATCACTGGGGAGGGAATCTCAACAAGTGATTGACTATATCAGGTTGACCTGTGGACGTGTCTGTGGGGGACTGTCTTAGTTGTATGAATTGAGGTGGAGGACCTGCCCACTACTGTTGACAGGGGATCCTGGACTGTATAAGAGTAGGAAAAGAGAGATGAGCACAAAATATGTTTTGTTTGCTACGGGGTCTCACATAACCCAGCTGACTTTGTGCTTGCTAGGTAATCAAGGATGGTCTTGACTTCCTGATCTTCTGTCTCTACTTCCTGAGTCCTAGGGTCGCAGGGGTGTACCACTGTTCCTGGCACCAAACTGGGACTTTTCTGCGTGAGAACCAGTTGTTAAATTTACTGGTACACCACTGGCCATTGCTTTTATTAACCTATTCGGCCCTATGCAGGTGGCATCTTGCACTTTCTAGGCCTTGAGGAAGCTTAAGTATATCTCTTGAGACAATTGGTTAGAAATTTTTTTTGACAGAAGTTCATAAGAATGAGGTCATGTTTTCATGTGTCATCACTTGAGAATTAATAGGTTTATATTGCTGAACTCAGGGGTTCCATTGAAATTTAAAGTTACCACAATATTTGTCATCCTGTGTAGCACAAATTCTAATTGGTCTTAATAATAAAAACCAGGAGTCAGATATTGGAATAAATGCTGAAAGACCAGAGCAGAGCAGCCAGCCACTAGTTCTTACCTCTACCGAATCCTCAGATTGAAAGGGTGATCCTATCTCTAGGAATCCTCAGACTGAATGCCCCCAGCTCCTGTCACCTCCCGCCTTATATTTCTCTCTCTGCCCAGCCATATTACTCCTGTCTCCACCTCCTTAGTGCTGGAATTAAATGCGTGTTATCAAAGGTGTGAGCTCTGCTTCTCTTTTAGACTGAATCTTGTGAAGCCCAGCGTGGCCTTGAACTGTCAGAGATCTGTCTGCCTCTGTCTCTGGAGTACTGGGATTAAAGGTGTATGCCACCACTGTCTGATTTCCATGACTGACTAATGTGGCTGGCTCCATAAATAAAACAAGCTTTATTTGATACAGCACAAATAAATATCACCACATTCCTGGTTTAGGGAAGATATCTTTCTTAGACATTGTTTTACAGTATTTCTTAAAAAGAGGCAGGACAGAGGTTAGAAAGATGGTCAGTACTTCAGAGCACTGACTGTTCTTGCTGAGTATCTGAGTTCAGTTCTCAGAACTCTTGCCACTCACTGTAGCTCCAGTTCTAGGATATCTGATACTTCTGGCCTGCGCTGGTTCCTGCACCAGATGGTGTACATATATATTCACACATACACATACATATAAATAAAAATAAAATTTTGAATCTTAAAGAAAAATAAAAAAAGCCAGTAGAATTAATTGGTTCTTTGCCTAAAGTACAATGTTTTTTAAATCCCCATTTCATCCCTAATGATAGAACCCAGAACCTTGCACATGCTTGGAATGCATGCTATCACTGTGCTGTAGCTCTGGACTCCCTTAAAGTGGAATTCCGTAACTAACTTTGACTACGTTTGTCCTTTTAAAAATTAATCCAGTGCATGCAGGCTGCAGGCACATTCCTAAGCTGGAACAGTTAAGCAAAAGCATATTATTGGTGACAGAATGTCGAGAAGCCTGTCAGCAGATAGGTAAGTGAGGAATAGGTAAATGAAGGTAAGTGAAGGGATAGGTAAGTAAGGAATGTATGAAGCCAGTTGTCTTGGTAGAATGTGACATTAACAAAGATGCACATGAGGAATGAGGAATCAGGACCCTTTAGGCAGAGAGAGACAGGGAAGGAGGGAGGGAGGGGAGAGAAGAGGAGGGAAGAAAGGGAGAGACACTGAGACTGACTAATTTCTCCTCCGGTTTCTATGAGGTCAGGTTAGGCGGTGCAGTATGCCACGTGTCTGGTACTCAATACATCCCTTAAGAAGTGATAGCTGTAATTATGATTTATACTGACTGATTTGCTCTGAGCCGCTAAGAAAAGTGATTCAGCTCCATTTAATCAAGGAGTCCCTACAGTGTTCTGCCAGGAACAGGCTGCAGGAGCTGCTCCAGTGAAGCTGCTGTTACCAGTGATTCCTTCTGTTTGCCCACTGCTGAGTCTGGGCCTTGGGTTTGAAATTGTTACTTGTTATTACAGTAAATGTCAGTGTATTAGTCAGGGTTCTTCAGAGGAACAGCACAGAACTGATTGAATAAATTTATGCATGTGTATATATGTACTCATACACACACACTCATTGCACCATGAGCTGGTCACCTTCCCATGCCTGGGTGAAAGGCACTGCAATGCGGCTCAGGGTTGTTACAGCCCAGGGTGTGAGGACTCAGGTGCATCATCCTTAGAAAACCGTGATTCCCTTGATTGGGAAGCTATTACTTAGACCCAGATTTCAAGTCTTGACATTTTTCCTGTACTAGATAGCAGGACAGTCTTCTTGTATCTATGCCAGTGATCAGCTAGCCTGTATGACTCTCTGATTGTAATCCTAATCCGGGACTCTTAAACTGTAACCTGCATACTACCTATAAATAAGTTTAAGTTGAAAGTTATTCTGCTTTTCAGTTTTCTTTTTATAATAACTTAAAGATGTTTTCCTTTGTTTTATTTTATACGTATGGGTATTTTGCCTGCGTGTATGTCTGTGCACCAAGTGTTTCCTGGTGCCCAGGGATACCAGAAGAGGGTGACAGATCCTCTGGGACTAGATTATGGATGGTTATTTGCCCCCAGGTGGGTGCTAATAGCCAAACCTAGGTTCTCTGAAAGAGTGGCTGTGCACTTAACCACTGAGTCATCTCTCCAGCCCCTTTATAATGATATTCTTTTTTTTTTTTCTTTTGGTTTTTCGAGACAGGGTTTCTCTGTGGTTTTGGAGCCTGTCCTGGAACTAGCTCTTGTAGACCAGGCTGGTCTCGAACTCACAGAGATCCTCCTGCCTCTGCCTCCCAAGTGCTGGGATTAAAGGCGTGCGCCACCACCGCCCGGCTATAATGATATTCTTTTCTGACCTGCTAGCCTAAGCCTTCTGCATCCACAGTCCTTAATGATGTACATAGTTTTTGTTTTTGTTTTTATAGTGAATATCTTTGTTCTCATCTTTGTGTTTTTTCACCCAGGTGTCTCCTTAGAGTACTTCTCATCCTCCCCTGTTCTAAGTCCTTATTCTTCAAGGTCCACTTCATTTCCCTTTTACTGTAGACTGTCCTTCAATTCTGTAGCTCATGTTTAGCAACACTTACAAGTAGAACCATAGACCACCCTGACTAAGCTCACAGTTTCTTTGTGTTGCTGTCATCTGCCCAATACTATTTTAACTTCTTGGGGACAAAGAGGGACCCCGTAACTCCCTTTGTTAGTAGCATTTCAACTGCAGGACTCAGGCATGCGTGCTCTGTAAACTCTTTGTAATGGCAGTCTTCTCTTGAGTTTGCTAGGGGTGGAGGTAGGACTGGGAGTGTCAACATTTCGAGAAAGCAGTCTAGATATCTGGACCAAGTTTCACTCATGATGGATGGTGGCATGTCTGCTGAGCCAAACGGATATGGATGTCTAGGTTTGAGACTGTGTCACACTGACGTGAGAAGAGGACTTGAACAGCCGACCTTTGCCACAGACATGTGTAGACTGAATGGGTGCTGTGCCAGCGAGTGAGCAGTGATGAGCAAGAAAACCCTTCACACATGTAATGATGAGCAAGAAAACCCTTCACACTTGTAATGATGAATAAGAAAACCCTTCATACGTGTAGTGTACCAGTGTGTTCTGCACACTCCAGAAATTCCAGAACTTAGAGGGGGAGGCAAGAGGGTCAGGAAAGCAAAGCCAGCCCAAATTGTGTGAGGCTGTCTCAGAAGACCAACAAACAAAAAAGTGTAATGCAATTTTGAGTGTAACCCAATTTTAGTGGCCACAATAAAGCATTCCCAAGACTTGCATGTTTACTCCAGGGCCATTTAAAGCCAGAATTAAATTCTTCTTTTTCTGCAGACAGAAAAGACTGTGCTGCCAGTTGGTTGGTTGCTCCTTAAACTCCAAGGATGCCTGATGACATACTTAAAGCCTAGCTCCATATGGTGCTTTTGTTGTGTTTTCATATACTATATGCACAGATGGTTGGAAAATAAATTTTCTGCCTCCCACCTCAGCTGGTGTCCCCAGCACCTTCTGGTCCAAGAGCAGGGTGATGGAAGCATCAGAGTACTCATTCCCCTTACTGTGCTAGGCAGAAAACCCAAGTGTAGGAAGAAGGTGGGGCTCAGTGTCTAATAGCTGTGTAATTGCTGTGCACTCACCCACAAAGGCCACGTGCCAGGGACCTTATCAGCAAGCAAGTGGTTGTGGATATTTCTTCAGTTTTCAGGTAGTTGATGAATGTCTGTGATGTGGCCAGAGTGTATGGTGTGGCGTTTAGTTCCAGACTTTCAAATCTCTGTGGCATCAGGAGGTAGGCAGTGTATTTCCAGACTTACGCTCTCAGGTGTGGTTTGAAGAAGAGAAGGCATGTGGGCCTAGCACCTTGATTGGAAAGCACCCGACTTGCCTGCCAGTCAGGTTCTTCCGCATTCCCACAAGAGGCATCCCCTTTAGGTATAGATGCTACCAGTGTTTTTCTTATTCTGAAGTAGTCACTTGAATTTTAAATCCAATCTGTAATAACGGTTGCTTATTACACTAGCTAAATGAAATTAAACACTGCATTTTTCATTTCTTGGAAATAGAGTCCTGACTCCACTCCAGAGAAACCAAGACACTGAAAATAGCATTCCTTTGTGAAGCAGTAACCATGGTGCCTGCATTCAAAGCTGAATTGGTTTCAAATATAAAGCCTTCTTTTATGAGGGAGGGAGAGAAACTGGCCATTGCTACCGACTGGCTGGCCCTGTTCTGGAGGCATGCTCCTGTCTGTGGTGGAAGGCAGGGGACCAGATTCCTCAGTCTCCTTCCTACCCACCTCTAACCTCCTCTTTGCTGAGCTCACTCTTGATTCCTGCGTGAGAAGGACAAATGACCTCTTATTCCCCATCCTCTTAAAACATTTTAAAATTGTACATAAAATTCCACTTTGCTTCTTTTATAAAAGAAATACAACATAGGTAAGGCTGTAGCCTTGACTCCCTCAGCCTCATGTCCCTTTTTCTGAGTCAGCTTGATTCCAGCCCACCTGCCAACCCTGCAGCATCCAGGTTCTCAGATCTAGAGGACTATACACGAGATGCCAGTCCAGACCTAGCTCCTAGTCCTCACTCTTTCCAACTCTGGTCTGACTTGCAGAGCTCTGACATGCATACAACTGTATCCTGAGCTGGCAATTTCTGGTCTGCCATGATGGTAGCCAGCCTGACTCCTTCTCAGGACCTCACACGGAGTTCTGACCCTCCTTTGAGGACTCATATGGGGAGCCCATCTTCCATGGTAGTAGCTAGCTTTGACTCCTCTTTGCGACTTCCAGAGATGTGTTCCTACACAGTTCCGTCCCTGCTTGATTGTATAAGGATGTGTTTATCAAGCTGTGGGATCACCTACTTGACTGGTCTTTTGTTGTAATTTTTTTTTTTTTTTTTTTTTTTTTTTTTTTTTGGTTTTTCGAGACAGGGTTTCTCTGTGGTTTTGGAGCCTGTCCTGGAACTAGCTCTTGTAGACCAGGCTGGTCTCGAACTCACAGAGATCCGCCTGCCTCTGCCTCCCGAGTGCTGGGATTAAAGGCGTGCGCCACCACCGCCCGGCCTTGTTGTAATTTTTTTAGCTTTGTGATCCAATGATTTTAATCAGGGTTACTTACCAGTAGCTATTACCACTGAAGAAGACCAGTATCTATCTCTGTCTCTGCCATCCACCCCTAGCAAACACTGACTGCTGTAGGGAGGGATGGGGCATTATGAGTCTCCCCTCTTACTGTGGCTGTATTTGAGGCATAGGACTTTGAGGTGGAGAAACCAGGGAATCTTCTCCCTGGCTCTTGCCTCTGTCACTGCCCAGCCCTTGTGGCTCCATTTGGTAAGGTGAGCACATTTGCACACCTACTATCACGTCAGCCTTAGGCCCTACCCACTGCTACCTCTGTCTCAGGGTTTAGGTGGCCATGGTGTTTCTGTCAGGTCTAAGCTAGTGATGCTGTCCTGCCTTTCTGAATTTTGGGGTGGCTGCAGAACTAGATAATGGGGCTGGAGAGATGGCTCAGAGGTTAAGAGCTATTGCCTGCCCTTCCAAAGGTCCTGAGTTCAATTCCCAGCAACCACATGGTGGCTCACAACCATCTGTAATGGGGTCTGGTGCCCTCTTCTGGCCTGCAGGCATACACACAGACAGAGTATTGTGTAGAAGGAGCAGTGGGCCGCTTCCCGCCACCCAGCTTCCGGCTGCCTGGCTAGCTTATGCCCCGAAATAACAACACACAAACTGTATTCATATAAACACTGCCTGGCCCATTATATCTAGCCTCTTCTTGGCTAACTCTCATATCTTGCTTAACCCATTTCTAATAATCTGTGTAGCACCACGAGGTGGTGTCTTACTGGAAAAGATTCAGCATGTCTGACCTGCGTCCATCTTGGGCTGGAGCTTCATCACATCTGCCCTGGAGAGGAGCGGCATGGTGTCTGAGCTCACTTCCCTTCTTCCCAGCATTCTGTTCTGTCTACTCCACCCACCTAAGGGCTGGCCTATCAAATGGGCCAAGGCAGTTTCTTTATTAACCAATGAAATCAACAGATTGACATATGACCTTCTTACATCAGTATTGTATACATAATAAATAAATATAAAAAAAATTGTATAGAACTAGATAGTGTAGTTTTTCAAATTTTAAAATGTACTGAATTCTTCTCCTCCTCCTCTTCCAACTCCTTTCTTCTTTCCTCTTCTTCATTTTTTTCCTTCCAAGACAGGGTTTCTCTGTATAGCCCTTGCTGTCCTGGAACTTACTCTGTTGACTATTGGATGGCCTCAAACTCAGAGATCCACCTGCCTCTGCCTCCTGAGTGCTGGGATTAAAGGCGTGTGCCACCACCGCCTGACTGAAGTGTACTGATTTCTAATTTAAGTAACTGGGACTTCTTGATTCAACCTCCGAATATTTTTACACTCATTATCTTAAAATTACCACTTTTATCTTCTACCACCTTCCTTGATGTCACATTCCCACTGTCTTGAAATTGACATGATGGATATTTAAAAGTATATCTTAAGTAGGTTTAATAAAAATAGATCAAATATCTGGAAAAACAAATCTATAGGAAGCATTCACACCTAAGAAGAGGTTACTTAGGAAATCAAGAATGTTCGTGGTTGGGGGCTGGAGAGATGGCTCAGTGGTTAAGAGCATTGCCTGCTCTTCCAAAGGTCCTGAGTTCAATTCCCGGCCACCACATGGTGGCTCAAAACCATCTGTAATGAGGTCTAGTGCCCTCTTCTGGCCTGCAGACATATATACAGACAGAATATTGTATACATAATAAATAAACAAATAAATAAATTATGTTCACGGTCTGCCAGAGATTGCTTTATTTCAAGAAGAGGCCTTGTTACGTTGCCCAAGTTGTCCTCGAGCTCTTAGTACTTCTTTAGCTTTCCGAGTAGCTGGAGTTATAGCTGTGAAACACCATGCCTAGCTAACCTTGCACTCCTGATCCTCCTGCCTGAGCTTCCTGAATGCTGGAATACAAGTGCATGCCATCTACTAGGACACAGGCTGCTGCCAGAGGGACAGACACTTGGGTGTATTGTAATGAATGAGACATCCTACAGCAAGGGGGTGGTGGGCTTTGCGTGTGACCCCCAGACCTTATGAACAGGGAACTTTCCTGCCTTAAAGAATTCAGCTTGCAGGGACCTTTAGTCCTGTGATCTGGTGGATGGTAGGAGAAGTGCTCCTAACCCTGAGTTATGGGGAAGACTTCCCAGAGTGGGTTAGACATTTGAGTTTGTTAATTTTTGTGAAGAATTTGAAATATTAAGAAAGTTTAAGATTTTCTAACTTTATATTCATAGACAGCTTGGATAACATGTGATCTTAAGAATATCTTCTCATGTTAATTCTATCTGAAAATGAAAATAGAAAGAGATAAGTTTGTTATATAAATGTGGGGTCTATATGTGTCATGTGTGTGAGAGATGTGTGACAGTCTCTTTCTGTATTGACTTTATCTAAAAATTCAGATAGCACCTAACAGAATGTTAATGGGCAGAAACATTGGACCAGTGCCACTGGTGGTTCTGACAAAGACTCCAAGTGATGATTAAGTTCCCTTTTCTGCAGAACAGTTACACAACAGCTACCCTGTTCTCCCCAGGAAGCAACCTAGGAGAATTCAGCGCAGCACAAACAGAACTCAAGTGCAGGCCTGGAAGTATGGAAGAACTCCTGAATAACCCAGAACCAGGTTTTAAGTTCCTGAAAAAGAAAAGGGGGGGGGAAGCAAACACAGGAAGACCGTCTTCTGTGGATAAAGCAGTATTCCTGAGCACCCTGTGTGCCAAGGATGCTTGTTTAATGGGGCTCCTGGCTCCTGGTGACTGAAACCTGACTTAGACCAACTTCAGCAAAAAGGGAGGCTTTGTTTTAACATTTCCTGGAAATCTTGCAGGAGCCTAGGCACTCTGGGTCCTGGACCTGCTTCAGCTCTCATCCTGCTTTCTCAGATGTCACTCTGAAGTTGTTCCACCACTGGGACTCCTTTGAGAAGAATCCCTACCTCTGCAGTAGCCAGTCTAGTTTCAGAAAAACCCAGGGAAGGGTTTTCCAAATCCATGTGTTCTTCTCTTAGAGAAGGGTTTTGAAATTGGCCCTCCACACCAGGATTGTGTGAACCTTAAGAAGAAGCAATTTCTGAGATGGAACACCCCATATTTCATGGAAGGAAATAGACCTCATGTCCCAGCTGGGTTGGGATATGTCTAGTGGGTTCCCAAAGCTGAACAGAATAGATGTACTCAGCAAGTGTTAGGATTTTGTTTTTAGAGATTTGTACACTTCAGGTAGGAGTTAGCTCATAGTAGGCACTAAGGGAAAAGGGCCCATGGTGAAAACTATTCATCTCCCATATATACTACTGTGGGAGTGGGTATTAAGGCAAAAATGGAATATAAGGTTAAAAAAATGAAGCCAGGAGCACCAAAGATACTTGCATCTGGATATGTGATATCCAAGTGGACCGTAGAAGTAACAAATAGGCTCCAAGAAACAAGGCCATTGATAACAGGTTAACTGGGTAGCTTCCAAAAGACCTTTCACCTCTAGGAGATACATGTTAGGTACAGTTGCTTATTACATGTTCTTGCTTTTAATGCAGCTAATTATAATAGTCTGAGATGTAGTAAGGTCGGCTTAGAACATGCCAGCCCAATTTCAGGAAGGAGATCCCACACCTATTGTAGACAAGGCAGTAACTAAGAACACTGCAGCTGCTTCTTGGTGGCTGTGAGAGTGGAGAGTGCTCCAGGTGATTAACAGCACTTGGGACACCCTAAAGGCCAGAGATAGCAACCACAGAGTGACTAACTAATGGCCAGTAGGTAATCAAGATGAAAACCAACAAAGCCAGGGTACTCAGTTAACAGCAGGACACCTACAAATGGGAAGGAAGTGGCCCTAGCCAAATAACGGACAGCTTGCATATCATCATGACTGTGGTGGTATATTATTTGTTTTAATAAATAAAACTTGCCTGGAGGTCAGTGCAAAGCAGCCACACTAGTCGGCCATACCATACAGGCCAGGCAGTGTTTCACACACCTTTGATCCCAGCAGCCACACTCGTTAGCCATAGAGGCTGGGCAGTGATGGTGCACGCCTTTAATCCCAGGCGGATCTCTGTGAGTTTGAGGCCAGCCAGGTCTACAAGAGCTAGTTCCAGGACTGGCTCCAAAGCTACAGAGAAACCCTGTCTTGAAAAACAAAAAACCAAAACAAACAAAACCCAAAACTTGGACAAAGGAATTGGTTCTCCTGTCTTGGAAACTCCATCCTCTCTCAAGAGTTTCTTCTCACTTTTTCTTAAGTTCTTCACTTTTCTATGATAATTCTTAATAAAGCCTGCTTCCATCTTTTACGCTCCCATGAGAATCTGTGTCATTGATCTTCACTGGTGTGAGACAACAAACTCCACGCCACCGTCCCAGGTTGACTTTTAAACTTGAATCATCCAGCATCTAAAAAACAGGTTACACTTTAATGACTGATTGCCTTGAGTCTCGGAGGAGACTTTGAACTTTTTTCTGTTCTTTTTTTTTAGTGGGTTTTTTTTTTTTTTGAGCTATACATTTTCCCCACTCCCCTTCCTTCCTCCCCTCTCCCCTTCTACCCGCTCCCTGAGCCCCCCCACGTTCACAATTTACTCAGGAAACCTTGAGATCTTGTCCTTTTCTTCTTCCTAAGTGGATCCATGTGTGTCTCTCTTAGGGTCCTCTTTGCTGTCTAGGTTCTCTGGGGTTGTGAACTGTAGGCTTGTTATCCTTTGCCTTATATCTAATATCCATTTATTAGTGAGTACATTCTATATTTGTCTTTTTGTGACTGGGTTACCTCACTCAGTATGTTTTTTTCTAGTTCCATCCATTTGCCTGCAAATATCAAGATGTCATTATTTTTTTATCGCTGAGTAGTATTCTATTGTGTAAATGTACCACATTTTCCTTATCTATTCTTCGTTTGAGGGGCATCTAGGTTGTTTCCAAGTTCTGGCTATTATGGATAATGCTGCTTGAACATAATTGAGCACATGTCCTTGTGATATGATTGAGCATCCTTTGGGTATATACCCAAAAGTGGTATTGCTGGGTCTTAAGGGAGATTGATTCCTAATTTTCTGAGAAACCACCATACTAATTTCCAGAGTGGCTGTACAAGTTTGCACTTCCACTAGCAATGGAGAAGTGTTCCCCTTACTCCATATCCTCGCCTGCTGTCATCAGTGTTTTTGATCGTGGCCGTTCTAACGTGTGGGATGGTATCTCTAAGCATCTTAAGTCCTAGGCTGTGAGTTTCCCATCACACTCAGAAACGCTGCATCAGCACTTTTGAATTTTGTAGATGACTATGATATAATGTTAAATGAAAAGGTCAGGTCATGAAATATTATCTATAACAGGTTCTCTTTCCATAGAAACTACATGTTCCTGTATGTGTTTGGATGAGTATTTTGCCTGTGTGTGTCTTTGTACCATGTGCATGCAGTACCCACAGAGGTCAGAAGAGGGCATCAGATGCCCTGGCGTTACAGCAGTTGTGAACTGCTTTCTTTGTAGAAGTGCTTCCCATCTCATCCCCAGCCCTGTTGTGGTTTGTAATGAGCCATCATTCACTCTGGAGTACCTCTCCCTGAGCCAGTGTGGGCAGTGTTCTGGCTTCCCCTAGGCCAAGTTTTCTTCATATGGGAATTGTGTAAGCCTTTATATGAAGCTTTCTGGATATCACTCTTCATATGGGAATTGTGTAAGCCTTTATATGAAGCTTTCCGGATATCACTCTTAATCCTTTACTCCCACCTCACTGTCTAGTTATGAAGACGGTCTCGGGTATTATGGGATGATTGGTAGAGGTTCTACACCTGTACTTGGAACATATTCTTTATTCTTCAATAGACATGTTCTTTGAAGAGATTAGCTTTATCGTTTTTGAAAGTTTGTGAATCCCTGTTAACAGGGCTCTGTTAAAAATGAAAACCAGTGGTAGGCGAAGGGAGGCGGGATCATGACAAGTGTCCCTCCTGAAACTCAGATACCATGTGAAGGCGGGATCATGACAAGTGTCCCTCCTGAAACTCAGATACCATGTGAAGGCGGGATCATGACAAGTGTCCCTCCTGAAACTCAGATACCATGTGAAGGAGGGATCATTACAAGTGTCCCTCTTGAAACTCAGATACCATGTGGAGGCGGGCAGACAAGAGGAAGGTGGCAGAGGAGAAGCTGTCCCTCCCTGGGGAGGCATGACTCCTTTTTATAAACCTGTTTTCATGTCATTTTCTCTTTGTTCTGCTATACCAGGTTATCAACCCCATAGGGTGGGATGCATTTGGATTGCCTGCCGAAAATGCTGCCATCGAGAGGAATTTGCACCCAGAAAGCTGGACTCAGAGGTAAAGGTTTAAGGCATGCTCAAACACTTGTATATAGAAACCTTTTTTAAAACATTATTTTAAGCCTATGCCTAAAAGAGACCAGAAGAACAAACACAAAAGCCACCACAACATTGGCAAATCGCCAAGAGATAAGTAAACAGGATGGTGCGCACTGGTGTTTGTCTAGTTAGTTAGCTAGTTAGTTAGTTGCTAGTTATGGGGGAGGTGCATGTATCACAGTGCACCTATGGAAGTCATGGGACAGTCCACAGAAGTAAGTTCTCTTCTCTCGCGTGGGTGTGGGGATCAACCTCAGGCTGTTAGGTGTGGAGCCATTGTGCAGCTCCTGATATTTGCCTTTTAATGCTCTGCATTCCTAAGAAATACCAAAGAAGGTTGGTGTTTGTTTATTCAGAGTTTGTATGGATGCTTGTTATTTACAAAACTATTCTTTCTTGGAGCTTTTACCTTTAAAAAGAAACCGAAGTGGAGAGAATTGCATTTGTTCACTTTCAACAGGTTTCCCTTTGAACTATATCCAAACACTACTTTCTGATTTTCTCTGAAAATTTAGTTTTTGTTTTCATAATTTATGAGCCAGGAACAACTTAGTGTAGCTACCCGAGGCTGGGTGTGACTTTCCCTTCTGCCCCATGGCTTAGGCTTCCCAGCCTGTCACTGCTGGTGAAGTACTGAATACCTTACAGCAGCAGAATCTCCCCCTTCACATGCAGAAGGGCAGTTCCAGGGCCTGTCTTTGGAACCTCTGCTGCCTCTTCTCCTTTTTCCTCCCCTCCCCTCCCCACTCCGCCCCCTTCTTTGTGTAAGATGAATACATGTGAATGTCTAGGTAGGGGACCCCATACATGTGCCCAGCAGGACATGTCCATCGGGAATCCAGAGCGTGATGTCAGGTGTCTTCCTGCATCACTTACTGTCCTGAAACAGGGTCTCTCAGTGAGCTGGAAGCTTATTGTTTTGCCTAGTCTGGCTTGTCAGTAAGCTCTAAGACTTGCTTGGCTTTTACATGGATTGTGAGGATTTGAATTCAAGTCCTTGTGCTTGTGAACCCAGCACTTTTACCACCCCCAACAACTGTATCCCCCCCAACACATATACACACACTATCCCTGCCCCCCAACACACACACACACATGCACACACACACACACACGTGTGCGCACACACGTGCACACACACATGCAGTGCGCGCCCACGTGCGCACACACGTGCGCACACACGTGCATGCCCCTTCATTGTGCTCTCTGTTCATCATACAGTTAATTCTAGATGAGTGGAAGTGATAACAAAGGGGAAAATGACAGCTCTAATAAAGCTGATCAAACGCGGCATAAGTTAATTCCCAGCAACAAGAACTAAATTGACTAGTGCACTTTTCTGCTACCCAATTTGGGGCAGTTTTAGGTTCTGATTGACAGAAGACTGTGTCGTTTCTTTTGAATTTTCCCAATTTGTCTGTTAAGTGTGTGTGTGTGTGTGTGTGTGTGTGTTTCTGCTAGGGCAAGCAACAGTTGAAGCTTCCTTGACTGAGATAGACTTTTTAAATTTTCCAGAACACCCTTGAAATGTAATCCGTCTGTGTCCCTGACCTCTCTCAGAGTAAACCTGCTTCCCTTTGTTCCACAGCAATATTAAATACATGAAGAAACAGCTTGACCGTCTTGGCCTGTGCTTCAGCTGGGACAGGGTGAGTCTGTGTTTTTTCCTGGGGGCTCTGCCCAGGGGAAGACCTGCTTGCATGGGACTCCACCTCCTGTTTGTGCTGGGAGGAGGGGAGCTGACAGGTCACAGGAGAGATGGTTTAGCAATCCACAAATGCAGCAGAACCCCAGTGGGTGTTTTGTCTGTGAAAAAGTAATTTTCTGTGGGATTAAGCTAAGAGAGTTAACTTATTTGACTTCATAATGGGCTGTGCTGCGTGTGCGTGGCAAAGGCTTTGCACAATGATTTCTGGCTCCTAGAAACAGTTTAAAAGGATTATTGAATCCACATTAAAGTGATTAAATATTAACCTGCAGGTTCTTTGGGTGATTAACTGACCATTTATTTATATTTCGTTCTGTATTTAGAATCGGTTCACACACAGTCCACAGTGATTCTGCCACATACAGTCTCTGGTCTGTATCCCTGTCAAACAGTTACACACCAAAGCCAGGGGGAACCCCAGAGTAGTCCTCAGTTCACAGAGGACTACCTGGGGGTCACCTTTAGAGGCCTAGGCACTGGAGGGTAAGCTGCTGGGTAAAGTTGCTGTTTGTCCTTCAGTGAAAGGCCCCATCCACGCCATGATCCCTCTTAGCACCTCACCCCTCTACAGACTGAGTGGGGTTTACTGAAGCCTCGAGGATAAATGCAAATTCAAGTCCTTCCCTCCCTAGCCACCTCTTGAGTGACTGAGATGAAATGAGTACAGGGGAAGACAGAGACCTCCGCTTGTTTTGGTTTGGGATTTCCTTTCCTGCTCCTGATTATGATGCCTTGAGCACCAGGTAGGGATTTGTTGATAGAAAGTGAAATGTTGACCATCACAGAGAGCCTCTCAGGGGTGACATTTGGTGTTTCACTGAAGGCAAAGATGGGCTGTTGACCTTTGTCGTGGTAATAACACCCACCACAAATGGCCAGAAGGGTGTAGGGTTACTGGGTATGATGACAAACTTGTAGTCCCAGAGAAGCGAAAGGTTGTTAGTATTGATTTTCATAACTTATTCTCTCTCACTCTCATTATCTCCCTCTCCCCCTCCTCCTCCCTCTTGGTGTGTGTGTGTGTGTGTGTGTGTGTGTGTGTGTGTGTAACCCAGGACTTTGTAATGCTAGGCAAGCATACAACCCCTGAGCTAAACTGCTCATACTTATTTTCTAATTAGAATTAAAAGAAGAATGAGCATGGGTGCTTAGCTTGTATATATGTCTATGCACCATGCACTTGCCTGTTGACTGTGGGGGCCGGAAGAGCGTGTCAGGTCCCATGAAACGGGAGTTACAAATGTGTGTGGCTGTGTGGCTGCAGGAAATCAAACACAGGTCTTCTGGAATAGCAGAAAACACTCTTGACTGCTAATCACACTTTAAAAAAAAAAAAAATTATTTTACGTTCCATTCAAAGTTCTCCTCCCCACCCCTCCTCCTGCTCTCCCCCGCCCCATCTTCCCCTCGACTCTCTCCTCTGCTCCTTCCCACTGGTAAGGGCTCCCTTGAGAAGTCATCAAAGTCTGGCACATTAAGTTGGGGCAGGACCAAGCCCCTCCCTACCTGAATTTAAGGTTGAGCATGGCATCCCCACCGTAGGGAATGGGCTCCAATAAGCCAGCTCATGCACCAGGAGTAGATCCTGGTCCTACTGCCAGGGGCCTCACAGATAGATCAAGCTTCACCAATGTCTCCCACATATGGAGGGCTTGTTTGGTCCCATGGAGGCTCCACAGCTGTCGGTCAGAGTTCCTGGGTTTCCACACGTTTTGTTCAGCTGTCTCTGTAGATTTCTCCATCATGATCTTGACCTCTCTTACTCATATATTCCATTTCCCTCTTTTTGATTGGATTCCCAGAGCTCAGCCTGGTGCTTGGCTATGGATCTCTGCATCTCTTCCATCAGTTACTGGATGACAGCTAGGGTATTTAGCAATCTGAATACAGGAGAAGGCCAGGTCAGGCTCTCCATTGTTGCTAGGAGTCTTAGCTGGGGTCATCCTTGTGGATTCCTGGGAGTTTCCCTAGCACCAGGTTTCTATCTCAGGATCTCTCTTCCATTGCTCTCCCACTCTGTCCCTCTTCCCCCTCAACCATCCCATTCCCTCATGTTCTCCTATCTCCTTCCCTTTACTGCCTCCCCTTCCCCCCAGTTTACCCAGGAGATCTCATCTATTTATCCTTCCCTGGGCAATCCTCTTAGGGTCTTCCTTGTTTCCTAGCTTCTCTGGAGCTGTGGATTGCAGCCTGGTTATCCTTTGCTTTACATCTAATATCGATTTATGCGTGAGTACATACCATGTTTGACTTCCTGAGTCTGGGTTACCTCACTCAGGATGGTTTTTCTAGTTCCATGCATTTGTCTGCAAATTTCATGATGTCATTGTTTTTAACATTCTGAGTAATGGTACATTTACACAAATTCAACTTTTTAAAACAGCTGTGGGAGGCTATTACAAAGGATCAGGGTGTGGTTCCAAGCATCCACATGGCCCCTCACAACCAGGGGATCTGATTCTCTCTGAGGGCCTTCCACTTCTGTGGTGTGCTTACATACATGCATAATATAAGGTCACAGGCAGGAAGCTGATGCCAGTGTGATGCTGTTAGCTGGAGCTCAGCTCTTGCTCAGATCCCCTTCCACACCTGCAGTGTTGTGCGGATTTGTGTAACCTCCAGCTGCTCCATCGTGTTTGATGGTAAAGTCCATGGCCAACCAGAACCATCTCTGCATCTCTGCACAGGTGCCCTTTAGATGCCCATTTGGGTGCTTACTGGACTTGTAGGGGTGGTGGTGGTGAGGTATTGTGGCTCTCTGTTTCAGAATTTTCAGTTTGGTAGGAGGTAGAACCTCATGCTCAAGCAGAGATGTTCCCTCCTGGTCTCTTTCTCTGCCCTGGCAACTAAACACTATCATCAGCATCGACTCCAGCGTGGATCCTTTGATTTTAGTTTTGCCTACTGTGAGTGCTCTTGCTCTGTGGGGCTTTCTCTGTGGCCCTTGACCAGGGTCTTTCTCAAAAGCGTCGACTTTCTATAAGCTCAGTGCCCATCCAGTCCTGACCTGCCTTGGTCACTGTTCTTTCAATCTTGTTTTCCTTTACTTTCTGGAAAAACTTGCCATCTTTATGTAGAACTAATGTTGTTTTTAGTATTAGTACTAGTTTTGTTTTTGTATTTTTAGATTTATTATTTTTTCTTACCTCGTCCAGCCCCATTTTTATTCTTAAGAACAGAAATGCCTCTTAGCTAGGTGCCTTTTCTTTTCATTATTTTGCTGTTAAGTTCATCATAGACCCAGATATGTTCAGAAGGTTTTTTGGAATGCAAACAGATATTTAATGAAGATTTATTTTTGCTTCCTACAATGTCTTTCACAGTTTAGAATGCTGCATTCTTCTTGCTTGTTTCAGAGTCTCTCCTGGACTGAGTTTTCTGTTCTTTTCTTCATTTTTGACTGAATGACTGGAGAGACCCATCAGCCTGAGTGGAGGAAAAAGGACAAAATGGGGAGACAGAGGGCCAGTTTATTTAATTGACGAGATAAAGCTGCGCCTTTCACAAGCCATAGTCCCAAAGTCTCGTAAAAACCAACAGATGGCTAAGTGACAAGTAGCCAGATATTTGAAAAATAAGATGGCTCAGCAGTTCTAGCTTGTGCCCCGACAGAAGAGACAGAGCCCTGTAGCTGAGCCATAGGCTCGTTCTTCCTGACTCTCCCTGGGCCAGTGCTAGCTTGTGCCCCAGCAGAAGAGACAGAGCCCTGTAGCTGGGCCATAGGCTCGTTCTTCCTGACTCTCCCTTGGGCGAGAGCTCTTGAGCTGTGTTCTCACCGTTCTTACGGGAAAAGACGAATTCTCTAGACTGTGAAACATGCCTTCCTAGAATTAGTGCATTTCTGGTGAGCCGGGGTTACCGTGAAGTGTTGTCTCAGGACAGCCCCTCCTGTTGGGAAGAAACTGAAAGCTGAATACAACCAGCTCAGCGTCTACTAATGGAAGAAGAAGAGGAAAGAGAAGTGAGGGAGGAAGAGGAGAGAAAGGAGAGAGGGAAGAGGCTTTTATTTGTGGAGCACTTGCTTTCTGGAACAATTGGCCGGCTTCCTAAAAGGTGTAGACTGTGTTAATCTGCTTCCCATTACTGTAGCAAATATATGAGGTAATCGACCCACAACGAGAAAAAAATTGTCCTGGCTCACAGCCTGGGACAATCCATGATTGACTGAGTCCCCGGAGAGGAATTAACACATCATGGCAAGGAGCACGCCAGAGAGCAGACAGAGCTGTTCACTTCATAGGCAGGAGTGGAAGGGAGGTAACCCAGAACCAGAAAGACAAACATGGTATGTACTCACTCTTAAGTGGATATTAGATATAAAGCAAAGGACAACCAGGCTACAATCCACGACCCAGAGAAGCTAGGTAACTAGGAGGATCCGAAGAGGGACACATGGATTTCCCTGGGAAGGGGAAATAGATGAGGTCTCCTGCATAAGCTGAGGGCAAGGGTGGGTGGGTGAGGGGTAGGGAGCTGGAGTGGAGGGGGAAATGGGAACACGAGGGATTGTGGTTGTCAAGTTGCGGGCAGGATGGAGGGGAAGAGTAATGAAAGAGATAACTTACTAGAGGGAGCCATTTTGGGGTTAAGGAGAAACCTGGTACCAGGGAAACTGCCAGGAATCCACACGGATGACCCCAGCTAAGACTCCTAGCAATGGTGGAGAGGGTGCCTGAACTGGCCTTCTCCTGTAATTGGATAGGTGACTACCCTAATTGTCATCTGAGAGCCTTCGTCCAGTAACTGATGGAAGCAGATGCAGAGATCCACAGCCAAGCCCTGGGCCTACTTCAGGAGTCCAGATATGACTGCCCCTAGATATGGTGGGGGAGAGTTTATTGTACATAGCCAGAGGTAGAGACATCTGGGAGAGTCCAGAGTTAACATGGCTATACTCAGCTGGGCCATGTGAGGAGAAGGGGGAAGGAAGAGGAGTGAGAAGTAGCTGACCAAGAGAGGTGGCCAGGGCCAGGAGACTGGCAAAGAGAGTGAAGGGTTGACCAAAAGAGGAAAGGGGGCAGGAGGAGCAAAATGGCTGGATTACAGGGAAGGGCAGCCCAGCCCCTGGGCTGGAGGAGTCTTGGGTAGGGGGCAGTTGTACTGTCTAGGAGGGCCCTGTAACAGGTAGGGACTGAGAGACACTGTGAGAAGGAACTGGTAGCCAGGTCCACTTTGATACGTTAAATAGGCCCCTCAGCCGATGTTCAGGAGAATGGGTCATTGGTTGAAATCTGAAATTTCTTGGGTGAAAAATACATCTGCAGGGTTTGGATGAGGACAAGGTGTTGCTTTTTTGTCTCTCAAGCCTAGAAGGACGAATTAATCCTTGAAGGAAATGATACTGAGCTTGTTTCCAATTCAGTGGCCTGATTTAGCAAGCCACAACAGTTGAAACCAACCATATCAGAAAGTTTTAGGATGGTTTCTTTGTGTCTGAAAACAAACAGTGCAGCAGGCTGATGAGTAAGACCTAAGTTACCCAGCTTGAGGAACAGGATCCTGAATTATAAGTGCAATTTAGGGTGTCTTTTGGGGCAGTGAAAGACTCGTGTGGCCTGTGGCTAAGAGATATTCAGTGCAGCTGACTGCGGGGCTTTGGAGAGGCTGCATGAGCAGGAGCCAGGGCGGCGGAGCTGCTGTACCGCACTTACTCTGTGTTTGTACTAGGTTAGCCCTTTTGCTGGCTATTTTTCCAGATTTTCTCACCAATGCCTTACAATCTGGCTAAGACTGGGTGTCTACTGAGACAGCACTGATACTCTACATCTTGCATAAGGGTAAGCAGCCATCTCTACCTTACGGCCTCAGTAAGACTCAGTTGGCACTGAGGGCTTTGTGACATCCCCTTTGTCAACACAAGTCTTTTTGTTTCTATTTCTCTTGCTTTCTCATCATGTTGTACTTTCATCTGTGAAAAATTCAGGGGCTGAAGAGATGACTCAGCAGGTAAAAGTGCTTGCTGCTTAATCATGAGGTCTAGAGTTCAGATCCCAGCACTCAGATAAAACGCCATGTGTCCAACACACATCTATAACCTCAGCTTAGAGTGGGGTGGAGACAGCAGGACTTTTTTGCTTGCTGTATTCCAGCCTAGCTTATAAAATGAGTTCCAGATTCAAGGAGAGACCTTGCCTCAAAGGAATAGGCAGGAAGTGATAGAGAATGGTAGTGTTTTCTTCTGGCTTCATATGAATGTACAGGTGTGTGTACCTGCACATACATGTACACTCACACACACACACACACACACACACACTGACAGAAGGAGGAGGAGGGAAGCAGGGAGAAGGAGGGAGCTTGCAAGCAGCCATCATGCTTTAGCATCAAGGAATAGCAGCTCACGCATTTCACATTTCCAGAGCTATGTTGGGTTTCTTCATTCCTTGGCCTCACCTCTTTTGGCTTTTCCTTCCCCACCCTGGATGGGGTTTACAATTTAGGAATAGTGTCCTCTTCATCCCTAACACACAGGCCCTGCACCCTTCCAGCCTGAGTTCACTTAGATGCCATGGTTACGATTACAGAATGAAAAGTCATCATTGCACCAAGGTCCTGGCACCTTATTTACACATGTGACTAAACATCAGATACTAGAAATAGCAAGTCCTACAGAGTGGCAGATATATTTTTAAATGAAATTTTTAATTTTAAAGGAATCAAAAACATCTTAAAACAAAAAGTACCTTGAGGCAGGCGAGTGCCTGACAGCCAGGCTGGGGAGAAGCTTCCACTGGGAGAGCTCAGAGCCAGTTGCCTTGACAACATGTGGCAGGCACTCCAAGTATTTGACTAAGACAGTCTCCTTTTAGTTCCTTACAAGTGAAGGCTGGCCGGGCGGTGGTGGCGCACGCCTTTAATCCCAGCACTCGGGAGGCAAAGGCAGGCGGATCTCTGTGAGTTCGAGACGAGCCTGGTCTACAAGAGCTAATTCCAGGACAGGCTCCAAAACCACAGAGAAACCCTGTCTTGAAAAAAAAAAAAACAAGTGAAGGCTGTTCGTCTGACCAGTCTCTGGTACTCCATCAGAAAAATTAGTGTTCCTTTGGGTGTCCCTTGTGGTTGGAACTCACCTTTGGGAGGGAGGCCAAGGTGGTGCCTTTGTCTTTACTGAAGTGATTTTGCTGTGTATCTTTTGGGACTGACGTGTTTTGGTTGTTGTGAAGTCTTGACCATGTCTTGGCACCTCTGCATGTCCAACTGGGCCATGCTTACGAGCCTTTTATCTTCCTCTACTTGAACCCTAGCCTAAAATAAATAAGTTAATTAATTAAAATTAAAATAAAAAATTCACTGGGTTGGGAGCTGGGAAATGTTTCAGTCACTAAAGTGACTGCTGTACACGTACAAAGCACCTGTATTTGGATTCCCAGCACCTATATAAAAGCTGATTGAGGACGGGGAGTATGGGGCAGGAGCTCTCTGTCCAGCCAGCCTAGCCACACTGATGTGCTCCAGGTTAATGAGAGACTTTGTCCCAAAAAGTAAAATGGAGAGCGACAAAAGATGCTCATTGTTTACATGTGAGCACACACGTGAACGTGTGCACTTACCCCCACACACACACACACATAGTTTCTGTTGTTCTGTCAAGGCAATTTTCTGTGACTTTTTCTAAGTTTATGGTTTTATTTCTTGGGCTTTGTCTCAGGTGAAATTGCTCACGCTGTGGCATGTTTCTCCAGCTCATTGCTTAACGGAGCTGCAGATAGCTCTGTGGCCACCACTGTCTGAATTGTGTATTATAAAAATGGTGTTTTCTTCCATCTCCTGGCCCTCATCCATGTCTAAGAAATTTCTTCATTCTCTCAGGAAACCTAGAGACTAGCCTCATGAAAGTATCCATTGACAGATTCTGCCCTGTTGAACTCACCGTTTGAGGATGTTTCAAATTACATCAGTGTTCCCTTTAAAAAGATGGAGTGCTGGTCTCTGCTCACCTATACTGAGGACAGATTGCAGTTCAAACTAATTAATCTTCTCTGTAGCTTATGGAGAGTGTTCTGTCCCTAAATGTCAAGTTAGCAACGCTGTCCATTTGTTAGATTGCCTCGGTGAAGTCAGTTGGCAAAGAATAATTACCAAGAAATTCAGCAAATTGTTACTTTTTGTCTGCATGTAAGTAGCTCCTGTGATCTTGAGTACAATGGGTGGAGGAAATCATCAAGTTACCAGGTACATGGTAAACTCAAATACACACGCGCTCGCACTTCTGAAGATGAACTGTTTTCAGTAAGAAAGACTCTGTCTTCAAAGCTGCAGGCCTTGATCTCCCTGCTGTTAATATTCTAAATTTTCTTTAAGAAATGTAGACTTCAAATCTTTCACATCACTTAAGAACTTGGCTTGTGGCCCTGGACTTGGAAAGCAAGGCCTTTAAGAAAAAAACACACACTGTGTAAAAGTGCAGTGTCTAGCATTCACAAGTTTTGGTTTTCTTTAAATGTTCATTTTCAATCTAAAGGTAGTTCTGCATGGAGAAACATAATTGCGTAAAAATGAGTGTTCAGACCGATGTAGGCTCAAGATTAATTACCCTGATATTAACACCTTTTCCTTCAGTTCTACAAAGAGGGAATCGGGGGTCTGATGCAGGACGGTGGCGAATGGGAACTGGCAGGTGGGAAGAAGGGGGGCAAAGGAAAGAGGCCAGGAGAAAGCCGCAGTGGGATCTCAGTAAGAGGGAGTCATGGGGACGATGGTCCAGAAGGGAGGAGGGAGGAGGGGGGCCACATGGTCTGGTGTGGTCCTGAAGATGTCAAGGAGTCACTGGGAAAGATGTAGTTTAGAGGGAGTGCAGCAGGACCTTGAGAGGAGGAGAGGCAGCCCTGGCCTGAAGCAGGTGAAGGCCAACAGCCTTGCTTCTCTTCTCCCACGGGGACAGACATGGAAGGGGATGCCGGGGGACTTTGCTGAAGAGTGGTGAGACTGTAAAGCTTCTCAGAGGTGGAAGAAAGACCATCTTCCTGTCATTCTCTGCCCTGGACAGTACTCTGTGAGTCTGTAGAGTCGAGTCATGAGTGAATGCATGTGCGGATCCGCTTCCCTTTCTTCCCTGACCCCCACTGCCCACTGGTGCGTCTTAAGAAAAAGACCCAGCAACTGATCCTGTGTCAGTTCTTCTCATGGGTGAGTTAAAAGAGAGCAGGAGTGTGATGCTGAGCTGGCCTGACCCTGGGTCACTGTGAATCCTGAAAGGCTGCTGCTCTGTTTCAGGTCTGGAAACTGCTCATGACACACACAGTTCTCCATTTGTCTTTGGAGACTGCACACAGGTTTCTTCTTTTTTTTTTCTTTTTTCTTTTTTTTTTGGTTTTTTCGAGACAGGGTTTCTCTGTGGTTTTGGAACCTGTCCTGGCTCTTATAGACCACGCTGGTCTCGAACTCACAGCGATCCGCCTGCCTGTGCCTCCCAAGTGCTGGGATTAAAGGCGTGCACCACCACCGCCCGGCTGCACACAGGTTTCTTAAATCACTGTGTGGTATGTTGGGGAGGCATTCCTCAGATGAGGTGCTGAGAATAAGCCAGACTGGGATTCCAGAACAATGGTCCACTCATTTCTTTAAAAGCCTTTTATAAAATTGTATTTATAAAATTGTATTTATAAAATTGTCTAGAACTCTGCCTCAGGCCAGAATTGCTTTGCTTTGCTTTTGCCCAGGCTAGACTGAAACTCACTGTGTAGCTCAGACTGGCCTCAAGTTCAAGGGAATTCTCCTTCCTTGGCCTCCTGAGTATGAGATTATCGGTGTTTATTACCACATTTGGCTTTGGCCTTGTCTGTTTTGTAACTATGATGACCCTTAACTCCTGGAACGAATGTTTTGTTTAATGAAGGTTCATGAACCTTCTGCACACCTCTGAGGGGTTGACAGTGTCGGAAGGGCAGGCTGGTTCTCTTCAGATCCCTTCATCTGCACAGGCCTTGCAGCATCTGTGTCAGAGGACACAGTAAGGTCAGAGGGAGCTCTCTGGCCTGCGGTGGCCCAGACCATCCAGGCCCCAGGCTCCACTTCTGCCTCCCGTCCTGTGGCTCCTCCTCTCATCCTCATAATCCGGCAGCCTGCTTGAGAGGCTGGCCGCAAGCTTTCAATCCTCCTGCCTCAGCCTCCTGCTGCTAGCTTTCTACAGAGGAGAAGAAAAAGACAACAGGACAAAAAGAACAGGAAGAGATATTGAACTCGAGTTGGAAGAGGCGAGTCCGGTCTCAAAATGGAGGTAAAACCGCCGCCCGGTCGCCCCCAGCCTGACTCCGGCCGTCGCCGCCGCCGCCGGGGGGGGGAGGAGGGCCATGATCCAAAGGAACCAGAACAGTTGAGGAAACTGTTTATTGGTGGTCTGAGCTTTGAAACCACAGATTATAGCTTAAGAGAACATTTTGAGAAATGGGGCACACTTACAGATTGTGTGGTAATGAGAGATCCCCAAACAAAACGTTCCAGGGGCTTTGGTTTTGTGACCTACTCTTGTGTTGAAGAGGTGGATGCTGCAATGTGTGCTCGGCCACACAAAGTTGATGGGCGTGTGGTGGAACCAAAGAGAGCCGTTTCTAGAGAGGATTCTGTAAAGCCTGGTGCCCATTTAACAGTGAAGAAAATCTTTGTTGGTGGTATTAAAGAGGATACAGAAGAGTACAACCTGAGAGACTACTTTGAAAAGTATGGCAAGATTGAAACCATAGAAGTTATGGAAGACAGGCAGAGTGGGAAAAAGAGAGGATTTGCTTTTGTGACTTTTGATGACCATGACACAGTTGATAAAATTGTTGTTCAGAAATACCACACTATTAATGGGCATAATTGTGAAGTGAAAAAGGCCCTTTCTAAACAAGAGATGCAGTCTGCTGGATCACAGAGAGGCCGTGGAGGTGGATCTGGCAATTTTATGGGTCGTGGAGGGAACTTTGGAGGTGGTGGAGGTAATTTTGGTCGTGGTGGAAACTTTGGTGGAAGAGGAGGCTATGGTGGTGGAGGTGGTGGCAGCAGAGGTAGTTATGGAGGTGGTGATGGTGGATATAATGGATTTGGAGGTGATGGTGGCAACTATGGTGGTGGTCCTGGTTACAGCAGTAGAGGAGGCTATGGTGGTGGTGGACCAGGCTATGGAAACCAAGGTGGTGGATATGGTGGTGGTGGAGGAGGAGGATATGACGGTTACAATGAAGGAGGAAATTTTGGTGGAGGTAACTATGGTGGTGGGAACTATAATGACTTTGGAAATTATAGTGGACAACAGCAATCAAATTATGGACCCATGAAAGGGGGCAGTTTTGGTGGAAGAAGCTCAGGCAGTCCCTATGGTGGTGGCTATGGATCAGGTGGTGGAAGTGGTGGATATGGTAGCAGAAGGTTTTAAAAAAAACAGCAGAAAAGGGCTACAGTTCTTAGCAGGAGAGAGAGCGAGGAGTTGTCAGGAAAGCTGCAGGTTACTTTGAGACAGTCGTCCTAAATGCATTAGAGGAACTGTAAAAATCTGCCACAGAAGGAGCGATGATCCATAGTCAGAAAAGTTACCGCAGCTTAAACAGGAGGCCCTTCTTGTTCAGGACTGTCAGAGCCACAGTTTGCAAAAAGTGCAGCTATTGATTAATGCAATGTAGTGTCAATTAGACGTACATTCCTGAGGTCTTTTATCTGTTGTAGCTTTGTCTTTCTTTTTCTTTTCATCACATCAGGTATATTGCCCTGTAGATTGTGGTAGTGGTACCAGGAATAAAAAATTAAGGAATTTTTAACTTTTCAAAAAAAAAAAAAAAAAGAACAGGAAGAGCTGATTCAGACCCAAACCAGGACTGTGCCAAGCTATCAGTCACCCTCTATTCCCTCTTCTGCCTTGAGATTGCTGAGGGGCCTCTGAGTGCCCTTCCTGACATCACACTTGAGTGGAGCACCAGGTGGATCCTGAATGCCGTGATTCCAACGGTGCATCGTTCTTCTGTATCACAGACATAACCAAAGCTTGGTGCCTCCACCTCCTGGACATCATCAATGACAGATCACTGGGCCAGAAGTCCCTGTCACACTGGCATAATTGCTAGGTTAAATTATTCAAGGTCATCGGGTGGAAATGGCTGGTTTCCGAGAGGTTGCTTTGAGCCTCTTTGTGTTTCTGAGAGAGCATATCTATCTTCTGCCTTGGGTTCTATGTTTACCTATAAATCTGTGAGATATTTTTTTACTCCGACCCCAGGCAGAGTAAAGTGTAAGATTACAATGTGGAGGAGTCACTTTCCTGAGATCTCAGATAGACAGCTAGATGGCGCTCTCCAGAGCTCATGGGTATAAAAGCTTGATGGAGATCTGTGTGGAGGGAAGCCAAACTGCAGCTGTTTTCAGAGCTATGCATTTGAATTACCTATTTGTGCTGAAACCAGTGGAACCTTAATGCAGCGTGGGCTTGTTTGTGTATAAGTGATTTCCTGCATGTATTAATGTGCGCAGTGTGCTTGCCTGAAGAGGTGTCAGATCGCTTGGAAATGGACTTACAGACAGCTGTGGTATGCTGGGGCCAGTCCTTCGCAAGCACAGCAAGTGCTCTTAACTGCTGAGCCATCGCTCCAGCTGTGTGAACTTATTTGAAAGCAGGGGAAAATAAGGTACAGAATGTTGGGGGATTTGGGGACAGTCAGCCTTGTTTGCTTTTTCTGATGGTCTCACCAAAAAGTCTTACTGAACTGGTTGCCTTCAATGCCTGTGTGTCTGAGTGCACTCTACAGATGTGGTTGGATCTGGATATTCAGGTTCATGGACTAGATTCCAAAGGGTGATGTTTAAACACTTTTGTTGTTGCCAACTTTTTTGTGGGGAAATAAACCAATATATCCCATATGTATGTCTCTCATTTCAAAATAGAAATATTTATTACATAAACTTATTATATGGGATTTTCTAAGGCAGACCACCACTTGTAGTCGGATGCTGCTCGTTTGTTCCTGGCCACCCAGACCCGAAATAATCTAATCACACAGAAACTATATTATTTGCAGTACTGTTTGGCCAATAGCTTAAGCGTATTTCTAGCTAGCTTTTACATCTTAAATTAACCCATTTTATTATTTTATATTTTACCGCAAGGCCCTGGTTTACCAGCAAGGTTCCCGTGCATCTGTTTCGTGCGGCTGCATGGCTTCTCTCTGGCTCCGTCTACTCTCTCTGTATATCTCTGTTTGGATTTTCTGCCTGGGTCTGTTAAGCCATTGGCTTAAAGCAGCTTCTTTATTAACCAATGGCAATAAAACATAATAACAGCATATAGAGGAGAATCCCACATCAACCACTTAGGGATATTTTAAATTGTTTAAAATCTAGATGCTAAAATAAATCACTTGTCCCTAGCAAACCCCTGTCTCTGTGGTGCCAGGTTCCTGGTGCTTTACCAGCCGTGTTCAGCAGAGTGACCACATCTGGTTTAGGAAGGAAGCTGAGTAAATGCTCTACCCAGGAGACGATATTTAATCTCTTTTGTTACTTTTTATGGACCATCCACAAAAGAATGGCCTGGTTAATGTTCCCTTGATCTGCCTGTGGCTTCAGACTTAAAATGAAATAATATAAACCCTTAGATAAAGATTGCACCATTAGCATTTAAAGGTAAAAAGAGTGTATGGTGCCTCACCCTGTAATCTAACACTTGGGAAGGTGAGACAGGAAGAGTGCCCTGAGTGTAAGGCCAGCCTGGGTTCCATACACGATTCCATCTCAAACACAGAAAAGGAGGGCTGGGCGGTGGCTGGCATACACCTTTAATCCTAGCACTCGTGATGCAGAAGCAGGAGGATCTCTGTGAGTTTGAGGCCAGCCTGGTCTACAGAGTGAGTTCCAGGACAGGCTCCAAAGCTACAGAGAAACCTTGTCTCAAAAAAAAAAAAAAAATTAAAAACAAAAACAAAAATGAAATTCATGTGTAGCTGAATAATTTGGGAGGACTGTCTTCCTTGTTAACTCTGTAGTGTTAGCACATTTGGTAGGCATGTAAGTGCACTTTTGTTCGCGTGCGCACACACATGTGAGCACACTTGTGCACACACTGGTGACAAAGCATTCTTTCTAGCCATTGTCAGGTAATCCTCAGGGAGCAGAGTCTTTGTCTTATTTGAGAGGGAAGACTGTTAATATTTTCTGCTCTCTTAACTGTAGAACTGTGTTTTTAGTAAGTAGTTCATGGTGAGCACGTGAAATCCTGTGTTCTCTAACTGTAGAACTGTGTACAGTGAGCAAGTGAAATCCTATGTTCCCTAACTGTGAACAGTGAGCACAGAAAAGAAGGTTTTGCTTTTTAACCAGTTGTTTAAACTAAAAACTTTTAAGTGACATAATTTCAAAAAAAGGCCTTTGATGGTTTTAGAGCATGAGAATTCACTATTTTCATTTTGTTTTTTTCTAATGGGCGAATCATGGCAGGTTCCAGAAGAGATGTGTGACTCTCATTGCTTGTAAGTTACTTGACTTAGTAAGAAAGCTGGCCTACCACGGATAGGAAGGCTCAGCGTGGAGACCGCATCACTCTCCTGAGGCCCAGCCTCCTTGGGCAGTTGCACAGCAGTGGCTCTGACCACACAGCAGTGGCCGTGACCACACGGCAGTGGCCCTGACCACATGGCAGTGGCTGTGACCACACGGGTTTCCTGTAGATGGCAGTTGCAGAAGCAACAGATAAAACAGGTCAAGTCCAAATGTGAAGTTAGGAAGAGAGGGGCCCAAACTCCCTCTTTCACCTTGGTTGGTGCCCAGAAGGAACATAGGCTAGATGAAGGTCTCCTGCTCCACTCTTTCTTCCCTGGCTTTTCTACTTCAGTAAAACTGATTTCCAAAACTGCAAACCTAGTTGAAGATAATGCTGTTCTATTGCTATGTGACTTTTATTCAGTGTCCAGAAGCAGATCCAGGGGCTTAGAGAGTGTATTATAAAATATTATCATTGTAATGCATAGTCATTATAATTCATTTTCTAATTTGTTATAGTATATTCATTGGAAAATTTTTTATATTTTATTATGAGCAACTCAAATACAAAATAAAGTGTTAATTGGCCCCATCCCTAGTTTCATTTTATTCATATTTGCTTTACATACTTTTTAAAAACTGTAGTCAATAAAGATCTTTTTTAAAAAAAAAAGAAAAAATGATATTCTACAATAGCAAGGTCTAAGAAAAATTTCCCATAATCCTCACCCACCCTACCCTTCAGTTCAATCTATTTTCCTTGTGTACTGTGACTGTATACACAATTTAACTGTGAAACCTAAATGAGATATACAGATTTGCTTTTGTAGACAGACTTTCACATGTCTGTCTTATTCCCAGTTCAGCAGCACTTTGGGGTCCCTCCGTGTTGGAGAGCATAAAATGATGAGTGAAACAGAATAGAAGATGGCTCCCGACAGGTTAAAAGTGGAGATTTAAAGATATTTGACCAGAGAAGCTAAAGAGAGCAATTCTGTGCCGTGCTAGTAGGTGAGGGGTTGAGATGTCAGCTTTAGCACTGATGAAGTTGACTTGAAGAGACAACACTCCCTGTCTCTTAGTCGGATTCTTGAGCTGGTAGAGTTCCTCTCGTGCCTGGCACCCCCGTATACCAGGTGCCTATGGAGTTCCTGGGAGCTGGTGATTCATGTATGTGGCAGAGAAACCACAGCTTAGGCATTGGTGGGGGCCAGGCTGCTTGGGACCACCAATAGAATGGCTGGTTTGTCACTGTGTGTCGTTGTGGGGACATGGAACTGGTGGTCAGAGTTGAGTTATTCGGCATCTTTAAAAAAAGATTCATTTATTTTATGTATATGGATATTTTGCTTGTATTTATGCCTGCACACTACTAAAAGTCACCAAATTCCATGAGACTACAGTTATAAACAGTTCTAAGCTGGGAACTGAACTCAGGACCTGGAAGAACAGCCAGTTCTCTTAATTGCTGAGCTGTCTTTCTAACCCCTGTTCTACATTAAAATAAGAAAACTGTTTTCTGGGCTTGGGTTATAGCTCAGTGTTAGAGCACTTGTTAGCATGCCTGAGTCCCTGGGTTTGATCCCAAGTACTGCCTGAAAATATTGTTTTTTTAATATTGGTGCTCTGCTACTTAAAACAACAGCAATAACAAAACAATAATAATAAAACAACCAGGAAAACTAGGAATGCAGCTCAATTGCTAGAATGCTTGCCTAACGTGCATGAAGCCCTGGATTAATTAGATCCCCAGTAGCACACAGTCTGGGTGGAGTGACTGGCATGTGCCTATAACTCCGCATTCAAGAAGCAGGTAGATCAGAAATTCAAAGTTTGAGGCTAGCCTTGAATACGTGAAACCCTGTCTCAAAAGAAATGAATGAATTTAACAGAAGAAAAACAGCCCTTTTAGGTTACCACTTCCTATTATATTACATTTGCCTTCCTCCTGGGTTTGAAGCTTTCCTTATTTATTCATCTTAAGGAATATAGAAGTGGTCTGCACTTGGGTAAAGTCTATCTTTTGTAGAAAGTCAGCTACAGGTGGAGCCATTTGAGAAACACTTTCCCACTATCCCCTGTAGACAGACTTTTCTTTCCTGTTCGCCAGTTCCCAAATAACCAACACAGAGACTTGATATTAATTATATGTGCTTGGCCAATAGCTCAGGCTTATTACTAACTAGCTCTTACAACTTAAATTTCTTAACTGTGTTCTACCATGTGTCTCATGGCTTGTTATCTCATTTTATACACATTCTGTTTCCTCTGTTTCTGAATGGTGACTCTTGAGACTCTACCCTTCTTCCCAGCATCCTCCTAGTCTGGCTCTCCTGCTCTGTCTCTTCCTGCCCAGCTATAGGCCTGTCAGCTCTTTATTAACCAACGAGAGTGATACATATTTACAGTGTACAAAGATTGTTCCACAGAAACCTCCTTTTCTCTTTTTCTGCCAGTGGCAGTGCTGAGGATTAACTGCAAGGTCTCAGGGTTGCTAGGCAAGCAAGCACTCTGTCACTAAGCTATGCCCAGCCCTTTATCCATGCCTTTTACTTAAAGTTCAGCAGCACTAGAAAAAAAGAAATACATGACCGTTATAAGTTACTTTGACTTCACCAATGCCAAACCTCATCAGTTAGTGAAGTTCCATTTTTTTTTAATTTTATATTTAAAAGTGTTTTTCAGGCATAATGTAAACTTTAGGAATTTTTGATTAATTTCCCCATGTAGACAACAGCTTGATTCATATTATACAGTAAAGGGAGAATAATGAGGCTATGCAAACTATCAAACCGTAGGTTCTATGTAGACACAAGATTTAGTTTGAAATGAAATCCTCTTGTCATAATTGCTTTTCAGATGAGCTACAGTCTTGTTCCCCAGTATATGTTTATCCAGGCAGAAATGTCCATAGCTGGATTGGAAAGATGGCTCGGTAGTTAAGAGTACTTGCTGCTTTTCTAGAGGACCTGAGTTCTGGCTTTTCACAGCCATCTGTACTCTGGTTCCAGGGGGTCCGGCAACCTCTTCTGGTCTCCATCAATAATAGCACTTGTGCACATACCCCACACCACACGCATACAATTTTGAGTAAAAATGAAATCTTTATTTTAAAAAGTTCATAGCCGTTTCCTGTACTGTAACTTGTTAGTCATGGGTGACAGGCAAAGGGCTTGAGAGTCTCTTACCGTTGTAAATATCTAGGAAAGATGGAGGAGACATTCCAATAACACCATCTCTTTCTTCCCAGAATAAATGGCTATTCCCTCACTTTGAGAGTTAGTGGAGATAAGTTGGTAAATACTTGGACATTTAGTTGTTTTTAAGAACTGAATCTCAAAGCTGTGGTATGTGTGGTGCAGTGCTTGCAGAGTCTGACTCTGCATTTATGCCTCTTCTTTTTTTGGCAGGAAATCACTACCTGTTTGCCAGATTACTACAAATGGACTCAATACCTATTTATCAAACTCTATGAAGCTGGACTGGCCTATCAAAAAGAGGTACATTCATGTTAGCTACCCTTTTAAAACTTTATGAATTTTCTCCATCTTAGAATCATCACTTTTAGCCAGGTGTGGTGGTCCACACCTTTAATCCTAGCACTTGAGAGGCAGAGGCAGGTGGATCTCGGTGAGTCTGAGACCAGCCTGGTCTGCAGAGTGAGTTCCAGGACAGCCAGAGCTACATAGTGAGATTTGTCCCAAGATGCATGCGCCTCAGGGTCGTAGGCTCCTCTGCAATAATCCTAGCATGGCCAAAATAAAACAGGATTTCTTTTTACCTACTAAGTAAAACCCTTCCTGCGTCTCCCTGGTGTTAGTGGTAATAACAGATGGGCCAACTTTCTTTGGTTTATGAACCTAAAAGTTTTAGGTCCTAGATACTTAATTTCCTGGTAATCTCTGTATACTTTTGAGGGGAAGACCTTGGGGACCCCATGTTAGAGAAAATAAACTGTACCATGCTCCTCTTCCCATCTCATTCCAGATGGCATAGTCTCAAGTTTTTGGTGACTATATTACTTGCAGTTATAGAATCACAACCCAGCTTCTCTGCTCCTCATATTCATTCTCTGTAACATGATTCTCTGAGGATGAGTCTTCTTACCACACCACAAAGCTGACTGTGAAAATGAAAAGGCCACACGTAAGCTCTTGGAAGACTAAGGCAGGAGTAGCTCAGCTGTCAAGCTTACCACTTAGCTGTAATCCACATGGAAACCAGCACCTGGTTATCACTCAGTAAAAGTCAGTGTTGTTATTAAAAAGCAGTATATTTATTTCTTCTGCAGTAATCCTATTTTTCTAAACATTAAATAGATAACCATTTTTTTTCTTCTTTTCCAAAGTGTTCTAAAATTTCAAATCCTGTATATTCATCCTGTCATTCAAGAAAAACCTAGGATCGATTTAGACATGTTCCCAAAGGCTTCCATCCTCCCCTAGTCTACTCTAACAAGGGCATTTCATGTGTCCTTGCCACAGCTTGTAGTTGCCTATTGGCCAGGCAGCCCACCCTTAAGATGCTCTCAGGCTTGGACCACACTGTTCTCCAGGCGCCCCTCCACAGAACATTCACCACGGTGTACCCCGTCTCCTGCATCCTAACAGGCCTTGGTTAACTGGGATCCAGTGGACCAAACAGTGCTGGCCAATGAGCAGGTGAATGAATATGGCTGTTCATGGCGTTCTGGAGCCAAGGTGGAGAAGAAATATCTCCGACAGTGGTTCATTAAGACAACTGCATATGCAAAGGTAAGTGATGTAAGAGACTCCCAGTAATGCCCAGTGTGTGGGCAGACCACACCGGTGGCTCTGCTGAAGGAGCCTGGGAAGCAGAAAGCCCCAGTGTTGTTCACAGTACAGCGTGGTGGGCAAGGGGAAGCTTTAACAAGAAGGGCACCCGGAGATCTTTCCAGGTCATTGTTCGCTGAGCTATCAGAAAGCAACAGTAACTCTATCTGTAATTATGAATCCAAGGAAGGAAAAGGGAATGAGTCTTTGTGAAGCTCAGGAGGGGTTGGATTCTAGTTTCTCTGTGCCAGCGCTTATAGTGCCCTAGAGTGAAGAGCTGACTGACTGCTCTCTAGCAGAGAAGGCCAGGGTAGGAGTGAGCTGGGTCAAGTCCAAAGCTCCAGATGTGACTCTTCTGTGCCTCTGATAACTGTGAAAGCTGCCCTGGGCCTCAGTTTCCTGATGAGTAAGATGAGTGATTAGAGCTGATGGTGATGGTTCAAGCACCTTCTGACTGATTTCCGTATTCAGAGATTCAAGACAAAGCCAGCAGTAGAAGCAGAGTTGCTTACTGAGTCACAATGGCCTGGACGAAGTTCTGTATGTGTGTAACACCCAGTGCTTCTATTTTAATTTAAGTCTCAAAGGCAGCCCATGGCATGCCTGGACAAAGTCTGATTCTCATCTGCAGATAACTCAGGTCAGATATTGTGTGCGGGGCTCACGTTCAGAGAAAGCACAGAGTTCTAGGCAGCTTCTGATTCCCACATTCTGGGCCAAACCCAAACCACACCCTACCAGCTCAGCAGACCCTCACTGTCCTCCCTCCAGAGACTGTAGTGAGGGTCATTTTATTTTAGTCATTTTTGTACAGCTGACCTGGGCATGGATCTGGAAAAAGTTCAAAAGAGCTTATTAGTCAGTGTCTGGCAGAAAGCAAAGCTGAGAGTGTAGCTTTCTGTGCAGGTCCTCTCTGCTAGCCTCAGATCCGCCATGTTCCTGAGACAGGGTTATTCCCCTCAAGCCTCCAGATAGCACATTGGAAAGGAGGGGTGCCAGTCCCTCTAATGGCAGTATTGGAAGGTCACCTGGTTAGCACCTGTGTCTTGGTCTGTGCTTTGAGTTGGAAATGTAATAACCTGACACCAGAGGCATTCTTCTTTAAACTGTCAGCTGTGAATTTTCAACTGTTCAGCAGAAATGCTGAGTTGCCATGGTAACTCTTGGTTCTTGCTGAACTCCTGTGCAGATTTATTGAAAAAGCTCTTACAAGGTCAACACTGAAAATTGGGAGAAGAGGGAGAGTCCATGATGCTGGCACAGGCAGTGGTTCTGGTGGGAGAGTGAAGCAGACCCAGGGCTGTGTGGCACATAGAAACTCTTGGGTTCTGCCTGGCTAAGGGAGGCATTGAACCAGGGCTGTGTGGCACATAGAAACCCTTGGGTTCTGCCTGGCTAAGGGAGGCATTGAACCAGGGCTGTGTGGCACATAGAAACCCTTGGGTTCTGCCTGGCTAAGGGAGGCATTGAACCAGGGCTGTGTGGCACATAGAAACCCTTGGGTTCTGCCTGGCTAAGAGAGGCATTGAATCTCCAAAGGCCATGATTAAAAGCATGGATAACACCCTAGGACTGAGGACAAGAACAGAATATAATGGCCTTACCGAAGATTAAAAGCAAGTCTCTGAGAGACTCAAATAGAGCTTCTATAACAAAACAGATCTAAAGGGGGTCAAGCATGATCCAGCACCCCTGTAGGGCATTATCTGCAGGACCCAGCATGTAGTAAAAAATACCATGTCTTTTGCAGGATACTGTGAACCTTAACTTAAAAGTTTAGATATAGACCAAGGGGCTGAAGTTAGTTGATAATACCAAGGCATTTGTTATATAGATGAACAGGACTTAAAAAGAAAAGATGATCATGGTGAATTTCAGGAGAGTAGAAACTACCTATAACAATGAACCAACTGGAAATCTGGACCAGAAGAGAACATCAGACAGGAAAGTTTCAGTGTTTGGGCTGCAGAGGGACAAGCAAGAGTGGAATAGACCATAAAGCCAGCTTTGTGTTGTGAAGACACTCCCTCACAACAGCCCCAGCCTGTACAGGGAATCCATACTGAGTAGCCCTAGCAGATAGGTGTGTGCTGGGGGTTGGGAAGCAAAGAGATAAACGCAGCAAGTTAAACTTGAGCGCCCCGGGGGAAGGCTCAAAGTAGGTCCGGAGAGGTGATTAGGGGCAGGATCAAGTGACACATTGTGACTTCAGCACAGGAACTGGATGAAATAATGAAATACTGTAAAGAAGGGAGTGATGTCAGAAACATGGGGTAGTTCTTTTTTTTAAAGATTTATATATTTTTAAGATTTTGTGTGTAGGTATGTGCATGTGAGTACAAGTGCCTTGAGGAGGCCAGAAGTTCGAGATCCCATGGAACCGGAGTTACAGATGGTTGTGAGCCACCCAGAGTTGGTGCTGGAAGCTGAACTCAGGCCCTCTCAAGAGCAGAAAGCGCTGCTAACTGGAACCATCTCACCAGAATTTTGTTTTCATTAGAACATTGTGGAATGGATAGTTGTGACTGTAGGCACCAGTCCAAATGCTTTTGTGATGGTCCCAACATGCACTCTAGAGTTAGGAAGGACAAGTAGAAAGGGACTAGAAAATTCGTAAGAGGAAGAATCCCCTGAGCTTGGTGATCTGTTGGATGAGAGGGTACAAGTAGCGGTAGCATCCAGGAAGACCTGACTTGATGGGAGGTCCAGGGTTAGACCTTTGAGTCTGAGATGGCCATCAGACATCCTTGGATGAAGAGGGAAAAATAATAGGAACTTGGAAAGTTTGATCCAGGTTCTTAAAGATCAAATGAAATAGGATTTTTGAAAACTTGGATAGAAATTGTCATGAATTAGTGAAAGTCCAGCTGTGCAGATAAGGGTGCGACACGGGGCCAACTGAGAATGCTTTCAGCTGCAAGCTACTGAAGACCCAGGTTGTGGGGATTTAACAGGTACTTCTCCATGAGAACCAGTGCTAAAACCAGCCTGTTCCAAGGCCGCCAGCTGGGCATTTCAGGGCTTCTCTCGACCTCTTCTTTCTGCTTGTGATCTCGTGACTGCTAGATGGTGACTGCAGCTCCCTCCAGATACCACATCTCCACTCCAGACAGAAGCAGCAGGGACAGTGCAAACGAGCCCTTCTCTCTGGAAAGCCCCCAGTAGAATTCCATTCAGGTTTTGTGTTGCATGGTCACCCCCAGCATTAAGGGAGAGAGCAGAGTGAATGTGGGCTTTTCAGCTTCTGCTGTCCAGGTGGAGGAGGAATGAGCCATGGCTTGGCCTGAGTGCTGTCTGCCCAGGGATCTTCAGAGCTCTGTGTTTGCCCCAAGGCTGCCCATGAGGTCAGAGTCCAAAGGGAACTCTGAAACAGAAAGGCATTTTGTTAAAGGCTGTTGTGCAGTGTGTTTTATTTCTTGCTTTTACTCCTGCCCAGCCCTTCAGAGTTGTTCACTGTGAGCTGTAAGCATGATCTCAGCCGTTGACCGACAGAGAGTCAGGATGGGAGAAAGTGCAAGCTAGGGTTGCAGAGAGTGTGGGTGCTGTCTCATGGGCAGCTTGTGGGAGGGGAGGAGGATGAATGACGTTTTCCATGCAGAAGACACAGGGTTCGGCTGTGTTAGATGTCTCATTCCCATTGCCAGTTTTAGCTAACAGCCCTTATTAAATGAACTATCGTTTAATTCCAAACTGTGCCCTGCCTGGAAGACCATTGAACAGGGCACAGG
The DNA here is from genome assembly GCF_950005125.1 of Chionomys nivalis. NCBI lineage: Eukaryota > Metazoa > Chordata > Mammalia > Rodentia > Cricetidae > Chionomys > Chionomys nivalis. The sequence goes on from NC_080089.1 coordinate 119,296,475, forward strand.
GAGATGCTTTCTTCCATCTCGTGACATACCAGCTTCCTCAGATTTACTTTTGTGAATGAAGAAAGGTGCTGAAGAAGACTGTCCTTCCACAGAGTCTTCTACAAACCAGACATGTGGAGAGGTTAAAATGTTGCAAATCCAGCCCACATTTTCTTGGGGTAGCTTTAGCCCTCCTAGTACCTGTTCGTTGCTCCCTCTGTACTTGACCCGACATCTTTGTGACCATTAGGCAAATCCTTGACAATGTATAAGCAGAACTCTAGTTTATCTTTGGAATGTATAAACAGACCCTTAGTTTTCAACCAACCAAGGGCTAAGAATGCTATCAACTAGGACCTGCAGCCTGAAGTTGAGGTTCCCTTTCTTTGCTGTAGCTGCCCACCTGCTGTTCCCACCAATCTCTTTAAAAAGTGCCCTGGCTTATGACTTTCTTTGTTCTGTTATTATAAAAGCTTCATCAGAGTTTTACCGTAGTGGCTGATGGAATTTGGTGTATCCTAAATCTGTGTTCTTGAGCCAGAGTCACACATCTCTTCTCCCTTGGGAGGTGAGAGCTATGTTTTTTGTTTGTTTGTTTTGTGGACTCTTTTATTTGTGTGTGTCTATACACAGGGTTGCCTGCTAACCTTGAACTCTAGATCACCCTGCCTCAGCCTTCCAAGTGCCAGGATTATAATAAGTATGTTCCACCAAACCTGACTCCCCAAGATTTCATAGCACTTAAAAAAAAAGTCTAAAAACCTGGCGCTTCCCCAAATTTTTGGATTCTGTGAGCCAACTGAATTTCTATACCTGTGGTTTACTGGGTGGGAAGGCGAACTACTTGCCAAGGGTAGAGAAGTGAGATGAGACCAGGACTGCCCCCACAGAAAGAGGATGGACCGCTGTGGCCAGGAAAAGCTGAGTGAGCCTTGTTGTTCTGTCTTAGGCTGTGCTGTTGGGTGAGGCCTTCCCTGAAGACCTGCTTATCCAAAGTTAGCGTTGAGTAAATGCATTTATTATACAGGGAAGTGAAAAGAGCTTGTTTGGTGCTTCAAGATATTGGATTCATTTGGTCAACTGGAAAAAAAATTCACTTTGTAAAAATATTCATAGATTTGCCTAGATTTTAGGCCAGCATCTTTCCAGAGCTAGCATGTGAAAACACTCACATTTCTTCCTGTCCGCATGTTTGGGCCTCATTTCCATCTGCATATTTTAAGGCTAAGGCACCTCCACCAGTTCTCCCACCCTTGACATGCAATCTGGGAAGAAAACAAAACAAAACCACTGGCTGCTAAACATGTCACCTGAGGAGGAGGAGGAGGCAGGGGGTTGTCAATTCAGAGTCAGCCTGAGCTAAGACCCTATATCCAAACAAACAAAAAGAAGTAGAAGAGGTAGGGAGGAACAGGAAGAGGAGGGAGAGGAGGAGGAAATAGAGGTTCTGCTGGTGTGGCCAGTGATGCTGGGGAGGATGAGAACAAAAATTCCGTGGGAATTGGCAGCAGTCAACTGGAATACTCTGTGCAGTTTGGAACTCCTATGGGGAGAGCTGTGGAGCTCATCTGCGGACTGTGAACTCCTTTTGACCCCTGCAGACCGAGGGAGAGAATGCTGTAAACACTTTCGGCAATGATGTGAATTGGGGTCTTTGTCCATTTCAGCTTTCTTTCTTCCATGGAACCTTGAACCTTGAACAGAGATAGGTCAGGCGGAGCAGATGGTTTGTGAATTGAGCGCCTCTGTTGTCTTTTGCCACCCCTACTGAGGCACGAGAATGAGGGAGCCTAATGTCCAGAACCTTCTTCCGCATCTCCACCTTTCCCACCTCAAGCCCCACACCACTTGTTCTCACATGAGCTTTGCACTGTTGCTTTTCTGATCTCTTTTTATTTCCGTAGGCCATGCGGGATGCCTTGGCAGACCTCCCAGAGTGGTACGGAATAAAAGGCATGCAGGCCCACTGGATTGGGGACTGTGTAGGCTGCCATCTAGACTTCACATTAAAGGTGACAACACCCTGGCACCCCAGTGTTCATGCCCACAGAGCTCTCTTGCATTTTGGAGCCCTTTGAATGCACAGCAGCTCCGCACCTGACCATAGCACTGCCCAGCACAAAGAGAACCAGGAGGGTATCTTCCTAAGCCAGCTTTCCCTACCTTCATCTTGGGATGCCTGGTGCTGAGTGCAGAGAGGGGACTGACAGAGCAACCCCCTTCTGTTCTCCTGCCTGGCCCCTCTTGTACACATTCCTGGTCCTGTGGTCAGAAGCTGCCGTGGCTGTTTGGGAATGAGGAAAGGGGTGGAGTGGGGAGCCACATAGCTCAGGAGGAGGACTGAAAATGAAATGTCGTGTTTCATCCCGCCAGGTTGATGGACAAGACACAGGAGAGAAACTGACAGCATATACAGCCACCCCTGAGGCCATTTATGGCATTTCCCACGTGGCCATTTCTCCTAACCACCGGCTTCTACATGGCTGCAGTTCTCTGAAGGAAGCCTTGCAGAAGGCACTAGTCTCTGGCAGAGGTGAGCTATGTGGTGAAGCACAGGCTTCTGGAGTGTCCTCCTTCAGCTGGGTAGCTGTCCACGAGACCATAACTCCCCACGTGTTTGCCATTTTTCATGTTTTTCACCTTAGCTGTGATTTTTAGGGGTTTTTTTTGTTGTTGTTGTTGTTGTTTTGTTTTTTTTTTAATTATCAAAACCTGAGGATAAAACAGCTCTGGCAACATTTAGTTGTCTGTCCTGCGTTTCCTCAGTCCCAGCCTCTCTGCATTCAGAGCGTGCCCAGAGAGGCTCAGTTCTTTACCTTCTGATTCAATATTAGTTTAAAGCTTTCTTCTGATATGGAGAGAATCAGCTCCCAAATTTTTTTAAATTCCTCCTGCAAATAAAACTACTGAAAAAGGTCTGGAAAGATGACTTGGTGTGGGAAGGTGCTACATCATAAAGCCTGAAGACTTCAGTTCAATCCTTATGACCCACATAGTGGAAACAAAGCTCAGACACCTATAAGTCCTTTGCACGTGCGTGCACACACACACACACATTGTTGCACACACTCCCATTTTTCATTCCCCCATAAATAAATAAATGCACTAAATTTTTAAAACATGAGGATAAAAATTGGCAGCATTCGGTTGCCTGTTCTAGGTTTCCCTGAGCAATTGTTGTTGCTGGGACTCCTGACCTTTTCCTTTGCAAAGGTAAGACTGCACACCTTTGATTAGACCCAAAGCTGCAGCCAGCCAGGGAGCGGGTGTAGGGTATAGAGTCTAATGGGTGAAAGGATGCCCTTGTTGATTAGATAAATGTAGGTCTCTGGAGAAGATTTAAATATCTCTGCAAAAATCTCATCCTCGGGCTGGAGAGATGGCTCAGCCGTTAAAGGCTAGGCTCACAACCAAAAATCTCATCCTCATGCTTCCTTGTCCACTGTGAACTTTAACCTGCCGCTCACATCTGAATTATTGGGCTCTCCAGCTGTTTTGGATGATGTAAACTGGATATACAGTGTCATGACCACTTACTTCTGCTTCAGACAGTGATTGTTTTCTGAGTGCAGTGAGGTCAACTCTAGCCACCTGCCCTTCCTAGGAGCCTGCTGTGGGCCCAGTCTCCTGGGTCAAAGACAGGTTTTTATAGTCAGTACCTTTGGGCTTAGGACAGAAGACACTCAACACAAGGCAGGTTTTAACTCTTGCCTTCGCCTTTTTGTTGTTGTTGTTATATATTAAAATAAAGAAAGGATACAATTTAGAATTCCATGTGTGCTTTTAAGGCCTCTGTGCCCATGTCTCAGGTTCTGTATTCATTATGTTTCTGGCAAAAGAAACTCAAGGGAAGTTTGAGAGTAGAGAAATCGTGGTACCAGGAATATGAGGCAGCTGGTCACATTGCGTCCACAGTCAGTGTGGTGGCTCCTTTATTTGAATGCATAGTCACCAGGGAGGAAATGGAATGATTTGAAAGAATGAGGAGGTGTGGCCTTGTTGGAGGAAGTGAGTCACTGGGGGTGGTCTTTCTTTTTTCTCTCTACCTGTAGATCGGTATGTAGTAGTATGTAGTAGTATGTAGTAGTATGACTACTCCTCCAGCATCATGCTTGCCTGCCACCAGCTCCCTGCCTTGATAATAATGAACTAAACCTCTGAAACTGTAAGCAAGCACCAGTTAAATGTTTTCTTTTATAAGAGTTGCTGTGGTCCTGGTGTCACTGGCTGAAACGGCTGGGAAGCAGAGAGAGAAGTGAACGCTGCTGTTTAGCTTGCTTTCTCCTTTTTATTCCGTCCAAGACCCAAGCCGGGGTGATGGTGCCACTCACATTCAGGATGGGTCATCCCCCTCTCAGTTAAGTCTTTCTGGAAATCCCTTACGGATATACCCAGAAATATATTTTCATGGTTATTCTAAAAACCAGACAAGTTGACAATAAAGGTAACCATTTCAGATTTTTTTTTAACTCTGCTTTAAAAAAAAGAAAGTATTAATTTCAACTATTTAAAAGGAGAACTCAGGTTTAACCTTTTGAGTTATTTTGAGATTCCTTGAAGCTGTGATGATTGAAAAGTAAATATTAAAACTAAATACTTTTAAGTATCCAGGTCATATATTTTCCCCCCTCATAGTTCATTTGGGGACACAAGATGAAGTAATTTTAATAATTAATGAGCTAATAAGTTATAAAAGATTACAGCCCCTGAGTTGAAGATACCATAAATTCAGTGCACCTTCACAGAGGAATTTATCTTAGTTACTTTTCTGCTGCTGTGCTAAGACACTATGACCAAGGGAACTTTTAGAAGTTTGTTTATTAGGCTTCTAGTTTTAGGTGTTGAGTCTATGACCATCATGGCAGGGAACATGACACTGGAGCAGTAGCTCAGAGCTTATGTCCTGATCCACAGGCACAAGGCAGAGAGAGAGAGAGAGAGAGAGAGAGAGAGAGAGAGAGAGAGAGCTAACTAATAATGGCCTGGGCTTTTGAAACCTCAAACTCTTCATCTAAACCACCACAGTATCTAAGTATGTATGGCTAGTCGTATGTTTGAGACTACTTGGTAAGGTCCCAGTGGCTAGAAAGAGCCAGAAACCACATAGAGCACCAAGAAAGGGATATCTTCCAAGTTTCAGAAATTTATTTTAATCCCATGCATAGCATTGTATATTCTAGATCTTACCTTTTAGGGTAAGCAGTTGGCTTTCATCTCTTCCTCCTCCACTCCTTTTTTTTTTCAGATTTCGTTTATTTTTACCTTATGCATATTGTATGAATGTTTTGCCTGCATGTATGACTATGTACCGCATGTATGCAGTGCATGTGCAGGCCAGAAGAGGACATTGGATCCTCTGGGACTGAGGTTACAAATGGTTGTGAGCTGCCATGTGGGTGCTGGGAGCTGAATCCAGGTCCTCTGGAAGAGCAGCAAGTGCTCTTAACTGCTAAGCCATCTCTCCAGCTCCTTCCTCTTTGGGAGACGAGTTCTTGCTGTGTAACTCCCAACCTGGCCTCAGACTTTCCGTCCTTCTCCTTTAGCTTTCTGGTGCTATTACAGGTGCCTAGCAAGCCATCCAGCAGCATCTTTTCAATGTGTGAGGCTATACTGGAGACCCTACTTCAGGACTAGAATGTAGCTCAATGGTAGAGAACTTGCCTGACATCTACAAGGTACTGGGTTTGACCCCTAGCTCCAGAAAGAGAAAGTAAAAAAGTGTGTGTGTATGTGTGTGTGTGTGTGTTTAAGGAAGACAGTTATTGTGAACATTTATATCCATATGGGTTTTGTTTTTATAAAATTTTCCTTAGGAGACATGCCCAAGAGTGGGATTCTTTTCAAAGGTATGATCATGTTTCTAGCTCCAGCCCTTGTTGCTTGTTTAGCTTCTGAAAGGGCCTCGCTGTTTTACAGTGCCACAGCTAGTGAATCTTACTACGGCCTCACCGGCAGGCGCCATCCTTCTTAAAGTTTTCTCTGATTGACCAAGTGTAAAATGATAAAACTTCAAGGTTAATTTTTATTTCTTTTTAATAATTGTTTTTATACAGTGTATGTGTGTACACTATGTGTCAGACCCCCTGGAGCTCCAGTTACAGGCAGTTTGAGCTGCATTATGGGGGTACTGGAACTGAACTCAGGTCCCATAGAAGGACAGTAAATGCTCACAACTACTGAACCTTTTCTCTAGCCCTCTAAAAATAGATTTAAAAAAAGAAAGAAAATATAAGTGATAAGACTCATTTTAGCTTTCGGTAGAGTACCTACCTAGTATATACAAGCAAGTTATGGGTTTGATCTCCAGCTACACACAGACACACAAATAAAGGTATAAAAAGTCAAAGAACACCAGCGGTACGACTGCAGCTAACACTGGCCTCTTTGTGCAGCCACTTGTAACTGTTTAGGTGTGTTTACTTGTTGGCATGACATAGCCTAGTTAAACAGATATTTCTTTCCTATAAAAAGCTGAGTGGATTTGACAAGCCTACCATGTGACTATAGGCTGTTGTTTTGTCTTGTTGACGATGTCCTTTGCTTTACAGAAGTTTTTCAGTTTATTAATTGTTTCTCTCAGTGTCTATGATGCTGGGGTTATATTTAGGAAGTGGTCTCCTGTGCCAATGCATTCAAGTGTTCTTCCCACTTTCTCTTCTATAAGGTTCAGTTTGGCTGGCTTTATGTTGAAGTCTTTGATCCATTAGGACTTGAATTCTGTGCATGGTGATAGATATGGGTCTATTTTCATTCTTCTACATGTTGATATCCAGTTATGCCAGCACCATTTGTTAAATATGCTTTCTTTTTTCCATTTGATAGTTTTTGCTTCTTTGTCAAAAATCATGTGTTCAAAGGTGTGTGGATTGATATCTTGGTCTTGGATTCGGTTCCATTGGTCCTCCTGTCTGTTTTTATGCCAATACCAGGCTGTTTTCAGTACTGTAGCTCTGTAGTAGAGTTTGAAGTCAGGGATTGTGATGCCTCCAGAAGTTCTTTTATTGTACAGGATTGTTTTGGTTCTCCTGAGTTTTTTGCTTTTCCATATGAAGTTGAGTACTGCTCTTTCGAGGTCTGTGATGAATTTTGCTGGGATTTTGTTAGGCATTGCATTGAATCTGTAGGTTGCTTTTGGTAAGATTGCCATTTTTACTATGTAAATTCTACATACCCAAGAGTATGGGAGATCTTTTTACTTTCTGGTGTCTTCTTCAATTTCTTTCTTCAAAGATTTAAAGTTCTTGTCATACAAGACTTTCACTTGTTTGGTTAGAGTTACTCTGAGATATTTTTGCTATTTGTGGCTGTTGTGAAGGGTGATGTTTCTTGATTTCTTTCCCAGCCCTTTTATCATCTGTGTACAGGAGGGCTACTGATTTTTTTTTTTTGAGTTAATGTTGTATCCTGCTACATTACTGAAAGTGTTTATGAGTTGTAGAAGTTCCTTGGTAGAATTTTTGGGGTCGCTTATGTAAACTATCCTATCATCAGCAAAGAGTGAGAGTTTGACTTCTTCTTTTCTGATTTGTATCCCCTTGATCTCCTTTTAGTGTCTTATTGCTCTAGCTAGGACCTCAAGAACTATATTGAATAGATATGAAGAGAGTGGACAATCTTGTCCTGATTTCAGTGGGTCACTGGGAGTTTCTCTCCATTTAGTTTGATGTTGGATGATAGCTTGCTGTATATTACCTTTATTTTGTTTAGACATGTTTCTTCTATCCCTGCTCTCTCCAAGACCTTTATCATGAAGGGATGTTGTATTTTGTTGAAAGCTTTTTCAGCATGTACTGAGATGATCATGTGGTTTTTATTTTTCAGTTTGTTCATATGGTGGATTACGTTGACAGGTTTTTGTATGTCATCCTTGTATCTCTGGGATGAAACTGACTTGACCATGGTGGATGATGGTTCTGATGTGTTCTTGGATTCGATTTGCCAATATTTATTTAGTATTTTTGCATCAATGTTCATGAGTGAGATTAGTCTGTAATTCACTTTCTTAGTAATGTCTTTCTGTGGTTTGGGTATCAGGGTAATTGTAGCCTCATAAAAAGAGTTTGGCAGTGTTCCTTCTGTTTCTATTGTGTGGAATAATTTGAGGAGTATGAGTATAAGTTCTTTGAAAATCTTGTAGAATTCTGAGCTGAAACCACATCTGGTCCTGGGCTTTTTTTTTTGGTTGGGAGACTTTTTATGACTGTTTCTATTTATTCAGGAGTTATAGATGTGTTTAATTATCTGGTCTTGATTTAATTTTGATAAGTGATATTTATCCAGAAAATTGTCCATTTCCTTTAAGTTTTCCAATTTTGTAGAGTACAGGTTTTTGAAATATGACCTGATGATTCTCTGTATTTCCTCTGTGTCTGTTCTTATGTCCCCCTTTTCATTTTTGATTTTTAAACACAAGTAAATTAAGCATTTGTCAGTTACTATTCTTGTGCCTCTAGACTTTGGGTATTTAAGCTTCTAGTCCATATACTCATTGAGGATGTCAACACGTATGGCTCTTTTCCTGCTACTGCTCATTCAAGATAATACAATGGTTGGATAAAATGCAAGTCATTTGTTTCATAAATATTGGTAACTGGATCATATAAACTATTATTACATTGTTCTGTTTCATTGTTTATTTTTGAGACAGACTCTTTCTGTGTATCCCAGGCTAGTCTAGAAGTTACTATGTAGCTCAGGATACCCTCAAATTTACCACCCTACTGCAGCTTCCAGAGGACTGGGGTTATGGACATGCACTACCAGGCCCAGCCTTACTGTCTCATTCTTATATAACTTTTTATTATTTTTTTCTAAAATTCATAGTCTCTTTCTCTCTATGTGTCTCTCCCTTTCTCTTGTTTGTTTTGTATTCTTTGAATTTCTGGCAGAATCTTTCCATACTCTATCAGCTCTTTAGAACTCTCAATAGAGTTTTCTCCAAACTCCAGCCTTCCAGACAATCTTATCAGTTTTTTCATTTTCCCGAAGATACTCTGGACACTGTTTGGTACAGGTCTGATTTGGTCACCCTCCAGGCCTTGGCTATATGTCTCTAAAGTTCCTTCTGACTTCCTTCTTGAGTGTTCTTGTGGCTTTTCTTTGCTGGGTCCTTGTTTCCTGGGTCCTACACCTGTTTCTTTCTCCATTTAGCCTTTCGTCTTGCAAGAACACAATATCCCAGCATCTCCTAAGAACAGGGTGCGTGGAGAGGAACTGTTCTGTCTTTGGGTGTCTGGAAATCTCTTTTCTCGCTTTCTGCTTGCTAACCCCATCATCATCCTTTGCTTTAGAAGTTCCTGTCTCCTCTTTCATTCCAGGAAGGTTTTGTGTGTTTTATTATTCTCACTGTTGGAGATAATTTTGAGAAGTAAAAGGTGGTAATGAGACGGCTTTTCCATCTGGAACTCTGAAACACCTTTCTTCTTCCCTTGTGCGTATGGGAGGACAAAACTTTTCTCTCATGCTTGCTTAATCTTCTGATGTCCTCTGGTGTAAATTATCTGCTAATACCCTTCAAAGGACTAGCTCTGTAGCAATTAGCACGCAGCGTGGACAATATTGTGCTGCTTTTTCTCACTTGTCTACTCTGGGGTGTGTCTGTCTGATAGATCTGCTCTTGTTTTCAGATTGCCTCACACCAGTGATGGCTGTGAACATGCTCACGCAGCAGGAGGTCCCCATCGTTATCATGGCCAACGCTGACTTAGAAGGTTCTCTAGATTCGAAAATAGGTATGTGAATGTTCACATGTCATCCGTGCTAATAGATTATACTGGTTTAAGGGCAAGGGTTCACTGTTCTTGCTGTCACTTCGAGTTTATCATTGATTCTGTGATGGTTTTTTTTGCCTCTCAGTGAAACTTTGTGTTCCTTTGTTTTCATTCTCTTTGGAGCTGAGGATCAAATCTAGGGCTTCACACATTGTTAGCAAAGCAGTCTACCATAAGCTGCAACCCCAGTCACTTACCTTCCATGTAATCATTATTTAGTTAAGAACTACATATTCAAGAGCATGGTGGTACACACCTGAATTCCTAGCATTCAGGAGCCTGAGGTGGGACAATCACAAGTTTAAAGTGTTTTTTTTTTTAATGTATTTTATGTGTATTAGTGTTCTGCCTGCATGTATGTATGTGTACCATGTATGTGCCTGTGGCCTTTGAGGTCAGAAAAAGGAATCAGATCTCATGGAACTGGAGTTACAAATGGTTGTGAGTGGGTGCTGGGAACTGAACCCGGGTCCTCCATATAAACAAATTATTTTAACTGCTGACTTGTCTCTCCAGTCTCGTATCACAAGTTTAAAGCCCATACGATATGGTAAAAACACATCCGTAAAAATCAAAAGCAAGCATACAAACAATGATAAAAAAAAAAAAAAAAAGACCTGTGTATTTGAAAGCATAGTGGAAGGAGGGTAAGACAGCTCAGTGTGCAAAAGTGCTTGTCACTCAAGCCGGTCAACCTGGGTAGTTACCGAAACCTGATTTGGAAAGTTGCCTTCCAGATCTCCACATGTGCCTGCACATGTACATATACACACACTAATAATAATGAGTAAATACATTCTTAATTTTTTAAATAAAGTGTATTAGGTATATCATGCCTTCCTGGTTGCTGTTGAGTATTTGAAAAGCCCAGGCTCATGGGCTGTGAGTTAACTTTGAACACTTGGACACCTGATATGGGAAATAATACAACACAGACTAAAAATCTAATTTCAAAATCCACAGCAGGTTTAGTGACTCAGTCTCAGCATTGGGGAGCCTGAGGCAGGAGGATCTTGAGTTTGAAGTTGGCCTAGGTTATATAGTAAGGTTCTGTCTCACAAAACCAAACCAAACAAAAATAAAATTCACAAAACTGCCAGCAAGTGCAGAGATGGGAGTTCCACAAGCATCGGATCCATGTGGGCCGGGTTTTGTCACTGTGGAGGAGGCTAATCTGAACTACTCAGGAAAGAACCATGAAGTCATCTGCAGAGTCACAGAGGCATCCTCATCCCTGGGTAATCCTCCAATGCAGCTCTTTCCTGTCACAGCCATGCCTTTATGGCGCTAGACTGCATTTCCCATGTGACTGCAAACGTGCAGAACAAATAACATTTCATATTACGATGACCTCAGGTCAGTCCTGATGAAGAGGTGTCAAAGTGGAAAAGCTGGCACCGAGCTCTCCGGTCACTTCTGACCATCACAACCATGCATTGTGTAATTAGTGAGATGTTTTAAACAGCCACCTAAAGTAAACAATGAGGAAAATCTTATGGCTGTTTGGGCAGACAAGGGGTGTTTAACATTTTGGGCTAAATCACTGATGCATTATTAAATTTCTTAGGATTTAGATGTTTTTAGGTGAGCATGGGGAATTGTTTTTTTCTGATGTTTTATTTCCCTCAGTTGTATAATTAGAAGTTTCTAAAGTATTGTTTCTTGTCTTCTAAGGACAAAACAGAAACAAGTAAGAAATAACGCAGAATTTTTACCATCCAACCTGCCCAGTTAGAATTTATCATATTTTAGAGTACTCGGTTTTGGTTTTTCAAGATAGAATTTCTCCGTGTAACAGCCTTGTCTGTCTAGACTAGAACTCACAGAGATCCACCTGCCTCTGCCTCTGCCTCCTAAGTGCTAGGATTAAAGGCGTGCGCCACCACCACTGCCCGGCCTAGAGAGTACTCTTTATGTGACTAGATAAATGTGGCCACAGTGTCTCCTTTGGGCTGTCACTGAGTCACCCTAAGCTGGACATTGAAGACCTGGTAAATGACCATCATCTTCCCCTGTGACTATAAGCACTTGTTGGTACTGTTTGCTGTTGCCTGGCATCCTCACCCCTCCCTCCACTAACACTCGTTCCCTTGGCATTGTGCTTGGTGTCACAACTCAGCTTTGCACCGCACTGTAGAGCTTCAGACGTGTCCTCTGGACCGTAAGCCATTCCTCTGGTGGGACCCTTCACTAGTGGGTCATGTCCGTGTGCATGTCAGCATTTTCCATGACCCTCAACACCGGGAGACGTTTGGCAAATTTGGGAGATATTATGTTTGTCCCTGCTGAGGAAGTGGTCCGGGAAGGAGCCAGGATGGTGTAGAAGGCTCATTGTGCTGTGCTCAGACCCCAACATATCAGCAGGACCACATCCAGAGCCTGTCCTATATAACCAGCCACCAAAACCTGTTTCTGTGCACAGCTGAAGTCAGAACAGCAGGTTTTCCCCTCTGGGTGAGTGGTTTTCTTGTGCCCCACCTCATTTCCTCAAGAATAAATGCCTGTTCAGGATGTTCTGCTGTTCTCGGGGGCACAGCACAGTCTCCAGTGCTGGCTTCCAGGGTCCAGTCTTGGCGGATCTTTTCAGGGTGTTAAAATGCTGGGGTAGTCAGTACTGTTTCCCACCAGGAAGCCACTGAGCAGTTTCCCCTCACACCTGTAATGAAACGTTTCATAGCATTTATGGTAGATTTTTAGGCTTGCAACTATGTTTTTTAAGAATAAAAGAAAAGAAAAGAAAAGAAAAGAAAAGAAAAGAAAAGAAAAGAAAAGAAAAGAAAAGAAAAGAAAAAAACAGAGACAAAGACCTACAGGAAATTATCCCAACATGGTGAACATCTGTGCTAGGGTGTCAAACTCCCTAAGGCTGTGTCCCAGTACCCTGTGTGGTGTGGCTTTCTGGCTTCCTTCCGGGACGCTAATACCATGCATCAGTCTTGCCTGATTCTTTGCTTTGAGCGCTTAAGAGGAGATGATGTTTTGTGTTTTCCCCTCTGAACAGGAATCCCCAGCACCAGCTTAGAGGACTCCAGGATAGCCCAAGCCCTGGGCCTGCCCTACTCTAAAGTCATTGAAACTTCTCCAGATGGCACAGAGAGACTGAGTGGATCTGCTGAGGTTGGTGCCCCCGGCCTATGCCTGATAACTCACTTGTGAATCAAGACCCTGAGATTGGTGTGAAGACATGCTCTTACCGTCACATTGAGGCTGCCCTTTCACTCTCTCTTACCCCAGCAGCCTTGCAGCCTTGCTTGGTTTCTCAGGAAAAAGACTCTTCAACACCTAGAAGTTTCTTAGCTTGATTAATCCAATCCAAGCCTAGAACAACTTCATTTGAGAATCTTGGTTGAGAATGACCTTTGCAGAGAATCTTTGGCTTCTTGAAGAGGTGATGGTGCTGACTCGTCTTCCTGGGGAAGATGCTGGCTCGCTCCAGATTGTCTGCTGTTTCCACAGAAAGTTATCTCACTCACAGAAAGGAACAGATGCTCAGATTTGTATTGGCATAGTCAGGGTTATCTCTTGTTTGGTTTGGTACACATGGCAGGATGTGAGCCCCACCTGTGCTGAACTGAACCGGAAGAGTGTGGTGAAAGCGGCAGTTTTTGAGGTGGGAGGTTAAAGTGAGAAGTGGCTCAGGTGAATCTCACACTTGAGCGTATATATCAGCATCATGCTGGCCCTGTTAAAACCCTGACTAGCAATACATATCTAGAGATCCTGTCTTCCCAAGAGTTTCTGTTTCCAGAGAGTTTGCATGGTGCTGGTATTGGTGCTGGTATTGGTGCTGCTGGTTGTGGTGCTGGTGCTGGTAGTGGTGCAGGTGGTACTGATAGTGGTGATGCTGGTGCTACTGGTGGTGGTGCTGGTCCAGGGACCATTGTTGAGAATCACAGGCTTAGAGCCTTGCTACTCAAAGTCTGGACTGTCAACCTTACCCTAGTCACACAAGATCCCTTGAGGGCACTGGCTTAGAGTGTTCATTTTAAAACTTGACTACACAGTGGAAACACCAGGAAAGTGTTTTCAAATATTGGTGCTTGGAAGAAGAGTGTGGTGGTGCACACCTATAATCCTAACATTTGGGAAGTGAGGCAGGAAGGTCAGGAGTTCAAGGCTATCCTGGCTACATAGAGTTTGAGACCAGCCTGAGCTATGTGAGACCCTGTCTCAAGAAACAAAACAAATAACAATCTGATGGTTGGGTCTCCACCCAGATATTTCAACCTAAAGATAAATGGTAGTGAGGACATAAGTAATAGACATAGTTCCCCAGGAGATTTAAACACGAGCCCTAATCTGGGAACTGGTGCCTCAGCACAGTTGAGTCACTGGAGAAGAATCATTGTCCCACACCGGGCCAATGATGAGTCACTGGAGAAGCAATTACTGGTTGTCCCCCTGGTTCTGTTTCTGGTCCTATTATATCAGAAGATCCAAGTGTTTTCAGGTTTGGGACTACTTAGCTATAAGGGTGTCCTGTCTTTCTGCCTTCCTTTCTGTTTCTATCTGCCTGTCTGTCTTAGGGTTTCTGTTGCAGTGAAGAAACACCTGACTAACTGGGCGATGGTGGCGCACGCCTTTAATCCCAGCACTCGGGAGGCAGAGGCAGGCGGATCTCTGTGAGTTCGAGACCAGCCTGGTCTACAAGAGCTAGTTCCAGGACAGGCTCCAAAGCTACAGAGAAACCCTGTCTCGAAAAACCAAAAAAAAAAAAAAAAAAAAAAAAAGAAAAAAAGAAAAGAAATACCATGACCATCACAACTCTCATAAAGGAAAACATTTAATTGAGGTGGTGACTTACAGTTTCAGAAGTTCAGTCCATTATCATCATGGCAGGGACCGTGGCAGCCTGCAGGCAGCCATGGTGTTGGCTACATCTTGATCAGAAGGCAACAGGAAGTAGACTGTGACACTGAGCAAAACTTAAGCAAAAGAGACCTCAAAGCCCCAATGACACACTTCCTCCAACAAGACCACACCTACTCCAACAAGGCCACACCTACTCCAACAAGGCCACACCTACTCCAACAAGGCCACACCTACTCCAACAAGGCCATACCTCCCAATAGTGCCACTTCCTATGAGCTTATGGGGGCCAATTACATTCCAACTACTACACTGTCTATCATTTTGTCTGCTTCTCTCGATAGATAGATAGATAGATAGATAGATAGATAGATAGATAGATATAGATATAGATATAGATATATACATCCATGTATAAGAGAATAATGACCAGCCTCCCCCTTTAAAAAGAGAGATATTGCCTGACTTCATGTTTGTATCTCCAAACATAAATCATGTTATATTAATGCCTTTTTTTCTTGGCCCTCATTTGTGTAGCCTGTTGGAGGTATGGCAGAGCCAAGCCTGGGTGTCTACAAGGGAGCTCTAGCTCTGGGAAGTGAAGAAGGGGATATCCATGGCTAAAATGAGGCTGTCTCTCTGGGCCCAGAGAACCCCCCATGTCTCTGGATGGGACTCGGAGCTTTAGTTAGCCTCTTTGTCTGCTTTCAGATAGCTGTGGGTAGTCTTTGAGTCGTCTCCTCCTGACTCTTTGCTGAATACTCAGCCAAATTCTGTCAGTGAAGGGTGGAGGAAAAGCTGTTTTCTTCATGAGCTTCTGGAGCAGAGGACAGTGGCACACGAGAAGACAAACTTTGAGGAGAGCTTTGTACCACAGCTACATGATGTCAGTAGCACAGACTAGGGAATCTCTCCCCCACAGCATAGCCACCACTTTACAGTAAACTCTTGGGGAAAACTCTTCACCTCAGTGGTAAGACGGGTTACTTTGGTAAGCATGGCTGAGCGCTCTTATTATGACATGTCTGTGATTATGACCTCCTTGAGATCATGAGCAGATTACATTGATCTTTGTGCCTCTGAGGCCTGGCATACAACAGGACTGATCCCAGGTGCCCACATTCTGAATGTCAGCCAGTCTTATGGCTCACTTCATCCAATTAGTTCGGCCTCTGGAGAGCATCAGTGAAGAGAGACCTCTGCCTTTGAACTAGTAATGTTCAGCCCTGTTGTCTGTGAAATCGGAGTATTAAATACAGAGGATGGTTTGTCTCTTCAGGCTGAGGCAGATGTGGCCTCCTGCTTGCCTTAAGATGTGACACTGAATTTTTCTTCTCTGAATATTTTCCTCTTAGAAAAGAGTCGTTAAAAATACATATTGTGTAGCGGCGTAAATGAAGGCAGACAGAAATTATAAGAATATATTTAGCTTTAATTAGGAAAAGACTCACAGAACCCGTGGTTCCAGTAGAAAGCAGGAAAGCAAAAGGAGTGGGGGAGAGCACACCAACAATATTTATTAGTAAAAAATATCCTCAGGCGACCCCGCCCTACAAACAAGGTGATTGGCTGGGGCTACCCCTACAATATTGTACAGCTCCTCACTGGTAGTTAGACACTGGTAGTAATTCTCTCTTCAGGTATTACAGGGCATGGCAGAAAGGGAGGGCCACAGACCCAGGGCCAGCTGCCCACCACACGCAGTGGGCACAGTGCCCATGTTCAACGTTGCTTCTCAAGGCTACTGGAAAATCTTCAGAATTTTGAAAGTAGAGCTGGAGAAATGGCTCAACAGTTGAGATTTCTGTTCTTCCAGAGGACCGGTTCTTGTGTCCACTCAGCACCCAAATGGCAGCTCACAACCGTCTGCAACTCTAGTTCTAGGAGATCTATACCCCTCTTCTGACCTCCATGGGCACCAGGCACAAATGTGATACACAGGTATACATGAAGATAAAACACTCATACACATAAAATAAATACATTTTTAATTGGAAACAAAAAAACCTTGAACTTTCAGGATCAAAAATCTTGTTTTCCTAGCAGTGCAATTGCAAAATGTGATTTTTAATGTTAGCTTAAGGAGGAAAGGACCTATAGAATGATAAATGTATACAGGGTTCAGTGGAGTGCCTATGTGGCCCTGCACAGAACCAGACCCTTGTGGTAGTCACATATTGATGCAGTGTTTCAGAGATTTTCTGACAGCTGACTCTCTTCTCTTCCAGTTCACAGGTATGACCCGGCAGGACGCCTTCCTAGCCCTGACTCAGAAGGCCCGGGGGATGAGAGTGGGCGGAGACATCACGAGTGATAAACTGAAAGACTGGCTGATCTCAAGACAGCGCTACTGGGGCACGCCGATCCCCATTGTCCACTGCCCCACCTGTGGCCCTGTGCCTGTACCATTGCAAGACTTGCCTGTGACTTTGCCCAGCATCACATCTTTCTCTGGCAAAGGAGGCTCCCCACTGGCCTCAGCTTTGGAGTGGGTGAACTGCCCCTGCCCAAGGTGAGGAGCCACAGCCAGCACCCTGAGGGCACCTCTTCTCACTGGGTGCTAAATGCTGCCTTCTTTCTCGCCTAAAAGGAATATCAAAGGAGTTTTGGAACCTTTGAGACAACAGTCTAGAACCTGAGCTACCTTCTGCAGAGGGCCCTGGAACACGGCTCCAGTGGAGGGAAAGATTGCAGGTTCTCGTGATGTTGCACTGTCTGCCATTTCTATTCCACAGAACTTCCCTGAAGCGAGAAAGGCTAATTCTCTCCTGTTATGGTTTCCCAGTACAGAGCCTGTGATAGCCATGGAAGTCTGAGCACCAGTCGTGGAGTACAGGAAAGACAGCCTGTGCGTTCATTCTTTAGACCACTGAAACACACCAGCTTTCTTTCCTTTCTCATTTTGAAGCGGGACTGGATTTTCCCAAGACCAGTAGGATGACTTCTAGTATGATTTTCATGATGCTGTTGTCAGCTGACCAAACAGAACATCAAACCATTTCTTTTTTGTCTTTCCCTTTGTGAAGGAGTGTTCACATTCAGTACCACACTGCAGCCTTGTGTGGTAATATGGCTTCTTGACAGGACCACAGAATTTCTGGAGGGCAGAGCCCAGGCCTCAGAATTGACCTTACTCTCTGAGTGAATTGGGTGAGCGTCCAGAAGTATGAGCAACCAGGCCAGTGCAATCGAGCGGACAGCACAGAGATATACAGACAGTAGCCTTGGGGCCAGCAGCTGAGGATTCTTTATATATTTCCTGTTGGGTTCTAAGACCTTGGGCCTGTTTCTTTGGAACCTCATTCCTCTCCTGCACAGTTGGGGTTGGGGTATTCTGTCTCATGAGTCCCTGGTATTCTGGCAGCCTGATGAGCTAGTATCTGTGTGACACCTTTGGCCTAGTTCTGCTGCACCCAGACCAACCTGGTGACATTGTGCCCATTGAGGGCTTGGTATTGGTGGTAACACCCAGTTGTCTTCAAGCCCAAGGAGACATTAATGGAAGTGAGCATGGTGAGTGCTAGCCAGATGTGATTGTTTCTGGGTAGTGGGCCTCTGTTTTCCTTAGCATTTCTGCAGGTTGGGCAAAGAGGAGACGGTGCCTCTATCTTCCAGTTACTTTCCAAACTAGTGTCTGTGGTCGAATACAAGATGTAATCCAAATAAATTCCTGACTTGACTTTAGAGAATCACTGTGGAGATGGGCACCCCTCCCTGTAGGCACACAGGACTTGTCTGACAACTCCTGCCAGAGGGACCCTTTCTTTTCATTTTCAAATTGAAAATAGACTCAAGCTCTTGTGTATTTAGTGAATGGAAGGTTTCTCTGTTCCTCTTGGGGTCTCCATCTCCTTTTCCCAGTTCTCCAAGCGCACCTCACTCAACCTTATGCTGCTCGAAGTGAAATATTCGGAGGCCCAACACCTCAGAAGTACAGCTGGTGGGAAACGGCACTGAATTCTAGAAAAAAACATTTGATAAATTTCCTTTCTCAGGTGTAAAGGATCAGCCAGGAGAGAGACGGACACCATGGACACCTTTGTGGACTCTGCGTGGTACTACTTCAGATACACTGACCCCCACAACACTCACAGGTAATGTCCCTGCTGTGTGACAGGTAACACTGCATCCTCCATGAAGCAAAACCATGATGGAATTAGATATGCAAGCGAGGTGCTAGGGACATGCCTGGGAGGATAGAGAGAGAGGAGCTGAGCTGGCAGAGGAAACACCCATCGTGTGTATGTGTATCTGGTACCCAGACACAGTAGAAGGAGGAGAATTCAGAGGAGCCCTGAACCACAGCAAAGCTCCAGAGGCCTCAGGAAGACTGTGGAAAGAATGCCAAGTGCACATATCCATTCAGAACACAAGGTGGGCAGATGTACCTTTGTACTGATGCTGGATATCGGGCTGGACCAGAGTAGTTCCACAGACACAGTGGTAGGTATTATCGGTCAGCCGCGTACCTCATGCCAGACTCTTAGCTTGTGGAAGCTCAGGAACAGAACCTTTGTCTAGCTTGGAAAAGCCTGGGATTCCATCCCTAATACCAGAGGAGAAGGCTTTTTTCAAGTGAGTATGTTAAATTATTATTATTATTTTTTTAAAAACAATTCTTTTTAAAAAAAATATTTATTTATTTAGTATACAATATTCTGTCTGCTTGTGTGCCTGCAGGCCAGAAGAGGGCGCCAGACCCCATTACAGATGGTTGTGAGCCACCATGTGGTTGCTGGGAATTGAACTCAGGACCTTTGGAAGAGCAGGCAATGCTCTTAACCACAGAGCCATCTCTCCAGCCCCTGTTAAATTATTATTATTTTGGATTGCTCAACCTAGTAAATCCCAACTATAATACAAATTGAAAGATAGCTAGAGGAAGATGTGAAATCACCGCACTTAGGGACTGTAGGGATGCCTGGTTTTGGACTCAGGGAGACACTAGAAATCATTAACAGATATAAACTTTTTTTTTTTTTTGGATTTTTCGAGACAGGGTTTCTCCGTAGCTTTTGGTTCCTGTCCTGGAACTACCTCTTGTAGACCAGGCTGGCCTCGAACTCACAGAGATCCACCTGCCTCTGCCTCCCGAGTGCTGGGAAATATAAACATTTTTAAATAAAGTAAAAGTGGAAACCAAAGTGTTGGCACATGTGTATAATCCCAGAATTCAGGAGGCAGAAACAAGAAAATCAAGAGTTCAGGGGCCAGCCTGGGCTGCCCAAGACCCTATGTCAAAAAAAAAAAAGTAGAATGTAGAATTAATGTGACTAGGTTGGCCAGATGTGGTGATGTCTGTAGGCCCAAGTTTCTGTCCTGCCAGCAGCTCCCAAATAACCACACTGAGGCTTACCTTAATTACAAATGCTCAGCCAAAGGTCAGGCTTGCTACCAGCTCACTCTTAACATTTATGGTAACCCATGTTTCTTATCTGTGCTTTACCATGTGTCTTGGTACCTTTTCTCAGTATGGCTTGCCCATCTTGCTTCTCTTTGCATCTGCTGACTATTCCCCTCGTCCCTCCCTTCTTCCTCCCAGCATTTTCAATCTGACTTTCCCACCTAACCTTAGCCTGTTCAGCTATTGACCAGTCAGCTTCTTTCTTATTTTTGATTTTGTGAATGCTGTCACAGTAGTGACTGCAAAAGAGACCTATACTAACTGCCACTAGAAGTTAACGTTTCCCGCTCAGAGCTAGCCAGCCAAGGAGACGCTAGGGGGAAAGTTCTTCGCAGCACTGGGGAGAAAACTGAGATTTTGAAACCAGCGAGCACAGATCCTCTGAAGCAGAAGTTCCCTCAGTTGACTTCAAACAACAGAGAGGTCTTTTCCCAGCCACAATGACTCTTTCCCGAGGCAGCAGCCAGCAAATAGAGAACCTGGAGACTCCTTTCCTCTGTGTACATTAGGAGCAGGAGGAAGTTTGACCTTTGGTAAAACCATGTTGGTCAAGACGTAGATGAGGGTGTTACTGGATATTTTATGATGGGACCTTTATAAATTTCATTCCTTCAGTAAGCCGTTTTTAAACTCTTGCTGGCTACTTCAAAGCACTTTTAAAAACCAGACTGGATTTCTGTTTTAAAATGAACATTTACTACCATGCTAGTTTCTGTTGTAAGTGCTGCTATTGCCCTCTATTGGTGAGAACTAAACATTTCTATTGTCTAATCATAATAAAAATTAAAGATCACCATTCAGATAAACATCCTGTGGAGATGCCTTGTTGCTGGTATTGTTTTCTTTTGTTCTTGTTCTATACAAAAATTACTGGTTTGTTTTGTTTGTTTGTTTGGTTGGTTGGTTTTGGTTTTTGGTTGTTTGAGACAGGGTTTCTCTGGGTAGCCCTGGTTGTCCAGAAACTCACACTCTGTAGGCCAGACTGGCCTTGAATTGAGAGATCCACCTGCCTCTGCCTCTGAGTACTGGGATTAAAAGCATGCACCACCACCAGCAGCTCAAAATTACATTTGTATTACATTTATTTATTGTGTTGTGAGTGTGCGTGTGCCACAAACCATGTGCAGAGGTCAGCGAACGCCTCATGGATCCAGTCAACAATGGTTCTTTTCTCACTTTTGTATGTGTTTTTCTCTTGTTAGAAGAGTCTCTTTTTTCTGACAGTAATTCTTTTCAAGGCATATGCATATTACAATAGGTCTAATTTATGCGGCTGTGGCACAGAAGGTTGTAAAACGCCCGTTTATCTTCTCCTAGTCCTTTTAGCTCAGCCCTGGCAGACTTCTGGATGCCTGTGGATTTGTACATCGGGGGAAAAGAGCACGCTGTCATGCATTTGTTCTATGCAAGATTCTTCAGTCATTTTTGCCATGACCAACAGATGGTAAAGCACAGGTGAGAATTTGTTTTGTTTTGTTTTTAACTTTCTTTTTACTTATTCTTTGTGTCTTTCACATAATGCATCTCAATCCCATTCATTTCCTATCCCTGCGTATCCACCCTCTGCCCTTGCAACGCCCCACCCCCAAATAAAATTTAAGGGAAAAAAGAAAAGGGTGGAAAAACCTCATCACGGAAGCTGTAGTGTGACATAGTAGGTCACACAGTAAACCCTTTTGTCCATATAATATATCTTTACTTGTAGTGTTCTTTTCAAAGAGTCATGGGTCAGGTTAAGGCCTCTGGTTTCTGCTACTGTATAAATGCTGAACCCTCACTGAAGCTTCTCTTGATTATCCTGCTTGTTGCCCTGTGTTGGGGAGATCCAGCATCTTTGGGTCTGCAGGATCACAAATGAGGTGGAAATTGGGGTGGGCCAACCCATAACTCTGGATCTGGACCTGGGTACCTGCAGGGTTGGTCAGCCTGCCAGCTCTCCATTGTCCTTACCACCAGGGTGAGCTCTCCTGCATTGCCCTGGCAAGTTCACCCCTTGCAACAGTGAGCAAGGAGTGGGACCAGTTCTCCTGCTTTCATGCCCTTAGGGTCAGCTCTCCCATACCTACACCAGCAGGATTAGCTCCCAGGCATGGCGTAGGGGCCACTCTCCCTAGTGCTGCAGTAGATGAGGGTCAGGGCCAGCTCTCCCGCTCTTATGACCTCAGAGCCAGCTTTCCCATCTACCTGGGATGATGGGGGGATGTGGGACATGGGACACAGGGCATTTCCCTCCCACCCATGCTGCCACATAACAGCTCTTCCATGCTCACACATCAGGGCTGGCTCACCCGTGCCTTTGCCAGTGAGACTGACTCTATTGCACTGCCCATGTAAGGTGCAAGGCCTGCGCAAGTGAATATTTGTAGTACTTTGATAAAGAATTCTGTTCACAAGCAGCAACTAGAAGCAAGTAACTGTTCTGAATCAAAGTAAATTTGTGAATAAAAAAATTCTGCTTCTCAGATATACTTTAGAAGCCATCGTAGGCCTTTACAATGCAAGGTCCATTTACACAAAACTCTTATTAATCATTTGTGTTAGGTTTCAGACCTGGGACAAATGGCTGAGGAACATATCAAAGCAGACCTTGCTGCCCGGTTCTTCCTGCAGTCCATCAGCCCCTACCTGCTACAGAGCCCTCTTAGCAGGCATTGCCCCCACACAACTCTCCAGCCTGGGGACTGGGTTGCTTTTCCCTGTACAATCTGACCATTTTGGTTACCCACTCTCTTTTTGTATCTTTGGGCCTCTTGGCTCCTGCACCTGGTTCCCTTTCTCCCTTCCACACGGCACAGCTCAGTCTGGTCATGTCTACTCCCATGTATCTGTAATAAACTTTCTCCTCCACTTTCCCGGGAGCAGTCATGTCCCTTTCCTTTCTTATTTCCTTTTCTCATTCAGTTTGGTGTGGAATGGTTTGGGCTTGCATGAAATCCAGATTTCAGAGCATCTGACGTTTACTTGTGAAGTGAAGAGGACTCTTGTGCTGCTCTATGGGTTGTAGTATCTCACACATTTGTCACTGTGCAAATTGTGCTTCTAAGCTCAGCTGAATCCTTCCCTGATGTGTATCAGAGCAGAAGGTAGCATTCTAAATCCACTGATTTTTTTTCCCGTTGACCTATCATGCATTCCTCATAACATTCAAAAGATATATGAAAGGGTGGCATACTTTGTGGTCCTAGAACTCAAGAGGCAAAGGCAGGAGGATGGCTGCAAGCTTGAGGGCAGCTGTGACTGCATGTAAGTTTTAGGTCACACAGAGAGACTATCTCAGGTATATGTGCATGCTTTTCCTCCATAAAATACGTTTAATATATTATATGATACATTTGAGAATCTGAGGCAAGAAGATCATGATCTGAGGCCAGCCTGGGCTACAGAGAAAGACCCTTTCTCTAAAAAACAAAGAATAAAATGTAAAATGAACATGCATGCTTCCAAGGTCACTGTGGGAAGTAGAATGTTACATTACTGACACCTTGGTACACACAAGAAGCCCCTTTCCACCATTCCTTCCCCAGATAACTCCGTAGAATATTTTTTATTACTTGCTTTATGAATGTATCACTTCTGACTTCACTATATTTATTATTATTGTCTGTGTATGATGTGGGGAGGGCGCCTGCGTCACAGCATGCAGAGGTCAGATGACAACTCCGTGGAACCAGTTCTCTCCTCCCACCTTCAAGTCATGATCTTGTCTTATGTCTGTAGAGTCTCAGGAAAGTTTTTTCCTTATATCACCATGGTCAAAGAGGAGAAATCTAATGACTTTCCTATGCTAGCCAACCAGGAACTGCTCCCTAATACTCGTGTGGCTCCTTCTGTACCAGAGGGTTTTGGTCTCCAGATCTCCTGTCTTTGTGCCCCTGCCCTGCTTAGAAGTCATGATTACTCGGGTCCCATAGATGCCTCAGAGTAGAACCAGCTGAATTAAATGTACTTTCTGAGTGTTCGGGGCTTGAGAGGTTTGAGTTTTTTGTTGTTTCTTTATTCGTTTTGGTTTTGCCAGCTCAACGGCACATTTTAAGCAGTGCATTTTATGCCCAGTCTGACCTTTGCGCTTGCTTTTCTGTTAGGACAATAGTTTAGACTCTCTGTGTGTGTGCACTGCTGACAGGATGATCCCAGGCTATCCTGTTGAACTAGCAGTACAGGAAATGTACCTCTCCCTCCCATCCCCCATCTTCCATCCGTTTCCTGGGCTTTAGTTTCTTTTCATATTCCAGAACAAAAATATTCTGTTTGTCTTCCCCTTTTATGTGTCTTAATGGTCCGCTTTTTAGGGAGAGGGAAAGATTGTCTGTGTTTAAACTTACTTTGTAATAGAAGATGACCTTAAACTGGTCCTTTTGCCTCCATCTTCCAAGTGCTGGGATTACAGGCATGTACCACAGTGCCCAGCCTGACCCTCATTTGTAAATATTACATATATTACATGTGTCTTTTGATTTAATGGAATATTTTGATGTTTTTCTCCTCTTCGGAGCATACATATTTCTCATTATTTTTTATTTCTGCATAGATTATCATAATTATTAAAGCATTCATTCATTTTTCTAATTTATTATTATTAACAGGATAGGGGAGTGCATCTTTGTTATTTGGTTTGTTTGAGACAGGGTTTCTCTGTGCAGCTCTGGCTGTCCTAGAACTCGCTCTGTAGCCCAGGATAGCCTTAAACTCAGAGATCCATCTGCCTGTGCCTCCCGAGTGCTGGGAGTAAAGGTGTGACCACCACAGCTGGCAGAGGAAAGTGTTTTGTAAGCATTGGTTCTAACACTGAAATCTTGGGTCAACAGCTATATATGTATTTTCTCTTTTCTAACTTTTTACCTGGGAGTGCTGGCACTGGCAGCACTTGGAGCAGAGGCAGGTGAATCATGGAGCTCTAGGCTAACCAGGACTGCGTAATGAGAACCTATTTAAAATTCCTTTGTTGCATTTATTAATTTAGTTTGTGTGTGTGTGTGTGTGTGTGTGTGTGTGTGTGTGTGCCACAGTGTTTGTATGGGGTTCAGAGGACAGTTTGCAGGGATTGGTTCTCTTCTTTCACCATTTATGTTCCAGGGCTGCCCTTGCTACCTCAGGCTCAGTGACAAGTATCTTCTCCCACTGAGCCACCTTCGCTGTCCCTATTTTAAAATCTTTTAGGGATAAAACTATGACTTATGCACATGCCTGGAATACTACTACTGGGAAGGTAAAAGCAGGAGGATTAGCCCTACTCAAACAAAAGACTATTTATCTATGACTTTCAGCTTATCTGTAAAGCAGACAGAAATTCAGCTTCATCAGCATGAGGGTGCTGGAAGCTCTGCCAGCTCTGGGGTGTGAACTCTACCATGTGCTGGGTATAACTGCGTTCTGAAATTGGCTTTCTACTTCTTACTCCAGAGACCTTGATGTCTCTGGGTGAAAAACACCTGATCTGCATCAGAAGGACACTAAACATATCGATGTCACTGGGCCCCGTTAAATAATTAGTTAAAATGCTTGTGGTTCCGGTTATGCAACTTGGTCTACTTTGCATTTTGTTTCTGTGAAAACAGATTTGCCAGCTGTGACTTGTGTCCTGTTACTGTCACAGTCTCATGGAAATTTTGTGTGTGTGTTTTTGTTTTTGTTTTAAACTCACCACCTGGCCCAGGCCAGAGGAACTCTTGTTCTTCCTCTCTCAATGCTGGAATTATTTATAGGTGTATACCAGCCCAGGTTTTCGCAGTGATTACAGTATTGTTGTTGTTGTTGTTGTTGGAGGCAGGGCTTCTCTGGGTAAAGAGCCCTGACTGTCCTGAACTCGCTTTGCAGACCAGGCTGGCCTCGAACTTACAGATTTCCACCTATCTCTTCCTTCTGAGTGCTAGGATTAAAGGCATGCATTAGCACTGCCTAGCCATAATAAAAGCTGTCATTCACAGTATGTAGCCTGCAAAAGGGAGACCCAGGAAAGTTTCTGGCAATTCTGGGTGAGGCCGGTCTCAGCTTTGTTCTGCATAAACAGCCACCTGGCCCAGTCAGGGTAGCAGGCAGCTGCTGTCTAGATCTTCAGTTTTCATAGAAATGACACCTATTGTAGCCTGTCAATCTATGCTTGGAATTTCCTGAGCTTACTTCCTCTCTTCCTTCTTTCGTTAGAGGTAGAGCAGAGGTGGCCTCAATGCCCAGCAGGTGTCAGTAGTTCTAATTTCTGATTAGTGGAGGAGCCTGAACTAACCTGGAAATGGTGAGGATTCCAGCATTGTGTTCCTGACTATGTTACACAGATTAAGCGTCCCTGTTGATGAAAACAGTCTACCCCCAGGGGTGCAGCTGAATGGGTCAGGAGACAGAAGAATCAGGGGAGTGGGAGTCGCACTCTCCTGGCCAAAGCAGGCCGTCTCTGTCTCTGCCGGAGAGGCACTTTCATTCAGCCCGTGTTTGCACGTGTGGTTGGTGTAGAGAAATCTGCAGTACTGATGAGACTCGGGGCCCTGGGGGACCATAGCCAGGCCACTGGCACTCGTGCCGTATTTTAGAAATTTTATGTATGTCAGTGTTTTGCTTGCATGTATGTCTGTTTCCCACACATGTACATGCCCTGGAGACCAGTAAAGGGCATTTGGATTGTCTGGAACTGGAGTTAAAGACAGTGCGCTGCCATATGGGAGCCAGGAATCGAACCTGGGTCCTCTGGAAGGGCAAACAGAGCTCTTAATTGCTGAGCCTTCTCTCCAGCTCCCACCCCTCTCCCCATGCCAAGTTTGATCATCCCTATGCTAAATACTTGTCTGAGACGGTGCCTGCTGCAGTACAGCTGCGAGAAGCTGGAGTCCAGATGGACTTCAGAGATCTCGTAACGTAGCTTTCAGAAATTGAGGCACATTCGTTATCAGAGCCTTGCTCCTGGAACACTCCTGTTCCACAGGACACCTGCCAATTATGAGGAAAAGGGCCAGGGTGGGCGCCCTGAAGCCTTCATTCATAAACTCTTTGAAGTAGTTTTGAAACAAAAGTAAATGGTTCTGCTAGTAGTCAGCCTAGTTGGGCAGCAGTGGAGGCCACACTAGATACTGTTTGCATGGCTGTGTTTGCACACATGGCTGGGTCATGAAGACCTGTCGTGGCTATGCCATCAACTTGTACCCACCCCAGGACTGGTGTGCTTTTAATTGTGAGTGCTAATTGTCATTGGACAATTTGATTTAAACACAGAGAGGAGAGGGGAAGAGAGAGGGGGAAGGGGAGGGGGAAGGGAGGGAGAGAGAGGAGTTTTAAAAGATGAGGCAGAGGAGTACTTAGCCAGGGTTAGGGGGCTCACTGGTGAGTTGCAATTCTACATATTCCCGGGAGGTGGCAGTGGTGTGTCACTTGATTATATGAAACAACAAAATACCAATAAGAATAATAAATAAAAAGATCCCAACTCCCTACCTTTGAGTCTTTTTCATTTTCCTTTCAGAAAACGCCATGCTGTATAGCCTAGACTGGCCTCAGTCTCAGGCCTGTCTCAACCTTCTGAGTAGCTGGGATTGCAGGCATGCTGCCATATGCTCAGTCCCCTGAGTCTGTTTTATTTTTCTCCTTCAAGACAGGGTTTCTATGTGTAGCCCTGGCTGTCCTGGAACTTGCTCTGTAGACCAGGCTGGCCTTGAACTCAGAGAGATACACCTGCCTCTGCTTCTCGAGTGTTGGGATTAAAGCTGTGTGCGGCCACTGCCCAGGCTGTTCCCCTGGTTCTTGATGCTGCTGATTTTAATCACCATAGACATGTTTTGGGGGTGCTGGGTGTAAATCCATGGCTTTGTGTGTGGTAAGCATATTTTGTGCGGCTGAGCCACACTTCCACACCCCTGAGTTTCTTTTTTTTCTGTTTGTTTGTTTGTTGGAGACAAAGTTTCTTTGTGTAGCTCTGGCTATTTTGTAACTCACTCTGTAGACCAAGCTGGCCTCAAACTCACAGATACCTGCCTACCTCTGCCTGCCTAGTGCTGGAATTAAAGGTTTGCGACACCATGCCCGGCTCCTGAGTTTCTCCTAAGTGTGACAAAAATCAGTGCCCAGTGTGAGAGAAGTGTGAAAACCTCACACCCTGTTGAAGGGATGCTGGCACCTGAGACAGTAACAGCAACGCTGAATAAGTATGAGACAGGCTTGTGCTAAAAACACAGATCATCCTTGTGGAGCTCACTGAGGCACCTCTTGGTGCTGCGGGCAGCATCCCTACTCTGTAGAGCGCTACTTAGTCTGCTGTTGGTCTCCCTGCTCAGCAAAGACTGTGCTGGTTGGTTCTTGTCAACTTGACGCAAACCTTGGCGTATCTGGGAAGCAGAAATCTCTCTCTCTCTCTCTCTCTAAGATTTGTTTAATGTGTTTCTGTGTTTTGCCTGTCTGTGTGATGGTATAGGATCCCCTGGAACAGTTGTGAACTGGCATGTGTGTGCTGGTAGTTGAATCAGGATCCTTTGGACCATTGAACCATCTCTCCAGCCCGGAAGAGGAAATCCTAATTGAGAAATTGGTTCATAGACAAGGATATAGGGCTTTTTTTTTTTTTTTTTTTTATATTGCTGTGGAAGGGTCCCACCCCTGTGCTTAGTGCCATCCCTAGGCAGGGGCATCCTAGATGGTGTGAGAAAGCAGGCCGATCAAGTCAATTATCAGCCTTCCTACACAGTGTCTGCTTCAGTTTCTGCCTCCAGGCTATTTCCTTGACTTCCATCAATGATGGTCTGCAATGTGGATGTGAAAGTGAAATAAACTCTTTCCTTCCCTTGTAAGTTGCTTTCGACCATGGTGTTTTATCACAGCAATAAGAAGCTAATTAAGATAATACCTGTTTACCTCTGTGAGACAGTATGAACTTGGGAGAGTGGGGGGGGGCTAAAAATGAGGCAAACTAAAGTCCCATGCAATAGTCAACTTTATTCAGGGCATCAGACAATTTATACTCAGAGAGTTAAGAAGAGTCACCTGAATAAAGTGTGCCATCACAAGGACAAGCCACGCGTGGCAAATATATGTTTTTCCTTAGAGGTTGTGGTAGTTTGAATGTAATTGGCTCCATAGTCTCATAGGGGGAGGCCCCATTGGGAGATGTGGCTTTGATGGAGCGGGTATGACCTTGTTGGAGGAAGGGTGTCACTGTGAAGGCGGGCTTTGAGGTGTCCTATGCTCATGATACCTCCCAGTGTCTCAGTTGACTTCCTGTTGCCTGCAAGATGTAGGACCCTCAGCTTCTCCTCCAGCTCCACATGGTGCCTGAATGCCGCCTTGCTCCCTGCCGTGATGATAATGGACTGAACCTCTGAACTGCAAACGTTTTCCTTTATAAGAGCTGCCATGGGCCTGGTGGCTCTTCACAACAATAGAAACCCCGCCTAAGGCAGAAGCATATGTTAATAACAGCTGAAGTAAACTCACTCCTATCCACTACACATGGGAGAAGCACGAAAGCACATTCCAAGAATAATTCTGTGTTTTTGAAGAGTTTCCTCCAAGCATTCAGAATTCTCACACAGTTCCATTCCTGAACTGCGTTCCTACAAGTCGTACATTTTTTCTGTTTTAAATCCTCCCAGTGTTGCTTCGTAATTAGCTTGAAGTCCAGATGCACCATCCTGGAAGGCGAGGACGGCTCAGGGCTGGGCAGCAGTGCTTACCCAGTCCCTCTGTCTTCCATCCCACCGTCCCTCTGGGTCTCACCTCTGTGGCCATAAGATTTATGTTTTAAAGCAGGGTACCATCACCTGGGCTCGGTGCCCTGGAAGCAGAGAGGAGAGTGAGAGAACAGTCCTTATTAGAAGGGGCTAAAGGTTGTGGTAGTTTGAATGAATTGACTGGATGGGTGACCTGTGTAAACTCACACAAGGGTTGCTTTCAGTGTGGTTTTACTAGTTGCTGTGGATGCAAAGGAATTTAAAGCCAACTGGGCTTCTTGAGTTTGAGGCTAGTCTGGGATGCAGAATGAGACCCTTTCTCAAAAAGCAAACAGATAGGTTGAAGAGATGGTTTAGTGGTTAAAAGCACTGGTTGCAATTGCAGAGAACTTGGATTTGATTCACATCACGGCTGACAACCATCTGTGACTCAGT
Source organism: Chionomys nivalis (assembly GCF_950005125.1). Taxonomy (NCBI): domain Eukaryota; kingdom Metazoa; phylum Chordata; class Mammalia; order Rodentia; family Cricetidae; genus Chionomys; species Chionomys nivalis. The sequence goes on from NC_080089.1 coordinate 119,326,513, forward strand.
TCCAGGGAATCCATTGCCCTCTTCTAACCTCCCTGGGCACTAGGCATGCACATGGTGCATATACATACATGTAATCAAAACCTTCACACACAAAAATAAAATAAATCTTCAAAAAATTTAAGCAAAATCTGTTTTTGAGCTTGATGACTTTTGTGCACACATAGAGGAATCTCTTCTATCTTGACACAGTAGCTTGCTCATTTGGTCCTGTGACATCAACTAATACAGTCATTTGAATGGGGCCTCACAAACATGATACTCAGCATTTATATTTTAGTATTGATTGTACTGGATTTTTTTCACTTTTGTAAATGGACCCCATTTCCCACTATTGCTTCTGTATACCCCTGTGCATTCTCTCTCTCTCTCTCTCTCTCTCTCTCTCTCTCTCTCTCTCTCTCTGATGCTCATTTAAAAGAGTTTAGAGAGGAAGGTGTATTTAGCATTTGGACCTTGAGATTGTGGTGCAGTACAGGACTGACATACAAAGGTCAGGAATCTTTTGTTTCTGGTCCTCATCCCTCTCAGTCTCTTGGCTGCCCTATCTGCCCTCCTGAATCTACTAGAAAACATTTTCCTCTTTGTAACTGCCCGCCCACAGCTGGTAGACAGGACCTTTGTGGGACTCACTTGGATCACTACCCACCTAAATCAGATGAGCTTGAACATAAAGTAAAAGATCCTGTGGGATTAACCTACAAGGCTAACAGGGCTGTAGCTTGTTGGGTCCATTTACATTGTTGAATTTCAGATTCCCTGAGTAGAAGTTCCCCCACCTGCCCTGCCCCCCATGTTAGTGAACTTGCACCCCAGAACTAGGATGTTGGAAGGCTTGTGTGCATGAGTATCATCTTGCAGTCCAGAGCAGCACTAGATACTCCACATAGGATGGTGTCTGGAATTACTTGCTGAAATGCATCAAAATAGAATTGGGCAGATTCTTACAAAACAAAATGAAATGGGGAGGAAAAAAAAAGAATTCAGTGGTTCTTAAGAATAAAACCATTGTGGTAAGGGTGGTGGTGCATGTCTTTAATCTCAGCATCAAGGAGGAAGAGGCAGGCAGATCTCTGTGAGTTCAACACCCGCTAATATACGTAGAGAGTTCAAGCCCAGCCAGGGCTACAGAGTGAGACCTTGCCAGGAAAGGCATGTGTGAGGACAGAACTGGACAATGGATCCAGCAGTTATGAGTGTTGGCTGCTCTTCTGCAGGACCCACTATGCCTGCCTGTCTGCTACTGCTTCCCACTATGATGTCATGGACTCTAACCCTCTAGAATCATGAGCCCCAAATTAAATGCTTTCTTTTATAAATTGCTTGGTCATGCTGTTTTGTCATGGTAATACAAAAAAGTAACTACGACACACCCAACCGTTGATAGCTGCCGCTGCAGACTGAAGTGGACCAGGGAGAACAGTGTCTTAGGGATTCTGTCACTGTGAAAAGACACCTTGACCATAAAGGAAGACACTGATTGGGGCTGGCTTACAGATCCAGAGGTTCAGTCCCTTACCATCATGGTGTGAAGCATGGTGGCGTGCAGGCAGACATGGTGCTGGAGAAGGAGCTGCCATGGTCTACTGTGGTTGGACGTTCTTTTGAGCCACCAGCTCACAAACAATGACCTGGAGACTTATAATTGTTTATGAAAGCCCAGCTTTAGCTTGGGCTTATTTCTAACTAGTTCTTATAACTTAAATTACCCATATCTGTTCATCTACGTGTTGCCACATGACTTGTGACTTTTACCTCTCTGTCCTGCATGTCTTACTCTCTCTCCACCTGGCTGGCAACCTCTCATTTTTTCCCCAGAGCTCTCTGTCCCCAGAAGTCCCTCCTAACCTCTTCCTGCCTAGCTAATGACCTTTCAGCTCTCTGTTAAGCCAGCCATAGTGACACATCTTCATTCAGTATAAAGGAATATTCCACAACATCCTACATCTGGATTGTCAGACAGCAGGAAGTGAAAATGAACTACAGGCCTGGCTTGAGCTTCTAAAACCTCAAAGCCTGATCCCAGTGACACACCTCCTCCAAAAAGGCCATGCCCACTCAAGCATGGCCACACCTCCAATTGTATTGCTCCCTATTGGCCTGTGGGGCCATTTTTACCTAAACTACCACAAAAAAGTAAATCATATTTAGATTTTAACAGAAATTATCTATTCCTGCCCAACTTGTCAGATTTAAACTTTAAAAGAATCTAAGCATGTGCTAGGCTGAGGGGAATAGTAAGCATCCTTCACAAAGACAGCCTTCAGTGCTCCTGGCCTGATAGGCAGCCGGCACCCAGTGATGCATATTCTCATGCGGTCATTTGGTTCCATCTTCCCGTTGACACCTTGAGACAAGTTTCTCTTGCTCCCATGTCATACTGGACACCCAGAGCAAGTAGGTGGCCTTTGTGGCTCATAGGCTTTCCAGAGCTGAGGCCAGTGTTCTTTCTTCTTCACCTCTGGGAAGTGGATCTGAGCTTAACCTTGGCTGCTGCTTTGACTTGGTGTTACCACTGCATCCAAGGAGCCTAACATTCAGGTGTGGTCTGTAGAGATGACTTCTAGATACCTTATGTCCTTGCAGCCCCACATACACCCCCTTTTCCCCTGTGATCCTTCCTCAGGGAGCCTTTCCATAAACTGCTAGCCCAAGGCCTTATCAAGGGACAGACTTTCCGCCTTCCATCTGGACTGTGTTTGAAGAAGGAGGATATCGACTTCACAGGTAAGGTGGGCCCAGTCTGGCTGGAACAGGTAAGAACCAAGTTCAGGTTCGGGAGCTCTTAGGAAACCAGCATCTGTTAGGTCCTGGCTGGGTGCAGAGGCTAAGACAGATCCTGGTCAGGCCTCTGCAGGCTGCTCCCGGGACTGGTTATCCCCTCCTAGCAAGCCCCATCCTGTGTAACATAGTGTTTGCTTGGGCATCCCTCCTTGTCCAGCCTCATTTGATGGTCCATTGCTGAACAGAGCCTTGAACTCAGAACATGGAGTCTTCCAGGACCTTTGGCCTTGAAGCACAGCTCAGAATATAGGACCTCCACGCTGCCCACTTCCTTGACACGCTAAGTGCAGCTCTGCTTTCCTGAGCTCCCTGTACAGGACCCATTCGGAATCGGGCATTGTTCTAAGTATTCTTTTGGCTTCTAGGTCCTGCTCCTGTTTGTGCAAAAACAAAAGAGAAGTTAGAGGTGACATGGGAGAAGATGAGCAAGTCCAAACACAATGGGGTGGACCCCGAAGAGATTGTGGCTCAGTATGGAATTGACACAATCCGGCTCTACATCCTCTTCGCAGCCCCTCCTGAGAAGGACATCTTGTGGGATGTAAAGAGTGAGTCTCCTTCCTTCGGCTGCTGCTTCCTCTGTGGTCTGCCCTGAACTCTAAAAGAACTGAGAAAGAAAATGTCTTACTGGAAACAAATTCTAGATGTCATCTTGTCCAGCCTTCTGTCCCACCCTAGCTCTCCATTGTTCAGGGCCCTCAGGTCCTTAGGTGGGGGAGAGGAGAGGGGGTTCCCACTGCATATGCACAATCCCACTCCTCCCCCTACACTTGCTGGCAGTGGGGCCCAGTGCAGGCTCTGTGCTGATTACAACGTGGTCTCTGGACAACTGTTTCCTTGAAGACTGACCCCCCTGCTCTTACCTAGGCCTGCTGAGCTGCAGAAGCAACTCTTCTTTCCACACTTCCTGAAAGTTTTTTCTAGAACAGAGTCCTCCTCCCTCACCAACATGAAGCCTGGATCCTGGGATCACGTGTAACATCAGCCACTCCCTGCTAGCTTCACTTCCCCTGGGAGATTTGTCTTTCCAAAGCTTTCATTTTGCCCTTGAGATCTGCGGGGATGTGGATGTGGGAAGTGAAAGGAATCCGTTTTATCTCAGGATTGGCTGGTTTCTCACTACATCTTGTGGCAGTGGGTCTGGACAGAGGTGACAGATACCACCCTGACAAACTGCCTGGAGAAACAGGCAGGACACACAGAGCAGTGAAGGCACTGGCTCAGCTTTCACCTTTCTACTGGGCAGGTCCCCGTGTCTGCTTCTCAGATAGGAGACAGCCTCCAGCTGTCCCCACTCTGTCCCCTCTCTTGAGAATACCCAACCCAGTGGCCACGGGGTTCAGGAATCTGTACCCCCACTTACTTGATCCAGGACCACCAAGTGTGCTGTTCTGCTTCCCCAGGTCAGAGCAACCACTGTCTAACCGCTAGACTCGGTGACACACACACCTCTGGCAAGGTGAGGGGTTCTTAGCTGACCTCACACTGTACCACCAGGCTGTTCCCTAGCATGTTGCACAACCACTGCCACTACTACCTGTATTGGCAACTGTCTTGTGTGCACTGTTGGCCCCAAGGCCTGTCTGTCAGAGTGAGCTTGCTGACCAGAAGGCAGGGTGCTGATGCCCACCCCAGGACAGGTGGCAACTGCTGAGCAGCCCTGATGCCTCTGCTCAGAATACTAGGGAGACCAAAAGGGGTTAGGGTTAGGGAGGATTCTGGAAGGACCATGGGGCTTTTCTCCTTCCTTCTTACCAGTACTCTTTCTTTGTCTTCTTGATTGCCACAAAATGCAGCGGATGCTCTCCCTGGAGTACTGAGATGGCAGCAGCGGCTGTGGTCTCTGACAACGCGATTCATTGAGACCAGGACCTCTGGGTCAGTCCCCCAGCCTCAGCTGCTGAACAACAAGGAGAAAACCAAGGCCCGAAGCCTCTGGGAATATAAAAACGCAGTCATAGCTCAGGTCAGAACCCACAGACCTTGGGTAACTGTGTCACTGCTCGCTCTGAGGGAGCCTTTGACCAGTGTTCTGCGCAGCCTGCCCACCCTGAGGGCCCAGTGTTCTGCGCAGCCTGCCCACCCTGAGGGCCCAGTGGGTCTTCTTTCCTTGTGAGATAGACCCCATGCCTTGATTAATTGCTGCCACTGTTTTTGCTGTTTTACTGAGACTTCCTGATGGAAAGAGATGCTTTCTAAAGAATGGCTGTTCCTCCCACCCTGTCACCTTCTTCCACCATGACCTTAGGAAGCCACCTATTTCCTGAGTCTCTGGAGTTGACCTGCAGATGAAGCCAATCTCTGATGAGACATGGCACATTGTGTTAACAGGGGTGCAGAGATGAAAGAAACAGAATGCCGTAAAATACCTTCTCGTTTTGTAGATGAGTTTAAGACCCAGGCAGGTCAGATGTCTTGCTTAGAATCCTACAGCTAACGAGGAACAGAGCACAGACTGGAATCCAAGCTTTCTGAACTCATCAGGAGTTCGTCCACTAGGTTACTTGGGTACACAGTGTCCAAAGGACTTGTTTTAGGTTAATTTCTCTAAATATGAGGTTATTTTTCATGGGTATCTGATAACACAAATTCTTCTTGGGCTGATTTTTTTTTTTAACTTGTTAATTTAGGGTTGGATGTAGGTTGGTGGTAGACCGTGATCACGCCTGGGTTCCTCCCTGAATTAAAAAGAAAAGGGGGCTGATTCAAGCCTGTGAAGTCATCCGAGGCCACTTCTTGCCTGGACTGTAGCTCAGATGACATTAATGGCATAGCAGGATTTCTGTTTGTTTTTGTGACCTGATCGAGTGGCTCTGGGTCTAACATGCCTGTCTAATGGCATTTCTTCAACTTTATTTCCATCCATGTGACTCTGGGGATCTGACTGGTGCCAAATTATTGCTCTCATACCGTGCATGTTCTCTCTGGAGCGTAGGTCAGATCTTTGATGAGTTGTTTCAACAGCTGGAAACTCTTGGCATCTCAAAGGTGTGGCATTTTCTTTTCTGCAGTGGTGGGGAATCTTGTTCCAGGCCTCACTCCCGCTAGGGCTAGCTGAGCGCCCTACAGTGGTCTGCATTACCTGCTTTATCCACTGTTGTCTTTATGTTGTTAACTGCCCCCTGCTCAAGCAGCCAGCATTGTCTCCTTAAGCCTCTGTTGTAGGAAGCAACACAGTCTCAGATGTGGAAAGAGAGGCAGTCTTAACAGTAAAACAGCATTGACTTTGAATTTAAAAGTCTTCATGCTCATAAAATCTAGGCATATTCAAGACAATAAATGTATTTATAAGTATCTTTTGTTATATTCAGTTAGCTTCTTTTTATCATTCAGTTTTCTTCTGGAAAGCTAAAAAGAATTTCTGAAGAAAGTGAGTAAAAATCGATTTTTTGCCAACAGGTAACCACCCATTTCACAGAGGACTTTGCGCTGAATTCTGCAGTTTCTCAGCTGATGGGACTCAGCAGTGCCCTCTTGGTAAGTACCTGGGCCCCACTCAGTAACTGAGGAGGGAGGGGGAAGTGCTGGGGTAGGAACTTACTGCTTCAAGGATAAAGATTTATTTTTTTTATTATGTCTGCAATGTTCTGTCTGCATGTATGCCTGCAGGCCAGAAGAGGGCGCAAGATCTTATTATAATTGGTTATGAGCTGCCATGTGGTTGCTGGGAGTTGAACTCAGAACCTCTGGAAAAATGGCCTGTGCTCTATCTCTGAGCCATCTCTCCAGCCCCAAGGTTTTAAAGGTTGTCTGAGCAAAGTTGTTTACTTTTCTGAGACCAGGGTCTTACTACATAGCGCAGGCTGGCCTTTGACTTACGATGTTCTTCCTGCTTCTGCCTCCTAGCTTAAAGCCTTTTTTTTTTTTAATCTCCAGTCTTTTGTGAGAGGACATAGAGGCCCCGGAGGTTAGATGCCATGTCTGAATGAGTAGTAGCAAAGCCAGGGCCAGGCTTAGGCCTCTCTCTGTTCTAACCTTAATCCCCTACTGACTGATTTCCTGAGCATGTCAGGCAGTTTCCTTGGCATTGTGGCATTGTTAATGTTTGTATTATTTAACCTAGATGGAGCAGAGTTGTTACTCCCAGTGATAAAGGAGCCGTCCTTTTCAGTCCCCTCATCAGTTTGCTACATGTAACTCCAGTTTTTCCTACTAAGGAAGAACTTGTCAATAATTGTAGAAAGAGAGAACCTACACCCTGGTATTCCCCAGGAAAACCTTAGGCAACAGTTCTCTGCGTTTTCCCCTGGGCCACAACACACAGGAAACCTTGCAGGGTGCTTACAAGTTCTGACCTTGTTCCCAGAACAGTTTTCCTCCTTGCTGAGGCTTAGCCTCTTCCTCCGTCAGATGAGGAACAAATCCTGCTCTTGAAGGGCAGTTGTGAGGACTGAGTATGAGACTCTGAGGAATCCTTTGACCTAAACAAAGCGGTGATAAAGAATGTTTCTCCCACCTGCTGAGCCTCCAGATTCTACTTCATTCATGACCTGTCTTGCCCCTGCTTATTTTGTACCCCAGTCTTAAACGTCCCTTCCTCTTCCCTAGCAAGCCTCTGAGAGAGTGGTTCTCCACAGCCCTGAGTTTGAGGATGCTCTGTGTGCCCTGCTGGTGATGGCTGCCCCCATGGCTCCTCACATAACCTCAGAGCTCTGGGCAGGTACGTAAGAGGGTCCTTGTTTAACTAGTTACTACTGACGAGCATTTGCCCAAGCCTCTCATTGCTCATTATTTGTGTAGCTCAGCAAAGGTCTTAGTCAGAGTGCTCTTTGTCCCTTGAGGGTTCAGCCGCTCACTCTGTGTGTGTGTGTGTGTACATGCATGCTTTGTTGTAGGTGTGAGCATGTATGTGCCATGAATGTGAAGGTCACAGGACAACCTTTGGGTGTCGGTCGTCATCTTTCTACTTTGTTTTGAGACCGGTATTAACCACTCTGTAAGCCAGGTGAGCAGGTCCGAGAGCTACTAGAGATGTCCTGGTGTCTGCCTTCTGTGTCCCCATAGCAGCATCTTGGACTATAGATGCTTGGGCTACTGTGTCCTGTAGTGATGAGGAACGGTGGGCCACTTCCCACCGCCCGGCTAGCTTTACCCAAAATAATTACACGGAAACTGTATTCTTTTGAACACTGCCTGGCCCATTAGTTCCAGCCTCTTATTGGCTAGCTCTTACATATTGATCTAACCAATTTCTAATATTCTGTGTAGCACCACGAGCTGGCTTACCAGGAAAGATCTTAACCTGCATCTGTCTGGAGTGGGAGAATCATGGCGACTGCCTGACTCGGCTTTCTTTCTCCCAGAATTCTGTTCTGTCTACTCCACCCACCTAATTTTCTGTCCTATCAAAGGCCAAGCAGTTTCTTTATTAATTAACCAATGAAAGCAACAGATAGAAAGATGACCCTCCTCCATCAGTGTCCAATTTTTGTATTAGTTCTGGGCAACCATACTCAGATCATCGAGCTTGCTTGACGAACACTTTTGCCTTATCCACTCATCTCTGACCTGTCTTCATTGTGAACTCACGAGTTAAGTTCAGATTTTATCTGTTTTGTTGTCCAAGCCACTTCCACAAGTGTTCGTCCAGACACCGAGTCTCCATTCCACCAGGTCCTCTGATTCTTTTGTCTCGGGTTTGTTGTTGTTTTGTGTGTTTATTGTTAGTTTCTGGTGTTAGAAATCGAGTCCATCTTTGTGCTCACTAAGTATATGCTCTACCAGCTCCTCCACTGAGCCACACCCCAGCCTCTGATGCAATGGGGATGTTGTTCTTCCAAAAGCATGCGAGCAAATTCATGTCTCTGGGAAAGGTCAGTGTGAAGTGGCCTTGCTTCCTGTGCATTTTCTTGACATTGCCAAGGCCGCTGCAATCAGTGTCAGCACAGGTTCAGGCCAGGATGGGGAGATGAGATTAGAGACAGGAGAGGGCTGCCGTACACAGAAACTGTGACCCCCTCAGAACCCCCAGTAATCACTGTGGGCCACCAAGGCAGCCTGGCATCCTGTACTCTCGGTGGCATGGGGGAGTTTTATTTTCTGCAAGAAGGTCAGCTCTCCAGAGGTGGGGATGGGAGGGGTGCAGCTGGCCCTGCGTGATAGCCCTGCATGCCAGCCCTGCATGCCAGAGCCTTGGCGCTTATCTCGGCACCCAGACCTTCCCTGTTTGACCTGTCACCTTGGCTGTGTTGTGTTTGCCGTGCGCATGTTGGGTATTTTCACTTAAAAGAGCAAAGTGGCAAAAACTTGCACATATGCAGGGCCCCGAGCTCCACCCCCTGCAGCCGAGCCGCATCATCCAGGGAAAGCCTGGTGAAGCACTGTACCTATAAATAAGCATCCTGATTACACCAGGAAATCTGGGCTTCCTTGTGTTTTCAGTGGAATGTGTAACAGCTTCTGTCCAGAACATTTCATCCAAGACTCTTTCATCTCCTAGACATCCTGTATGACTTCCATACGGAGGTTTTGGAAACCTTCCCATTACATCTGGGTCACAGGACAAACCACCACCAACTCAGCAAATAAAGACATGATTATCTGCTTTTGGTGACCTCCATCTTACTTATAGAGGAGGAAGAAGTTGGAATCTTCTCTGCATTGTCCAAAAGGCCATTAAGACCATTGAGAAGTACAACAGCTCAGCCAGGGCCAGCTGGGCACCAGGAGGAGGTCATGTCTTGTACTTTGGCTCTAAGGAGTCTTCACTTCCCTGCCAGTACCTGGCAATACAGGATCACCTGAGTGTCAGATAGGAAAACTTACAAAGCTGCAATGAATGAATATGCCAGAGTCGAGGCAGAGACCAGTGGGGTAGAACATATCAGCGCTATCAGTGGCTGGTCCCCAACACAGGCCCACCTAAGGACTGTGAGTTTTGGTCTGTGAGAAGACGGGGAGCTTGTGGTTGGCACAGCCAGAGATTACTAACACATGTTTGAATAAAGCTGATCCTGTGTGTGTACAATGCTAATGTCAGACTCAGGACAGTGTTCATGTTACCAAACCAATCCCAGTATAATACTATTTTGTAGGAAAACCTACAAATCAATAGGGAAGGAAGCTCAATGCAAACAAACTTAGTTTGGAAAGTTTGTGATTTTGAAGATAATTTTTTATTTATTATGTATGCAGTATTCTGTCTGCTTGTATACCTGCAGGCCAGAAGAGGGCACCAGACCTCATTACAGATGGTTGTGAGCCACCATGTGGTTGCTGGGAATTGAACTCAGGACCTTTGGAAGAGCAGGCAATGTTCTTAACTGCTGAGCCATCTCTCCAGCCCTGAAGATAATTTTTTATATTATAAACAAAATTACTACTAAATTTGAAAGTTAAATAGGAAGGAGAATGAAACCTTTCAAAGAAACCAAAAGAAAATTCTTGAACTGATTTTACAGTACAGGACAAACTCTGTACTTGAATATCTTTTCCAGTTACAGAGCTGTGAGTGTCGCATGGTGGAGCACTTGCCTAGCATGTGCGCCCGGTTCATCACCAGCACAACTGTAATACATACATACACACATGTATGTGTGGAGCACTTGCCTAGCGTGTGCAAAGCCCAGGCTCATCCAGCACAACTGTAATGCACACACATGTATGTATAAAAGCAATAACTGCTTCTTGTAGAAACCTGTAAAACAGTGTTTTTAAAAGAAAAAGGGGGGCTGGAGAGATGGCTCAGCAGTTAAGAGCACTGACTACTCCTGAGGACCTGGGTTCAATTTCCAGCAACCACATGGTAGCTCACAACTGTCTGTGACTCCAGTTCCAGAGTGTCCGACACCCTCACAGACACACATGAAGGCAAAAACACTAATACGTGTAAAATAAAAATAAATATTTTAAGAAAGAAAAGGGGGATCTTGAGGTGGAGCATATAGTTAGCATGTCTGAGGGGGGTCCATTCCTAGCCCTAAAAGACAGAAGGGAGAAACCCCTGTACTCTCTGGAAGAAGCCTTGAGAGGCTTTATACCTGACCACCTTCATGTGGCCTACCCTGAGCCAGAGGCTAGAATATGTACTAGGGTAAGAGAGCTGAGTTCTCAGGAAGGCTGAGAACATCCTTTTGTCCAGTGCACTCTATGTGAAAAAGGACCGGGGACAAGATTTTGATACCAAGGACCAAGGTACTCGTGACAGGAGAAGCTGCGAAGACAGCCTGTACTTGGGGGCCAGTTCTCGGGAAGACATTCCTTCCCCAGCAAAGGGGTAACCCCAGAACATCGGCAGTCTTGTTTTTCCGCTCATTTCAGAGTACCATGTCCACCCATCTTCACATCTCTGTGTGCTTTTTATAGAAAGGCTGCGTGGAACACGGGGTCACAGAGCAGCTGTGGGAAGAGGTCAGCTCCTCCCTGGGCACCAGGGCACCGCTTGGTTCTCAGGCTCTAAGCAGTCTTCACTTCTACCCCACTGATCAGCCATAAGTCACAAGAATGTCAAATAGGGAAAAGTTTTAAAAATTAACAAGTAATCTCTGATGCTGGCACAAGAACCCAAGACAGAAGCCAACAAAACAAAAGGCACAAAAGGACTGGAGTGGCCAGTCCCCAGCCTCATGGAAAATGTCACATTATAGCATCCCTAGCTTCCTCGAAGCCAAGGGCAGCCTTGCACCCTGTTCATGAGCCCTCTGTGTATTCAGAGTGGCCTGACCTTCTGTGCCTTGTGTTGCAGGCCTGGCGCTGGTACCAAGCAAGCTCTGTGACCACTATGCCTGGGACACTGGTGTGATGCTGCAGGCCTGGCCCACGGTGGACTCACAGTTCCTTCAGCAGCCTGATATGGTTCAGATGGCCGTTCTGGTAAGTGACTCCTACAGCCATGGTGCTAGACTGTGGTCTGCAGACTGTCCCTCTCCTACCAGTGACCCATCGACCCAGTCCCCAAGCCAGCCCTACAGCACAGAAGTCTGTGTTCCCTTCCCTGTTCCTTCACTATATCCCAGAAGCATGCAAACCTCAACTCTCGGGGCCTGGAAGGACTTAGAAAGGGGAAATACCAGTCCGATCTGCCTTAATGACTCCGGTGTCTTCCTGCTGCATAGGAGTACCTGGTAGGCTTGAGAGGCAGGGTGGGGAGATACATAGAAGGTGACACACGTCTGTCAGTAAAGACTACCTCTGTAAGCTGGGCGATGGTGGCGCACGCCTTTAATCCCAGCACTCGGGAGGCAGAGGCAGGCGGATCTCTGTGAGTTGGAGACCAGCCTGGTCTACAGAGCTAGTTCCAGGACAGGCTCCAAAGCCACAGAGAAACCCTGTCTCGAAAAACCAAAAAAAAAAAAAAGAATACCTCTATAGGGCTGGAGAAACGACTCGGTGGTTAAGAGTACTGCCTGCTCTTCTAGAGGACCTAAGTTTGATTCCCAGCACCCATGTAGTGGCTCACACTACCTGTTATTACAGTTCCAGGAGCTCTGCTGCCCCTTCCAGCCTCCACTGGCACAAGGCACGTATGTGGCGCATAGATAAACATGCAGGCAAACCACCCACTCATGTAAAATAAAATAAAAAAATTAATGTCTCTGTCAAGCATATTTTAGTAAAGTTACATAAAACTCTTTTCCCCATTTTATTTTTATTTTTTATTTTTGGCAAACTGCACCATTTTCAATATATAAGGGTAATGAAGGAGGGGAAGTTCAAGGTTCAAATTTTTGTTTTAGTTTGTATTTAGGTTTGGGGTTGAACCTAGAGCCCAGGGCATTCATTCTCGGCAAGTAGTGTCTTGTTTAGCTGCATTCCCAACCCTCTTCTTTCCTTTCTCTCTTTCTCTCTCTCTCTCTCTCTCTCTCTTTCTCTGTTCCTTCCTTCCTTCCTTCCTTCCTTCCTTCCTTCCTTCCTTCCTTCCTTTCTTTCTTTTCCCTCTCTCTCTCTCTCTCTCTCTCTCTCTCTCTCTCTTTCTTTTTTGTTTGTTTTTCGAGACAGGGTTTCTCTGTGTAGCTTAGGTGCCTGTCCTGGAACTAGCTCTTGTAGACCACGCTGGCCTCAAACTCAAGAGATCCACCTGTTTCTGCCTCCTGAGTGCTGGGATTTAAAGGTGTGTGCCACCACTGCCCGGCCCCAACCTCTTCTTTTTGTTTTTTTTTAATATTTATTTATTTATTATATATACAATATTCTGTCTGTGTGTATGCCTGCAGGCCAGAAGAGGGCACCAGACCCCATTACAGATGGTTGTGAGCCACCATGTGGTTGCTGGGAATTGAGCTCAGGACCTTTGGAAGAGCAGGCAATGCTCTTAACCTCTGAGCCATCTCTCCAGCCCCCTCAACCTCTTCTTATGTTTTACTTTAAGACAGGATCTCAGTAAATTGCCCAGACTGACCTTGAGCTTGACCCTCTTGCCTCAGCCTCCAAGGTATCTGGAATTACAGGCCTGTGCCACCAGGCCCAGAAAGAGTAGTTTGTTTTGTTTTGTTTTTCCTGTAAACCTTTAATGTCAAAACTAGATCCCTGTAGGTTCCTCTCTATGCAGATTCGATGTGTTTAATGTGAGACAGTTTTAGGGACATCTGTTAATGGCTTAAGTGGCAGAAGGTGAGGAGACCAGGACAGGCTTTTTACCTGATCGTCTGGAAGATAGGTGCAGTGGAACTAGGTCATGTTCGTCCAAATGTGGATTTCCTTGTTTTATCGGAGGCTACATCATTCTTAGTTAAGGAAGCAGCTCACCCACATCCAGTCCTGACTCTAGGCCAGGCATAGTGCTGGGTCATAAGGATGCAAAATCAAACAAAAGCCAGGCACAGTGGTTTACTCTGATATTCTGAGGCAGGAGGACCACAGTAAGTTGGATGCTAGCCAGGGATACATGATACGACTTTGTCTCAACAAGAACAAAATATCTAGTGGGACAAGAGGGTTCCTATCCTCAAGGAGCGTAAAGCCCAGACAGACAGAAAAGCACACAATAAGGAAATGCATAAACAAAATGAACGTGTATTGTGGAAAGTGCCAGCATCACGCCCACCCTGGAGACTGAGAAGCAGCAAGTCCCTGAAGGCTGCCAGCAAGCCTTGCCACACTGTACCTGCGCCAGACGTGGACTTAGGAAGCCCATGTTTAGGAAGAGTCCTTAGCTTAGGAGTCGGAGCACCCTGACAGCCGCCTCCCTGTGGACTCTCCTCACTCTCTCTGCTCTTTTCCTTCTCAGATCAACAACAAGGCCTATGGCAAGATCTCTGTGCCCCAACAAGTTGCCCAGGACCAGGGCAAAGTCCACGAGTTTGTTCTCCAGAGTGAGCTGGGCACCCGGCTGTTGCAGGGGAGAAGCATCAAGAAGTCCTTCCTCTCCCCTAGGACTGCCCTCATCAATTTCCTGGTGCAGGAGTGACCAGGGCCTCAAGGACTCGCCTTCTCTGCCCAGATCAAGGAAAGGATGTTAGCTTAGGAGAAGAGAAAAGACAAACATCTGGGCCATTGGCCTTGTTCCGGGACAGACTGGAGTCAGCAGGACTGCCACACAGGGTGTGGAACTACCTGAGATACTGCTGGGTGGGAACAAGGAGAAGGGCAAGGCTGGCAGACAGCTAGGAGCGTCTGCACGCAGCTCTGTGTGTCTCAGGCTCTTCTGAGGAGTCACACAGACTAAAGGGGCCAAGCAGGCTCAGGAGCTGCACAGGAGTCCAGGTGGTGCTGGCTGGACTTTTGACTCCCAGGACAGACACAACCCTTCGATATATGTTCAGGGTCTCACTTGTGGACTGGACGTGGACACTGGCATCTCTAGAAATTGTTCTACGTGTCTCCAGCACTTTTCACGTAGGTGTCGCATAGGTCTCTTCCCCTCCAGCCAGGTGGCCTCTTCTGAGTCTGAGGTCCATGCTCTGGGATAGGGTTTCACTTTACTTCTGAACCGGAACAGAAGGACCGTATCATTGTCCCTGTTTCCGTGTGTGGAGTGTGCTCTGTGGTGAGCAAAACTGTGTTCTGAGCTGCTGATCCCTGCCAGGGCCCCATCACAGCCCAGCAGGGGTTTGAACCCCAGATGACTCACATGGGCCTCAGATAGTGATGCCATCAGTTTGGCCCCCAGAATGTCACTAGCAAGAGCAAGTTCACCAGAGAGGAGTTGTTGCGTCCTGGGTGTCACCTCCTGTGTCCAAGCTGCTCTGATTTAGCTGTTTAGGAGATGGCCAGGAGTGGAGCCAGCTCACCAGTAAATTAGACAAAACTGATTGTTATGAGAGTCATTCATAAAGTGCTCTTATAGACGCGGTCTGAGCAAGGGCTCGATGCCTAGTCATGGGGAGAAGAGAAGAACTTAGCCTTTTCAGGATGCAGAAGCTCAGTGTCTACAATCCAGTGCTACCCAGAGGTGGCTATCATTGTCTCCTACCATTCAGATGACTTTTAGTGTCATAAGTGTATGTCACTGTGAGACATATCTGTGATCTCGGAACAGCCCTGTATTCCAGATCTAAGGGTTCATCCAGAACAGACCAGTGTCCGCCACCATTCCAGGCCCTGGTTCTGTGCCGCCTCCCTGGAATGCCTATGGTCTGTCACCTTGACCTCCATCTAGGCCGGGCTCATCCAGGCCCATGAGCAAGAGAGGCTCATGCACAGGATCTTGAGCTTGACACTGTGCCGGTTGTCCATGCCTAGAAATTGTAGTTTAATTGTAGCCATCATAAGGGATTTAGAATTTTTTACAAGTGAGTCTGCTGAGGGTATAGCTCAGGGGTAGAGTGTGAGCCTAGCATGGCCAGGCCCTAGGTTCCATCTCCAACACAAAAAAGCAAAGCAGCTCTACCAGAGGAACTGTGGCAGCACACCTGTGATCCCAGCATGGGAGAGGCAGAAGGACCATGGGTTTGACGCTATCTTTAGCTACATTAGACTCTGCCGCAAAGAAAAACTACCAATGATCCTACCACCAAAGTTTGAGAACACTGGATTAATGAATGTTTCTGAGCCATATTTTCTACCCAGTCCTTTCTCCTTCATTTTTTCATCTTACCCGGGATGAGTTTGGCCCAGTACTGCTAGGAGGTAAAGGTGGGAGAGATTTGGACCAGAGAGGAAGGCAGAGCCTCAATTCTGGAGAGTTATGTTAAGAGGATCCCCAAGCTGACACAGGTGACTGTCCCATGACACACAGGAGTACGTGAAGATAGGGTGAGGGCTTTGGTTGTTTTGTATTCTCCAGGAATGAGCTCGGTGGCCTTGATGAACTAGGGGTAGGCTGTCCTTCAGTTGGGCGTTCTCTGCCCTAAGCACTGGGCCAGTAAAGTCTGTAGCCTTCTGGACCGACACACTGGGCGTTGGAGAACATTCTCTCCAAGAAGATGAAACTTGAAAACATGAACTCATTGGTACTTCCTAGGGGACGGTAGATATGATGGAACAATTGGGCAGAAAATTGTTCCCTGTGGGTGAGTGCTTGGGGTGTGGTGTGATCTGAGTCAGAAACTCATTATCTCAGATTCTACAGAGCCCTAGAGGGTAGGAATTATTCTCATGAAGATGAAACAAAACAGAACAAAAACACAGCAAGCTGAGAAACTTAGTAATTTGCCTAGGTTTCAAAGCTAATACACAGAAGAGGCAGGGTGTAAACTCACATCTGGCTTCTTCATGCTATCCTGCTGTGTCACCGGGCCCTCACCTAAACGCCTGTCTTGATTGATGCATGACAACATGATAAATGTCAGCCTTCCCAGCAGTCTGGCAGGGTCCCCTCAAGGGAAACTAGTCAGTCTCAAAGTCTGGGAAAACACTGTAGTGGTGCCTACTCTGTCGGGGCACGTGGTTGGCTGGTGAGAAGCCAAGAGCCTGGCTTGGTCCTGTAGGTCTAACATAAAGGCTTCTAGCTCCTGGGAGATTCGGGCTCCAAGTGGGTGAAGGCTATTTCTCTGGAGAAGTCAGTAAAGAGAATTTGTGAACAAGAAAAAAATGGTGCCCTACATGGATGCTACCAGAGTGGGCATCTGCCAAAGAAAGGGAAACTGATTCCCAAGACCAGAACACTGAGGTGGGTCCGTTGCCCAGGCATTCCTCACCCAGCAAGAATACATTCCTTCAGAGAACAGTCCTTACAAATATGAGCGTCCAGTCAGTGGAAGAGAAGGCAGTCAGCTAAAGACAGGGTCTTAAATTGTGACATGGAATTTTCTCACAACTAAAAGTAAGATACCCTAGACAATGTGATCCTGACCTTTTGATTCAGCCTAACTCTGGCCCAAGTTGTCCTGGAACTGACAGATCTTCCTTCCTGTGTCATCCTCCTGAGTACTGGGATTTCGGCACGCATCACCATAATTTTAGATTTTTTATTTGTGTATATGTGTGTGTGCCATCTTGTGTGTGTGTGTGTATACCGTATACATGCAGGTGGCTTCAGAAGCCAGAAGAGGACATTGGACCCCCTGGAACTGGAGTTACAGGAGGTGTGGGCCACCTTATGTGGGTGCTGGGAAGTGAGCCCGAGTCCACTACAAGAGCAGCAAGTTCTTTTAAGTACTGAGCTATCTCTCCAGCCCCCAAATCATTTGATGAAGGTCTTTCCTTCTGTTTATGATTTTGTATTTTCTTATATTTTTGGCCATCAAGTATTTCAACAATAGAAAAATATCAATCTGTGCAATGTCAGCCCAGTGTGGTGGTGCGTACCTATAATCCCAGCTTTGGGGAGCTTAGGCAGGAAGATGGTGTGTCTGAAGCCTCCTGGGATACTAAGTGAATGAAGAAAAACAACTGTATGATGTTGTGAAGGTACACATGAATCAGGAGCCTGGCCGCTATTATAGTACTTTATACTGAATCAGGGTGTCCACCTCTCTGGGAATATGGGTACAGTTAGGGAATGTTTCTTTCTTTTTGTGGAACTGAATCCAGAGAGTCACAGCAGCACTTGAAGTCAGCATTGGCCTAGGAACCTGGTCTGAGTAGGAAGAAGGCTTTACCCAGGGTAGCCTTGGGATCTTGTAGAAGGTGCGCCTGTTTCCCTAGGGAATAAGCCCTCCTGACCATCTGCTAGCAGTCAGGTTTGTAGATGAGATCAGAGAAAGCCTTTAGCCTTGTGCCAAGACTGTTCCTGTGACTCGAGACAACAGTATGGGGAGCTGTATTGGGCTCTCCACTCCACTAGGGCACCTTCTGCAGAAGCCTGGTGCTGCTTCAGGATCATGAGTGGAAGTACTTCTGAGTGGGAATCAGTCACACTCAGAGCTCATGAGAGATTGGAGGATAGGCCAGTGAGGAAACACAAGCAGAAAACAGCTGCTTGCTTCGTGGGCGGCCAAAGGCTCATGTCCTGGCCGTGGAGTTCAGAAAGTGGAATCTGAGATGACCAGCAGTGAACGGGGTGGGGGTGGGGGTGCTCCCCTGGACAGGACAGCTGAGGGCAGGACAGGCCCAAGACTAAGGCCTCAGTTCCACGGCTGAGGCCAGTGACCTCCCAGAGTTGACCCTCACCCTCATCTACGCCCTTGGAGAAGGAAGGTAGGTAAAGAAGTAGTGAGGCCCTAAGGGAAGAGGCCAGGCCTGCTGGAACATGACGCCTGACTTACCTCCCTGACCCTCACACCCTGAACCTGAATTCCAATTTTTGTTCCGTCCCTGAAAGAGCACAGCTAAGCCAGCAAGCACTTGCTGTCAGGATGCTGTGGGCTGTGAACTCTGTCAACAGTAGCAGTAATTCCTGTCCCTTACTCTGGGCTGTGTGTCAGGCTCTTCTTTATCACATAAGGGGCCTTGCTCAAGACCACACAGAGAAGGCAGAGCCACATTCGAGCTCAGCTCCACTGTGTTATTAGAGCCAGCCCTGTACCATCTGGGTTTCCCAAGGCAGACCTGATGTCTAGATACCCCAGGGTCTGTCGAGTGTACATTTTAAAACTGTAACTGAGAAAGTTGGTCACTGTTGATAAACAACTTTACACACCTGAACCTGAGACTCCCAGTCTGAGGGGTCATTACCCCTGAACCTGAGACTCCCAGTCTGAGGGGTCATTACCCCTGGCCTGAGACTCCCGGTCTGAGGGGTCATTACCCCTGAACCTGAGACTCTCGGTCTGAGGGGTCATTACCCCTGAACCTGAGACTCCCGGTCTGAGGGGTCATTACCCCTGGCCTGAGACTCCCGGTGAGGGGTCATTACCCCTGGCCTTAGACTCCTGGTCTGAGGGGTCATTACCCCTGGCCTGAGACTCCCGGTCTGAGGGGTCATTACCCCTGGCCTGAGACTCCCGGTCTGAGGGGTCATTACCCCTGGCCTGAGACTCTCGGTCTGAGGGGTCATTACCCCTGGCCTGAGACTCCCGGTCTGAGGGGTCATTACCCCTGGCCTGAGACTCTCGGTCTGAGGGGTCATTACCCCTGGCCTGAGACTCCCGGTCTGAGGGGTCATTACCCCTGAACCTGAGACTCCCGGTGAGGGGTCATTACCCCTGAACCTGAGACTCCCGGTGAGGGGTCATTACCCCTGGCCTGAGACTCCCGGTCTGAGGGGTCATTACCCCTGGCCTGAGACTCCCGGTCTGAGGGGTCATTACCCCTGAACCTGAGATTCCCGGTGAGGGGTCATTACCCCTGAACCTGAGACTCCCGGTGAGGGGTCATTACCCCTGAACCTGAGACTCCCGGTCTGAGGGGTCATTACCCCCGGCCTGAGACTCCCGGTGAGGGGTCATTACCCCCGGCCTGAGACTCCCGGTCTGAGGGGTCATTACCCCTAGTTATCTGAGTGTATTTCCCCTGGACACTGTCACTAGGACTCAGATATCAGGAAGTTACCCTGGCTTGGCTGCACGTACTACTGAGAAAAGTGTGAAAAGTTGGAAGGGGCTTACTAGCAGTGCTTCTAGAAATTTCCCTAGGACATCCTTTCCACACTGAAGAGTGTATCTGGGATTCCTAAGGCATGGCCTGCCCAGACTCAGGTCCTAAGCGGGATCCCCGTTCACAGGCATAATTGAGAAGGGTGTGAGAAGTATTGGTGGTAATCCCCTGGAAAGAGGCAGGCTACCCTGGATGATGCCACTCCTCAAGGGTAGGACCAAGTCCTTTCTACTAGAAAAGGCCAGAGGGTTCTGTCAAGTGGCAATGGACAGAACTTACCATAGGAAAGGTCACAAACAGGCTGAACTGAACGCTGGAAGCCTAAGCATCATCCAGTGTCCCGTCGTTAGTGATCAGCCTGTCAGTAAATACTGTTTCCAGGAAGTAGCATGGGCTCCCTCTAGTTACTGCGTTAGTGCCCATGACTCCTAACAGTCTGTCCGTGCCTCCATTGTCAGTCAGTCAACCTCAGGTGTAAAGTGTTGGCTGTGTGGGGGTTAGAGAAATGGTTTTGTGGTTAAGAGAGCTTGTGTCAACCTGTGTTAGATTCCCAGCACTCATGGCAAATGACTGACGATTACCTGTAACTTCAGCTCCGGGGATCCAGGGCTGTCTAGTGGTGATGAGGACACCTGTATGTACCTACACACACACACACACACACACACACAAATGGATAAATAAAATGTTGGCATCAGCAACCAACGCTGAACTCCAGTGTCTCACACAGCAAACATCACCCCAGTCGGTATAACTCTCTGGAAAAGGGAATGGGATAAGGGGACTTCTACGAATTCCAGCATGCTAGAGGGTGTGGAGTCCCAGCAGCTACCATCCATAAACCCTGGCTTTTGAGGTTGCCGAAGGTAATTCCAGTGGCCTACAGAGAAGTGGGGAGGTGGAGAGCCAGAAGGGGATTGAGAACTTGTTCTCAAATTGCACACGGCCCTTTTGCCTATTTCCTTTTGGCAAGAGTCCATTCGTAAAGAGGTCAGCCAGTTACACGGGCCTGGGCAGCTGCTTCCAGCAACAATGCTGCACAGGAGAGCAACAGTGCACATGACCGTTCTTAATTTTCTAAGTCTTGTCCATCAATGTCTTTAGCTATCCTGTAAATATCTAAAGGATCTGCTTACGCTGCTTAACCAGCAACACCCGAGTGCCAGCCATGCAACCTAAATCTGCGGGAGCTGCTGAGTGTGGTCTGAAATAGCCGTGTAACCAAAAGTCCTTTGCTGTCCGCCAAACCCTCTGGCTCAGACCCCATTCTATGTCCCACAGAGACGTGTGACAGAGACGTTCTTTGTGCTGATCTTGGCACCAAGGGTTTGCTCTTCGGTCCCCAGTCCTCCCACTTTCTGTCTTTCATAAGACCCACATATTGGTTTATGGAGATAATAATTTGGAGTGCTAGGACTTTTGAAAGGCATGGAGACAGCAGGAAAACTGGGGAATCTTTCGGATTCCTACATCTGAAGAGGCATGACTATTTCTGCAAGGTAGAAGTGGGTCACTCTTTTGAATGCCTCTATGTGTACCTATCCTCATTGCACCCCAACATGTCCATGTGCCATACTGCACTCATACATGCACAATACCACCTACACACCGTATATTCCAAACCACATATGAACACAACATATATATCTAATCATACATACATACATGTCTCACATGTAAACAGCCCTCCACACCAGACATGCGCGCACACACGTGCACACACACATACACACTATACCACATACACTCCCTACCCCCATATAGCACACCACACACACATCACATATATGACACACAGCAACAGACCTCGTTCTCAGATGTGCTTCATGCCATGTTCCTGGTGTGGAGGGCAGTTAACTCTTGAACTAAGACAGTCCCAGCTGTGAGGTAAGTGCCCAGTCCGGGGTCTGAGGGATGTGCGGTGTTTGTACGCAGGCGCTCCCATTGTCTGAGAGTGGCTGAACCTGACCCTGACCTCTAAGACTAGTTAATTCTGTCTGCTGGCTCAGGCCTGAGTGAAGGTGACCTGGATACTACTAAAACTTTCTCCCTTGGATAGAGAATTAAAATGCTAATGAGACCTGTAATGCATGAAGTTGTTAAACAATGACATCCAAAGATACAGCATCCAAGGAGACACCCACATGATACATGTGAGCCAAAGGGCACATGTTCTATTACATGAGAACCCAACTGCTCAGTGGGGTTCTTTGAGCTACGAACTCTCTGCTCCAGCCTTTTCCTCCCCGGAAGTATCTCTGTTTCTGTTACAGTTATATTGCTGTATGATATTTTATCTGGTTACACAAGAGTCCCCATACACAATCGAACCATATCTTTGCTGATACCACCTGCCTTGACTCTTCCTTGTTTGTCTCTAGCGTGCCCCAGGTTTAAATGTCACGCCCGCAGAGTTCTTCCTCAACTGTGTGCTCCTCGGCCATGCCTTGTCTCCTGCCTCTTGCCCTGAGAAGTGTATCCTTTCCTCCTTGACACAGTCAGAGAGTGACACTTCACCCCTCAGCAGTCCGAGGAGTATCTGCTTCTGTTATCTGGGTTGCTGCGGGGCAGCAGTGATCTGCCTTGCTGTGTCTGCAGACGCAACCCAGAGGAGATGCTGGGTGAACGCTTGAGAATGAAATGCTGTTCCATTCCCATTCCTGCCTTCTGGGATCTGAATTCTCACACTGAGATCGGTTAAAGCAGAGCTAAAACACTGCCATGAACCGACTCCTGTGCTGGGATTTTGTATTCTTTTTTCTAAGGCTGCTTGAAAGAGTAGCACAAACTGGGTGATTTAAACAATAAACCGCCGTCCTCTCACACGGCTTGAGGCCATTAGCTTGAAGCTACACCCCTCCAGTTCCTGAGCATCACCTCATATGCAAGTGAGAAAGAATGACTTTCTCTCTGAGGGGTAAGCTAGACCTCAGCCCACGGGGGACTCATCACACTGCATAGCAGCTCGAGTCTTCGGTATCCATACAGCTGGCAGATAGGAGAAAAACAAGACCATCCAAGAGCAGCTAGGGTCAACATGGTCAGCCAAGAGGACCACCCACTGTCATCTGCTTCATCACAGCAGTGGCACACCACATCTGCCCGGCAGACCTGCCTGCTCTCCTCAGTACCCGTCCCTGACACCATAACACATCCAGAAAACTGCATACAACAGAAAAAGTAAGTGAAACCTCATTCCAGGTAGCCCTGATCCACTCCTGGAATTCCCTGTCATTCTTTATTGCTTGAACTCCTAAACAATTCTCTCCCAGGTGAGCTATCCTGGGGGGCGGTGACCTTCTCTTGAAAAGTGTGCAGTCACTCTTGAGTGGGCATGTTTGTCCTATAATGAATTCTTTCTCAGCTGTAACAAAAACCTCTTTCTGTCCCTCCTCTCTTTCCTCTCTCTGAGACAGGACTTCTTTTTCCCCTCTCTGTCCAAGACAAGGGCTCACTTGCATCTCACTTTGTTCTCTATCGTCTGTCCTTCTGTTTTAACCCCTAAGTGCTGGGATTAAGTCAAGTCTACCGTGTTTGGTTTACCTTTGATAATAATTATTAATTTTAGAGATGATCTCTATGTAGCTTTGGCTCTCCTGGAACTCACTGTATAGACCTTCCATAACTCTTTGTTTATGTGTGTTTTGCCTGTGCCCATGGAAGTCTGGAGGAGGAATTGATTCCCCTGAAACTGAACTTACAGATGGTTGTGAGTCACTGTGGGGATGTTGGGAATTCAACTGGGATCCTTTGTAACAGTAATCTGTGTTCTTAACCACTGAGCCATCTCTACAGCTCTCTTTCATAATTTACCTGATACTTTCTATAAGAAAAGATTAGGACTCAGGTGTGGTGGTTCATAGCTTTTGTTCCGGCACTCAGGAGGATCTCTATGAGTTCTAGGTCAGTCAACAAGCCTAGACTGCTGTTTCAGAAATTCTGGGTCAAAGTTGCTGTGGACGGCAGGCACCTAGTAGCTCTCTACAGGGGCCAGCTGTAGCATCCCCTGGTCGGAAGCCCCCAAAGGCACTGACTCAGCACAACTCTAGGGACAGGTCTATAACAGTGTAGCAAGGACCTTAAAGAATTAAAATTTCTCCAAGAACTCCTGTGCTGGCAGTGAGAAAGCCTTTAGTCCTTCCTGATTCAAGTGGAGGAACTGAAGAGAATCCTATCTCCCAGGAGATTATGAGGTCTTGTCTTGTAGATGATCTATTGGCTTTTCAAAATTGTAACATTTCTAGGGGCAAAGCAGAGAGAGCTAAGTATTTTTTCCTCCCTGTTTTGGCCTAAAATAAGTAGGTCCATTCCTCTTACTAATTCCTGTCCCCCGGGTTTCTGGTAAAGCAGCTAGCAGACCCGATCTTGTTACAGGTCCAGACCCAGCAGCCAGGCCTCAAGGGTTGATCCCACAGTGCGATCAGGACCTGCAGTGGGTCAATGGCTCTCCAGCTGTATCAGTTCTCTGTTAGGTACAGGTCACAGGAAGGAGCAGCCAGTCAACTAGAGTGAAGGTCAGTCAGGGGGGGGCGGGGTTGGATGACCTCTGAAAAAATTAACCTTTTCCAACACAATCTGGAGGTAAATGTGTGTGTGTGTGTGTGTGTGTGTGTGTGTGTAGTGGGGGTGGGCTTCCATAGCCACACAACCACTCAGATCCTTATCAAAGAAGCAAGTCATGAGGCTTCTGGGCTGGGCTGGTTGGAGTGCAGTAGGTGCCAGGGAACTGCTAGCTGTTAAGATCCATGATTCTTACACTGACCATGACTAGGGTGTTCTAAGGGAAAGCAAATAAGACCTACATGTTTAGAAAGATTCTAAGTCCTTTTGATGCATCATAGAGTTACTGAGAACATGGTACTCCTCTGCCCATGATGGGATTGTGTTCCCAACAAAGCCACCCTATATGGAAAGTATCAGAAGTTGAAAATGTATTTACTACCCCAATAAACCCACTATCAAGTCAAAAGTCATAAAGCTATTAAATGATGTCCGTGTGCCTAAATGGTCAGTGTCTATCCCATAGATGGCTTGGCTTGGCTTGTACAGGGTCTCTCAATTAGGGTTACTATCACTGTGATGAAACACCATGACCAAAAGCAAGCTGGGGAGGAAAGAATTTATTTAGCTTTACTTCCACGTCATAGTCTGTCGTAGAAGGAAGTCAGAACAGGAACTCAAACAGGGCAGGAACCTGGAGGGAAGAGCTGATGTAGAAACTGTGGAGGGGTCCTGTCTACTGGCTTACCCAGCATGGCTGCTCAGCCTGCTTTATTATAGAATCTAGGACCACCAGTCCAAGAATAGCACTATCCACAACAGTCTGGGCCCTTCCCTATCAATCACTAATAATTAAGAAAATGCCAGTTCTGTCTTGAAAAACCAAAACAAAGGAAGGGAGGGGGGAGGAGCGGAGGGATGGAGGGGGGAGAAATGTCCTACATCTGGGTCTTATGGAGACATTTTCTCCATTGAGGTTCCCTCTTTTCAGATGACTCTAGCTTATGTCAAGTTGACATAAGACTTGGCAGAACACAGGGAGACTCATTGTATATCATCACCTGTGTCTATGAGGAAGAGACTGCTGATAGATTGCTGAGTCAACCAAGGAGAGAAATATCAGCTGAACATGGGGCAATGTGAGATTTCTAGAATTATTGTTTGGTACAAAATGCCAGAAACAGGGAATTTATAAAACTTTCTAAAAATGGTTGAACATATCTCCAGATTCTTTGGGAAGGTGTTTGTGACTGGTTCTGCAGAGGGCACTGTTGACTTGACTTGTGGTAGGAAGGACATCTCCTTTGCTACTGTGTGCTCATTTATGCCTTTTGAGTTTGAAGTCATACTGGTTTACTGTTCTGTGTGTTCTTATGTGCACGTGGGTATGGAGGCCAGAGTTCAACGTTATGAGCCATCTACCTAGCTTTTTGAGACAGAGTTTGACCTGGAGCTCACCAAGTAGGCTAGCCTGGCTGGCCATAACCTCAGGGATCTACTGCTTCAAGTTGGGACCACAAGTGTGCACTACCATGCCTGGCTTTTTAACATGGGTTTGGAGGTGAAAACTCAGGTCCTCATGCCAACTGGGTCAACTCCCCAGCCATGATGGGTGCTATTAAAAATGAGAGAGAGAGAGAGAAAGTCTGAAACTAGGGCCAACTCAGAGCCAGCTCACTGTGTCTTGTTCAGTACCTGCTGTTGCTCTTTGGAGGGTTGGTGGATGTTAGGCATTCGCACCCCTGTGAACGTGTGGCCACGCACACGGCTTTAGCCAGGCATAGGCCACACTCACACACACACACACACACACAGAGAGAGAGAGAGAGAGAGAGAGAGAGAGAGAGAGAACAAGGTCACAATCCTAAATTCTGGGTCTGACCTGGCAGCATTCCAGGGTAGGGAATGAGGAAACAAGACACATTACAGGCAGCAGGAAAGGGCCTTCGAGGCAGCTGCTTCTCTCCATTCATGGGCTGTTCCTCAGGGAGGCTCGGGGCCAGAGAGGCCCAAGGTTCAGGAAGCGGATTTGGAACAGCCAGCACTTCCTGGCCCGCTCTGGGCATCAGTAGGATGGAAAGAGCTCAAAGGAAAAACCTTAATGGCTAATTCTTTATCCATCTCCTCAGCTGAAATATAAAGATTCCATTCAGAACTGTCCCTCCAGTGGAGCATACTTGGGGACACATACAGCATTGTGTACAGGGATGTTTCCTACAGCCAAGCAAAAGCCATAGAAAGGCCCTTTCAGTTCACTGCACAGTAAGCAGCGGTCTATTGAAGCCAGAGGATCTTTGCCTCGTGGGTTTGTTAGCTCCATGGACATAGTGACCTGCGTAGAGGTTACAAGACATAAGTTTTCAGATGCCCTTGAGTCCTTAATTCTTTATATTAAAAACATATATCTGCACATAAACAGTTTATTTTTTTTCAACTATAGGGCTCAAACCAAGAGTCATACATGCCACTGAACTACATCCTAAGCCCCCCATATATATTTATATTAGGTTTTTGATTTGTTATTTTTATTTGTTTTGATTTTTCAAGACAGGGCTTCTTTGTATAACAGCCTTGGCTGTCCTGGAACTCACTTTGTGACCAGGTGGGTCTCGAACTCACAGAGATCTGCTTGCCTCTGCTTCCTGAGTGCTGGGATTAAAGGTGTGCACCACCACCACCTGGATGCCTCTCTGTATTTTTGTGTCTCTCTTTTTTTTTTTTTTTTTTTTTTGGTTTTTCGAGACAGGGTTTCTCTGTAGCTTTGGTGCCTGTCCTGGAACTAGCTCTTGTAGACCAGGCTGGCCTCGAACTCACAGAGATCCGCCTGCCTCTGCCTCCCGAGTGCTGGGATTAAAGGCGTGCGCCACCACCGCCCGGCGCCTCTCTGTATTTTTGAGACAGTGTCTCACTCTGTAGTCCAGACTGACCTGGAACCCACTATGCAGCTCAGGATGGCCTCAAACTCTTGCAGAGTGTTCTGCCCAGCCTTATGAGTGCTGGAATTGCATATGTAAGCCATTGTGCTCAGTTTGTAAACAGATATACCTAACTATATTTCATAAATCTAAGTGTGCACACACGCAAACTGTATGAAATTGCACTATTTCTTATCCTTTTTTGTGCTGCTTTTGTTTTGTAAAACAAAGTCTCAGATAGCTCAGGTAGTACTCAAATGCTCTTATGTAGTAGGGGATGACCTTCAAATCCTGACCTTCCTGTTCTACCTCCCAAATTCTAGGATTACAGACATAGACCATCGCATACAACTGAAGTCATACTCCTGACTAAACATCATTGACATTCACAAATCAAATATTTGGATCGTTGCAAGATAACCAGTTAAGACTTACAGAGGATTGCAGAGACACATGTGGTTATAAGGATAACAGTATGGCTTCCATTTGTTTCTTTCTACAAGTTTGAGTCACCAATTAAGTTTTTCTACCTTTAAGTGGTAACACCTGTGATGGCTTTTCACCTTTTTTTTGTGGGGTGAGTAACTCTGTCATGTGTCAGGTATTATTCTGAGTTCTTGGGTTAGAACAGTGAAGCAAACAGTCAAAGGTCCATGGTTTGGCAAGGTTTGTGCTTCAGTGAGGAGGGGATGGATACAGTCAACAAGGAAGAAGTATCCTGTGTGTCTGGGAGAAATGGTGATGGAGAGGGATGTTGGGAAGGCTTCCTCAGGAAATGGGCTTGAGTGGAGCCTGGGAGTTGCGTATCGTGGGGAGGGATTTCTAGGCAGAGCAAATGCCTACTGTTGGTATACTACTCCTAGCTGGCCAAAACTGGCACTGATTAGACCCAGCTCTCCCTCTCAATACCTACATCTGCTCACATGGACTTGAACGAGACAAATACAAGCTACCATGGTGAACTCACTGTTTTGGTTGGGGTTTTTATATTGCTGCGAAGAGACACCATGAACATGGCAGCTCTTACAAAGAAAACTAATTGGGTGTCTTGCTTACAGTTTCAGAGGTTCAGTTCATTATCATCATGACAGGAGCATGGTGGCATGCGGGCAGACATGGTGCTGGAGCAGTAGCTGAGGGTCCTACATCTTGTAGGCAACAGGAAGTCAACTGAAACACTGGGTGATATCCTGAGCTTTACTCTGCTAAGCCATTGTCCAAATAGCCTTATTCATCAACCAATAAAATCAACACATATACAGAAGGACATCGACATCACTTATGCTAGGTAAACGATCTCCCATTGAGATATATCTCCAGCCCTCTTTTTATTTTTAATCTTGAGACAGAGTGCTGGCCTTGAACTTACTTTGTAGTCCAGGCAGGTGTTGAACTTAGGACTCTCCTGACTTATTCTCTTGAGTAGCTGGGATGACACCCCCAGATCTAGCAGTATTTTGCTTTTTTAAACAACTTATAGGCAAGAACGAACAGATCTTTTAAGACTATCCATTCATCAGTCGTCCATTAATCAATCCTTTCATTCAATGTGTGTGTTGTAGGAGTTGGATCTACCATATAGTTTCTGGAAATCAAACCCAAGTCATCAGGCTTGGCAGTAAGTGCTGATACCCAATGAGCCAGCTCACTAGCCCTGAACACATCTTCTGAGATAACAGTCCACAGATGTTTTCAAGAACATAAAACAGACAAAACCAGCCTACATTAAATGTGTGACTGGGATTCTAAATGTTGTGAGCAGAATTGGAATAACCTTGGTCTCTTCAGCATTAAACCACAACAGTAAAACATTTATAGCTTCCTGACTGTTTTGGGCATCGTGTGTATGTTTTTTGATTACAGTATATCTGTGTATTACATGCGTACAGTGTTTAGAGAGGCCAGAAGAGGGTGTTGCAGAGTTGTGAGCCATGTGGGTGCTGGGAATAAAACCCAGGTCCTCTGGAATAGCAGCTAGTGCTCTTACCTACTGACTCACCTCTCCAGCCCATTTCCAGTACTTCCAAGGATCACATACACGATGGTGTATAGAGATACCATCTTCATAAGCTGCTGTTATTTTTGTTTTGGGGATGCAACCCAGATCTTCATGTGTGCTCAGAAGGTGTTCTACCACTGGGTTGTAGCTCCAGGTACAGGAGATTCTTATTTAATTCTGGGCAAGAGAGATGACTCAGCAGTTAAAGAACATATTGTTCTTGTGCAGGAGTGGAGTTCAATATCCAGTACTTACACAGTACTTATACAACCGCCTATTAGTCCAGCTCTGAGGTATCTGTTCCCTCTCTGGACTCCAAGGACCTCTGTATGCATATCACACACACACACACACACACAAAATTTAAAAAATAAAATAAATCTTCAAACTTAATTCCGGTATACTGCTTTATAGCAGTACTCATCATGTAGTGTGTGCGCGCGTGTGTGCACGCAGATACACATGAATGCTCTTCCCACCCCAGAAATACTGCTAAAATGCAGATTTGGGATCAGTAGGTTGGGGCTGGAGCCTGGGACTTTTAATTCTCAACAAACATCCTGGACTTTCGGAGTTTAAAGGTCAGTGAACCATTCTTTGTGTTTACAGAATATAAAGCACTTCCATACGTATTATCTTACTTGTTCCTTGTCCCAGTCCTATAGAGATTCACAGAGAAATAAATATTTAGCCAAACCCCGAGCATGTACAATATGGTGTAATGAAGTGGATAACTGACCAGTTGGCAAACAAAAAGGACATACAGATACAGCTGGAGTTGACCTTCCATATCTGGAGTTCTGCATCTAACTAACAAGGGTGGAAAATACTCAGAGTAGAAAAATGCATTTGTACTAAACACATACAGATTTCATTTCCTTGTTGTGACTCCTGATAAAAACATACAAGCCAACAACTATTTACATGCATTTACATCTCATTCTGCGGTATAAGCGGTCTGGAGACATGTAGAGTGGATGGGAGGAAGTCTGCAGATTAGCATCTTCAGTATACCCTGGATTTAAAGAGCCTTCAAAACCAAGCAGGAAATAAAGGTGAGGTGGGGGTTAACTTTATGGGGAGGTGATTTCAGCCGGGAAGGTAAGAAGAGCTACCAGAAGGTCACCAGCAGGCACTAGGCAGTACTAGGAAGTTCCATCCCAAATCGGGAGCGTAGGCACGGTGGCCTGGAGAAGTGAAGCCACGTTTTCTAAATAAGTCCCAAGTACGTCTTGAGGGTTGAAGTTCACCAGTGACAGACCCGGGATTTGCTTTAGATCACTGTGGCTGCTGTAATGAAAAAAATGTAAAATATCCCGGGTCACCTGGAAGCTGTGTAGGTAGGGTAAGGTATCCTGGACCATGGGTGCTGGAGAGGGAGCAGAAAAGCTCGGACTGGCACCCTGGACCAGTTTGGGGCTCAAGAGTCCCCAATGGACAACAAACCTCTCAGGGCACACGGAGGACGTCCAACACAAGTGTGCTCCAAGGCATCATTTAACTTTAACAACCACTCCCCTTTTCTTCCTTTCAGAGGACCTGGGCCTCCTTCTATGCTTTGCTGATTACGTGGACCTCGGGGACTCTCGTCTTTATCTGCCTCTCTGTCAAAGAAGACCGGGCCACAGCAACATCCTAGGTTTTCAGTCTTGTTCCCCAAGCCTGGCTTGGGGCTCTCTGGAGAAGCGGCGGCCTTGAGCAGCCAGGGGCCTGGACACCGAACTCTTGCACATTTGTCTCCTCCCTGGACACTCCCCTAGCGCTGCCAGAGGTGGAGTCCGTGGGGCACACGCGGGAGGACCGGAGGGAGGCTCGGCTCTTCCCTGACTCTCAGGCAGCGCGCACGAAAGCGCGGTGCAAACTGCGGGTCGCTCTCGCTGCTCGGCGCGGGACGCCAAGACTCTGCGTGTCCAGCACGGGCCTGCAGGGGGCGCCCGCGCCCCGCGCCCGCTCCCGCGCCGTCCCGCCCTCCGCGCCTCCGCCGGTCCCCTGCACCGCCCGGGGCGGGCGCATTGGGCCAGCAAACTCCGGGGATTGACTCCCCGCGCGCTCACTTCCGCGTCCCGCCGCCGGCCGCCGCCATCGGACAATGGGCCGCGCGCCGCGGCTGCCGTGAACTCTGCCGGCCCCGGCTGCCGGCCCCAGGCCAGCCGCTGCCCAGTGGGTTTGTAAGTTCGGCTGCCCGACCTGGATGTGGGTTTGTTTCATCTCCTTACTTTTCTCCGTCTTCTTTCGGCTGTTTTTGGTTTTATGTTTTAGAAAAGAGAACTTTTCCAAGCAGGCCGGGCACAGCTGAAGGCTACTCTGCCCCCACGTGGACGCTCCCCGGGGGAAAAGAAGTCTGGAAGTAAACTTAGCCCGCTGGCCTGAAGGCCTCAACTCTGGTTGGACCGTAAGTTTGGAGTCATGACCTTCACGCTGTGCAGGTGGGAGTCTTTATCTGCCTTGGGCTGGACCTGAACCTCCGCCAGCACCCAGATCTCCCCACCCCATTCACACCTTGTACAGGGGCTAGGCCCCCGGATACTGATCTGCAAGCAATATGGATAAATATGATGACCTGGGCCTGGAGGCCAGTAAGTTCATCGAGGACCTGAACATGTACGAGGCCTCCAAGGATGGACTCTTCCGGGTGGACAAAGGTGCGAGCAACAACCCTGAGTTTGAGGAAACTCGAAGGGTGTTCGCGACCAAGATGGCCAAAATCCACCTCCAGCAACAGCAGCAGCAACAGCAGCTCTTACAGGAGGAGGCCCTGTCTAGGGCTGGCAGAAGCCCTGTCAACGGTGGGAGCCGGCAGGGTGTGAGCAGCAAGCTGACCGCAGATGGTGCTGCCAAGCCCCCTCTGGCTGCACCAGCAGTGGCACCTGGATTAACCACCGCCCCTGTGGCTGTGCCGCCCTCATACCCATCTCAGGAGCAGAGGGCCAGGCCATCTGCCCATGGTGCAAGGCCTGGCAGTCAGAACTGTGGTTCCAGGGAGGCGCCTGTGAGTTCCCAGAGGCCTGCTTTGCACGGTCTGGGTCCCTGTGAAGATCCATCCTGCCTCACTCACGGAGACTATTATGACAATTTCTCCTTGGCAAGCCCACAGTGGGGTGATAAGCCAGAAGCAGCCTCCAGTATGAATCTGAGTGTAAAGAGTGGGTGGCCTGGTTGCCCAGGGAATGATTCCCCATTGCCCAGATCCTGCGGGGACCATCACCCTTACCAGCCACAGCTCCCCATGTGCTCTGGCAAGTCTTTTGAAAGTGGCATCGGTGGCCAGGATGGTGGCATTAGTTGCCACGGCAATGTGAAGCCAACAGGCCTTTGGTCTACTGCCTCCTCTCAGCGAGTGAACCTCGGCTTTTCCTCTCTGGGCTTAGAGAATGGGGCCCCTGCTCAACCGAGGAGCACAACAGTTTCGGCACCTCTGGTCCCTAACAGCACTAGCCAGGGAACTCGTCTGAGGAGAGATTCAGGTCTGGGATGTGAGGCTTCAGGCAGGGTTCTCAAACCTACTGTGGACCCTCAGCCTTGGCTCCAGGATGGGCCCAAGTCTTACCTCTCTGTTTCCGCTCCATTATCTCCAACAACTGCCCAGCCAGGTATGACTCCCGGGCTGGGTCCGAAGCCTGGGTGCATAGACTCTGGCACTGGTCCCAAGCCCAGCCCCATCAGCCTTGTCCATCCGGTGATGTCCACTGCATCTGAGTTATCTTGTAAAGAGGGTCCTCCCAGCTGGTCCACCGACAGTAGCCTGGGACCTCTGCTCTCAGAGAGTTCCACCCCCACCAAGGTGAGGTTGCCCTGCCAGACCCTCGCACCAAGCCCCGAGCTTGGACCCTCCACTGCTGAATTGAAACTAGAAGCCCTTACCCAGCGTCTGGAGCAAGAGATGGACGCTCATCCCAAAGCTGATTACTTTGGTAAGTGAGATGCTTGTGGAATGGCCCCCGGTGGGGTGATGGGGTCCCCACCAGAATGCTATGACTGGTCTTGAGGTGTTCTGCTATTATTTTCAAGTGCTTCTGCTCCTTCAGAGACTTGAAGGCGGCTGTGGGCAGAAGGCAGCCATCGTATGTGGGCGTTGTGATTCATGTGTGCAGGGTGAAGCAGGGTGGGATTGTTTACAGCTGCCCGCAAAAAAGGGGAAATGCTGTGAGTTTGGGTTTCAGGGGCTTGAGGTAACACTTCGAGCCTTTGAAAGGCTTGGGCTGGGCGTGAATGGGAGTGTTCTTCCCAGGGCCAGACGTGTGGTTCTCCTCACAGTTACCACATGTGTGAGTGTAAGGAATGTGTGGCTTTTAGTACTTGTCTGCTGTTCAGTATGCTGGTTCTGCAGGTAGACCTGGACCAGCATCATACCTTTGCCTAGATGCTGCTTAGACCTTGGACCTGCTGCAGCAGGAACTCAGGTTAGAACTCTACAGGGTCGCTGGAGCCCCTGTGCCAGGTGCCTCTCGACTTATCCCACCCCAAAGCACCAGCCAACATCAGCAGAGACACCAGAGCCCGCTTTATCAGGTGCCTGCTGACTAAGTCCTTGCCCAAGGTGCCAGCTAGCAGCCAGGTGGTACCCACAGGCATGACACAGGATGAAGAAGCTTCTTGAGCCTTTTACTCAAATTTGGCAGATTTCATTCTCTCTTCTGAAAAAGCAGACCCTCTTGAGACTGCTGGCTTCAACATTTTTCTCTCCAAAGTGTTTGGAGGCAGCAAGAAAGTATCTGTATTCCTCTGTTGAAAACAATGTCTGTCTCATGGGAGAGTGACTTGGAAAGACAGCCTGTGCTTAGGAGTCTGTGGCTTTTTTCATCTTTTTAATTTTCTCTCTATCCATTTTTGGCTTCTAAGTAATGGGCTCAAGATTTCTCCATAGTCCAAGTCCTACCAAGCAGAGGAGTACTGGGGCAGGCAAGGCCCTTTGAGGGAAAGGTGCTAGATTTCCTCCGCTCTCCGAATGAACAGCTTTGTCTGAGGTCCAAGGAGCTGGGCCATGGGCATATATGCAGCCCACAGTACCACTGGGGTTTGCTCATTATAAACAGCTCTGGGAACCAGTGTGGTTGCTGTTAACCTGCTTCTTCCTAGACTTATTTATTATTTTATGTATCGGGGTGTTTTGTCTGTGTATATGCCTGTGCATCAAAAGAGTGTCTGGTGCAGACAGAAGTCAGAAGACGTCATCAGATTGCCTGGGACTGGAGTTATAGATGGTGTTGAGCCCCCATGTGGGTGCTGGGAATTGAACCGTGGTCCTCCCGCAAGAGCAACAAGTGCTTAGCTGCTGAGCTAACTCTCCAGCTCCTACTTTATTTTATTATTATTATTATTATTATTATTATTATTATTATTATTTTGTTGTTGTTGTTTTTTCGAGACAGGGTTTCTCTGTGGTTTTTGGAGCCTGTCCTGGAACTAGCTCTTGTAGATCAGGCTGGTCTCGAACTCACAGAGATCCGCCTGCCTCTGCCTCCCAAGTGCTGGGATTAAAGGCGTGCGCCACCACCGCCCGGTTTTATTTTATTTTTTTAAAAGCACACAGTATTATCCTGCTGTGAACTTCACCGTCGTGTTTGGAGAGCATAGCCTTGAAAAATAATATTTAGCTGGAGATGCTGTGGGTCTTTTAATTTAAACTTATTTAGTTTTTTAATTTAAAGCATTTGGAACAAAAAACATTTTATTGATTCAGGAGTGCTAGTTTACACTCATCATCAAAGCAATGATCTTGACCCCTCTGTTTATTCGTGCAGCCTCCAACCACTGGTCTCCTGTCTCGAGTTGTGCTCTGAGCTAGGCCTTGGGAACACACAGTAGGTCAGCCGTGAATACAGGACAGGTGGAAGGACATGACCAAGTACTAGGGAGAGGGCGGGGTGAAGCCTTGTCCTGCGGGTGACATTACTTGCTTTGAATTGAGCCATAAAGTGAATTATCAGCTGGCATTTGAGACTGAAGGAGGCAAGGGATGGCAGGACCACTGTGGGCCTTTGTAGGGAAAGGGCTGAGGCTCTGAGTTTGTGGAGCGCATTCCAGGCAGAGTCTGCCCTGTGCAGCTTTAGGTGCTGGAGTGTCTTTGTAATAATTTCTCTTGACTGATCATGTGGTAGAAAAATTCCTCCCTTTAAGGACTCAGCAGGCAAGTCTTAACAGATCACGGACTTCTCTAGGCAGTACCTCCCTTGCCTATAAAACCAGTTGGCTGGGCCTTTCCCCTTCCCCGGGTCTCTGCACTTGCAAGGTTTGGTATATATGAAATACTTCTGGGTAGAATATTGTTTCATGGCGCAGCACTTTTGTCAGAGGGAGCTGAAGAATTCTCTATCAGTCAGTAGAACTCTAGTTAGAAGCAAAAGAGACTAATGTTTGGTGTGCTAGCTGAGATACCTTCCTGTGCGAGATGGAAGGTGTGTCTTGAGTATCTGGGCCAGAGCTTATGACTCTCCCCTTCACTGCTTGTGAATGCTGTTGGGTTCTGAAGATGCCTGGTTTCTGGTTATTTAATGGTTTTTAGAATTATATTAATGGGGGAGGAGGTAGGTGGGTACCTGAGTGCCGTGGTGTGCGTGGAGGTCAGAGGAAAACTTGCGGGAGTCAATTCTCTCAATCTACCATGTGGGCTTTGGGGAAGGCTTGGCATCAAGTGCCTATACCCTTTGAGCCATCTTGCTGGCCCTAGTTTTTGGTTATTTATTAGCTCAGCACTAAGGGTACTTCTGGAACTGTGCATGGATGTCTGTGTGTGTGTGTGTGTGCGTGTGTGTACATAATTTTTTAATTTTTTTTTGAGTTAAGGTCAGTAGTTGGGTGTGGTGGCGCACACCTTTAATCCCAGCACTTGGGGGGCAGATGCAAATGGACCTCTGTGAGTTCAAGGACAACCTGGTGGGACAGAAACCTCTCGCTCTATAGTTTAGATTGTAGCTCTCAATTACCTTCCTGTCTCAGATTCCCGAGTCCTGGGATTATAGATATCAGCTACCACACCTGGCTCCTTTGTGTGTCTAGATAAGCTCTGTCTTCCACTCTTCCTATTTTTCATTTTGATTTGATACCCAAATGATTGTGCATATTTATGAGGTCATAAACACCATTTCAGCACAAAGTTCAGGGAGCAGGTGAGGGCAATTGGCATTGCCATACCTCGGACCCTCATCATTTCTTTCTGTTTCACAAGCCTCTCTTTGTTCTCTGGAAATATACAGTCATTTGTCCCCAGCTATTGTCACCACCCCCCCTGTGTCAGACGTGAGAAGCTGTCCCTCCAATGCAGCCCTGGCCCCATTCTCTCTCCTCCCCACCCAGTCCCTGTTCTGCTCTGGTACCTACTGGTCTAGTCTCTGCTTCTTTGAGATCAACCCTTAAGCTTTGTCTGAATGACAGCATGTGGTATTCATTTTTCTCTGCCTGATTTACTTCATCTCTCATGGTGAAAGAAGCTGTTGATATTGTTGGAGATGCTTTTGGGCTCCCAGCTTCCCAGATGCTCATTGCTCTTGGAAGGGAACACAGCTTCTGTCTTCATGAAGCTGCTCATGCCGCAGAGAGGAAGTGAAGAGGGTGCGGTGAACTTGTTTAATAGGCCCCAACTTTTCCTCCTCACTCTGGCCCTCTCCTCCCTTACTAAGGAAAAAGAACACAAAGACTCATGTCAGTCTGACTTTCTTGGAAGCTAACTCTGAAACTTTATTTTGGAAGGCGCTCACTAAGTGGTACTCTTGGGGTACTCACCTGACCCCATAGGGAGGTTACAAAGTCCAATGTTATCCTGACCTGTCTTTCACACACTTTCCCCAGGCATCAGCCACTGTGTGTGGGTCACTCTGGGAAGAGGTGACCTTGGGTGGAGTGTCCTCCTATGGGCTGATGACAGGTGTCAGCTGTCTGCCAGTCTCACACTGGTGTCTGGGTCACTACTCCATCAGTGAAGCAACTACCACAGCCCCACTTCTGACCTTGGGTATCCTGGCTCTGCTAACAGCTGCTGTCCACTAAAGGCCAGGCTTTGGGTGAAGTGCTCGCTAATCTTCACAGACAATGGCGTAGGTACCATGGTCCTCTGTTATAACAGAGGTGAAAAGGTTCAGTGAAGTCACCCACAGACCATCCTAGCCACTGCTTTTCCTTCTGGGGGAGACTAGTTGGTCTACCAGTTCTGGCTTAGGTATATACCTGTATTCATCGACCCAGGAGAACACATGCTCTGTTTGCTAGGTACCTGACTGAGGGCCTGAAGGAAAGAAAACACAGGTTGCAGAGTCTCTTTGCTCATTAGTAGAGAATGGACCCCTCCCTACCTACAGAGACCCAGGGAGACTGGCTCTGTCTTCAGCTTAGTAGTGCAGGCACCAGGACACAGGATGTGATTTCCCCTGGGATGGCTCTGTCTCTGCCTGAGCCCAGCAAGCCCCACTGGTTTCATTTTATTGGCTGTGTAGGAGATGGACTGAGCAGCCTAAACAAGAAGACAGCGCAAGCTGTCTGTCAGTTCCTCTGTGTGACATTTTGTTTTGCCTTTTAATTTTTGGGGACAGGATTTTTCATAGCCCAGGCTAACTTTGAGCTCTTTAGGTAGCTGAGGATGGCCTTGGACTGCTGACCCTCTCCACTTCCCAAGTGCTAGAATTACAGGCACCCAGTCCAACCACTCTATCTTGCGACCTTTCAGCACATCTTATCTGACTTTGTAGCAGGTATGAAGTGAGGGGCTGAATTCCAGTGTGGGTGGAAATAATGGGCAAGAACTTGACATGGGCTGAATCTGCAACAGAGAAGCACCTCCAGATTTCTAGACCAGGGCGGCTTTTCACAGCAAGCACAGCCTACCCTTAGAGCATTGCATCACCCAGAAGCCTCTGCAGCCCTTACAGTCATTATTGTCCTCTGGAATGTGCAGCAAAAAATGTGGTTTGAGGTGGAGTGTCATGACATGGGAATATGGGAGAAGATATCATGATGTGTTTGGGGGTGAGTGGAAGTCCCATGGGTCATCTGATGGGCATGGCAGGGTTGGGGACACTGACCAGAGAAAGCTGGGCCATCTGCACTTGGCTGAATTGATAGGGAAGGACACAGGGCCAGAGTCAGGTCTGACACCTGTGGTAGGATTTGTGCTTCCGCCAAGGCCCTTGAATCCCACACTCACGGCTGTTCCGGCTGTTCCGCTGATCTCCCTCCAGGTGTCCTGATTTTTTGGAGGCAGAGCTCTGACTGACCTGGGTCCCCACCAGCGGTTGTCTGTCCTGTCATGCCTTCTCTCTGAGGTCCTCCCTGTCTTGGGAGGATGTGTTCCTGCTCTTTTCCTTTGTGACAAGGAAAGACCCTCCCATTTCACCTTTCAGAGCAAGAAGCTGATCTTTTGACATGACCATTCTTGCTGCCTTCCTAGGAGGCAGGACTGTGGAAGAAAGGACTCACTCAGATGCTCCCAGTAGCCCAAGGGTTGAGGCCCGGCAAGTCCTTGTCTCTGCTAAGCCATCATAGCAGCTGAGTGTCTGATCAGACCCAGAGAGGCCTTAAGTGTGGCGTTGGGTGTGGTCAGCATCTGGATTTTAGCTTGTTAGTCAACAGGGTCTGAACAGTATCATTGGTCACTGTGGACAGTGGCAGCTACCAGGAGAGATCTGGATCTGGTTGCCTAGACCCATCTCCCGTTCAAATTGCTGCAGAATTAGTGAAAGCTTGTTTTTACTTCCATTTCCAACGACAAGTAGTTGCCATTTTTACTGTGTGTATTCTGGAAAACATAAATAGTTTTAAGTTTTTTTTTTTTTTTTTTTTTTTTTTTTTTTTTTTTTTTTTTTTGCAACAGGGTTTCTCTTCTGGAGTTCACTATAGAGACCAGGCTGGCTTCTAATTCACAGAAATTCACCTGCCTCTGCCTCTGGAATGCTGGTTTAAAGCAGGGATTCTTAACCTTCCTGATGCTGCAACCCTTCAATACAGGTCCTCATGTTGTGGTGACCCCCAGCCATAAAATTATTTTGTTGCTACTTCATGACTGTGATTTTGCTACTGTTATGAATTGTAATGTAAATATCTGATCTGTGACCCCTGTGGGGGTTGCAGCCCACAGGTTGAGAACACTTGTCTGGAAAACATATAATTGAAAAGAGGAAGTGGGGTGTTAGACATCTATAATTTCAGTACTCTGTAGGAGGATTACTCTAAATGTAAGGGCAGCCTAAAGTAATCAAGGGACCTTGTCTCAAAAAAATAAATAAATAAATAAAACACAATTAAAGGTGCATTAGAGGGCCAGGGAGATGGCTTAGTGGTTATAGATGCTTGCTACCAGACCGAATGACCTGAGTTCAATCCCTGGAACCCACGTAATAGAAATGGAGAAAATCCATAAATTGTCCTTGTACCTCCATGTGCATGCTGTGACATAAGCAAATGTGCATACATGTGTCTTTGTGCATGTGTTTGTGTATATGCATTAATTAACTAATTATAAAAAATATTTAACTCTGTTAGAAAGGATTCAGGGTTTACCTTAAGAAGGTGTCCTTGTTTTTCACTGTCTTGTCCCTGGACATCAATGGCACTCTAGACAATGCTGGGCCTTGGCCTGATGAACTGACATAAGGTAATGGCCTGAGGCCTTGTACTGTCTGCAGTGGTCTTTTCTGATGTGTCTGCATGCCTCACATCAAGTAGACTCAGTGGATTTGAGCTGAAGAAATAGAGGTAGGAAGGGGAAGGAACTGGGCTTTTTTAAAACCAGAGTTAGTACACTTAATAAACGGGCAGAATTTGTCAGGAAGTTACTTTTCATAACATCCTATCTGTATTAGTGTTTAATGCTCTCGAGAGCCCTCTTACCTCCCCTTTTACAGGTGGGAAAAGTGAGGTACACAGGACTTCAGTGACCTACCTAACCCACTGGCCAAGTGGCTCTGCTGGGCCTCCTTCCAGCGTTCTGAAAGTCCAAGGGGTCCCCATGAGCGAGCCACACCATTGGGAGTGCTTATGTGACCTCCCAGTGTGTTGCAGGCATAACTGGAGAGTTCTAGCCCACACTTTTCTTGGAGGCATTCTGTATACTTGTCCCCGGGCAGTGTCCAGAGAGACAGGATCCAAATTTAGATAAAACTATGATGAGTATATCTGGCCCGCTGAACAGAAGCTTTATCCTTAAATGAAACAGGTCACCAAAATTTCCAAAGCAGGGAGTATTGGCCAGAGAATATTTATATCCACTCCAGAGTTTGTTTTTTTCATTTTATCCCTCTTGGGGAAACCAGCTGGACATGGGATCTGAGAATCATGCTGTGGGAGACTTTCTGCTTGACTGTTTCAAGGAGATGATTTCAAGATTTATAAGCTGTGAGTGTAGACTTGGTCAAGTTCCTTCCTCATCCTCCCTGTTCTATGTGACTTATCTCTGTGTCTTGGGAGAGGGAGAACAGGTTACTCTTGGTTATTGGAGGTTTGTGGAAAACTTATCAGGAAGCTGTTGTGCACAGAAAGTTCTGGAAGCTTGCCATGATGCTTCTTGCCTTTTAAATTTTTGGGAGGTAGAATGACTAAGGTCCTTGGAGGACCTGGTATACAAGGTCCTCATCTCCTTCATGCGGATCCTGAGTCAGGGTGATTATATTACAGCAGCCCTGTGCTGGACAGCAGGTGGTAGCCATTTTAAACAATGTCAGTAGTAGGTTTGCTTCTGTGGCCTTCTGACCTGCAGCTTCCACATTTTCTTGAGCCTCCAGGCTTGCCTTTCTGCAGGGTGGGAGTACGCTGGCTCACAAGATGGTCAGGCCACACCCTGAGGTTTTTGACTCTACTGAAGCGTGCCCGGTGGCTCTCTGTCCACCACAGTTAGCAATGCTTCCTTATGACTCACTACAATGGCGATTTTACAAAGAGCTGGACCTCAGGGGCAGCTGTGGCTGGCTCCAGGAAGTTTGTTAACCAACTGCTTGGGGGAGCAGGACCTCTGTGTGCTGCTTTTGGACTGTGAGAACTTGAGCATTTGGCTTCAGTTTTTGTTTTTAGGCTGTTCGTCTTTGGGGACCAGATGACATGGCTTTTTAATCTGATTTCTTTTCCTAGGCTGTGAGCTTTACATTCCTGCTGTTGACGAGGAGGGCGTTTCCATTTCTGAGAATGACAGCAGTCCAGGCGGACTCTTCAGAGTGTGTGTGTGTGTGTGTGTTGGTTAATGTGTGTATATGTACAGCACATGGAAAGAGGAGAAGTTTGTGTGTTGGGTGCTTCAGATTTTTTTCCCCTTCTGCTTGCAGAGAAGCTAGTGACAGTGGAGCAGTCTGGCAGGGAAGGTGGGAGACACATTTGTGCACAGTACCATGATAAATTTGCTTATATCTATGAAATCACACAGGGTGTGGCGTTCCCTGTGAGGTTTGTGCTGTGTTATTTTGGCCAGCTCTGAACCAGGTGTAAGTCACTGGCTGAGTGAGACTTTCCTGAAGTACCAGGAGCCATCTCTCTAACTTCTCTAGTTCCTTGGAGTATTCCTTGGGTGGTTGACATCTCAGAGTGAGATACTGTGTTCCCAAGAGACTAAGGGGACCAGCCAAGAATCGTACAGTAAACTAGGAGGCAGAGATGGGGTGAAAAGGAGAGCAGCTGAAGACATACCCCCCCACACACACCATGCTACTCCAAGGTTCTCTTCCTGTCCATCACCAGGCCAGGTTCCTGAGACCATGTGTCTGGGTTGGCTATCCAGAAAGAGATGTGTGACGGAAGTAATTTCTGAAGATTGCTCTGAGTAGGGGAAAGAATGACTCAAGATGTGGGGTAACTGGACAGAGGAGAAAGAAGTCAAGGAAGCTGCAGGCAGCTTAGGCACTCAGGCAGGGTGCGGGTGGGGTAGCTTTTGCCTGGTCCCTTAGAGAGCCCTGAAGAGCCCCAGAGACAAGCTCACCAAACCCTCCTCAGGTTGGAATGAAGCAGAGCTACGTGATGGCCGGCACATGTGGTTCTCTCTGAGGAGACATTCCTGCCGCACCAAGTCAGGCTTGGAGCTGTTTGTGGGAACACAGAGTCTCACAAGCATGTGGGCCTTACATCTGTCTGCTCTGTGCCTCCGTTTTCCCATAAGTAAAATGAGCATCTGATTGTAGTGAAAAGTCTGAGCTGTCTAGCATGGGAGAGTGAGGACATGTAGCTGTTAAATACATCACAAGGTGTCTTGTCTGAGCCAAGATGTGCTCTAAGCATGAAATGTTAAAGATTTGGTGGATTTTGAAGATTTGGTGGGAAGAAAAAAGGGTTATTAGTGTTTCTGTATGAGCTGGATGTTGTGGCTCATACCGGTGATCCTAGTGCTTTGGAGAGATAAGCAGGAAGATACCAGAGTTCAAGGTCAATTTAGGCTACGTAATCTGCTGTCAAATCATATCTTTATCTATATATATGCATATATACTCTATGTTAAAATGAGACTTTGGAAAGGACAGGCTAAGTTAGATGTTATTCAAAATAGTTTCACTTGGTTTTACTCTTTAAAGTATGGCTGTTTGAAAATGCGAGGTCGTACCTGGCTTTTCTCACTTATTGGAAGCATTCAGGATGGAATACAGCAGATGGGGGATGGCTCCCTGGCTCCCTGGCTCCCTGGCTCCCTGGCTCCCTGGCTCCCTGGCTCCCTGGCTCCCTGGCTCCCTGGCTCCCTGGCTCCCTGGCTCCCTGGTATTCTCAAAAGTACCAGACCATCATTAGTTACCTTATCCCATCTGAAAGGTGATGTGAGCTGATGTGTTCAGAAGACATAGATTCTTAAAGATTTCGGGTTGCCACCCACCTGAGGCAATGATGGGAGGAGTTCAGCTGCTCCCTTGGAGTGTACTCTGTGGGAAGAGGTCTAGGGGTCTGCAGCCCTGCCTTCTCAGGTGGTGATTATGGCCGAGACAACGTGCCAGTTCTTTCAATGTGCCCTTCTGTTCAGTAAGTGGAGGCAGGACACCCAAGACTGCTCACCCCACATGTCAGGTCTGCCAGAGCTAGCACTTCCTGCACAGAAAAGAAGATGATTGGGAACCGGCTGACTAGAGTCTGCAGGCTAACAGTCCTGCTTGCATATGCTCTGGCCTGCTGTGGGACTCTGCAGATTTATCTAGGCTTAAGCCTCCCTAGAGGCCTGTGGGGAGGGAAGGTAGCCAGGTTGGGGCACAGGCTGGGAGGTGGTGTTCCAGGCAGCTTCCACAGGCCTGTTGTCTAGGACTTGGACTGACAGAGTTGGGCTGTGCTCTCAGGTGGCAAGGGTTTGACAGAGGCCCCTTGTTGGCCAGCTAGAGGTCAGTGTGAGACGTTGCTGGAGCTGGCCGCAACCCCTCTTCTGCTGCTTGTGGTCCATGACTACAGTTCTCTGTCTGACCCATGCCTGGAGGTGGATGTGCACTGTGTGTAAAAAGACAGCTCTGTCCAAGTTAATAAAGGTGGGGTAGGAGATGGTGCAAGCAGATACTTCCGTTCCCACACATATCTGGCCCCGCTGTGAAGGTACTTGGTGTCAGCTCACTTCTGATATGCTCCGTCCACTCTTAGCAGTCACAGCCTGCCACATACCCATCCTCCATGGGAGGAGAGTCTAGGAATTTGTGACTTTGGCTTTTAACAGACAGAGAGTAATTCTGTTCCTCAGAAAGTTACTGCTTGCCTCTTCCAAGTTACTGCCCATTCACAGGTAATCAATCACTCTTCTGATTTTATTTATTTATTTATTTATTTATTTATTTATTTGGTTTTTCGAGACAGGGTTTCTCTGTGGCTTTGGAGCCTGTCCTGGAACTAGCTCTGTAGACCAGGCTGGTCTCGAACTCACAGAGATCCGCCTGCCTCTGCCTCCCGAGTGCTGGAATTAAAGGCGTGTGCCACCATCGCCCGGCCTGATTTTTTATTTTAACATCATTTTAAGAGTTAAGTTTAATCCCAGCACTCGGGAGACAGAGGCAGGCAGATCTTTGAGTCTGAGGCCAGCCTGGTCTACAGAGTGAGTTCCAGGACAGGCTCCAAAGCTACACAGAGAAACCCTGGCTCGAAAAACAAAACAAACAAACAAAAAATAAACAAACAGAAAAGTTAAGATTAAAAAAAATTTTAGCTGTGTGTATGTATGTGTCTGGATGTGGTTATGTGCATATGAGTTCAGGTGCTCAAGGAGGCCAGAAGCCAGAAGTATTGGATCCCTTGGACCTGGTGTTACAGGCAGTCGTGGGCACTTGATCTGGGTGCTGGGAATCAACCTTGAGTCCTCTGGGAGAACAGTACATGCTCTTAACCATTGAGTCATCTCTCCAGCCCCCGTTTAATAATAGTTTTATTGTTATTTATTTATGTATTTGGAAGCACACATACTGCAGAATGCACTTGGAGGTCAAAGAACAACTTTTAGAATTCATTTCTCTCCTTCAATCATATGGGTTATGGGGATCAAATTCAGGTTATTAGGTGTATCTGTCTATCTACTATCTATCTATCTATCTATCTATCTATCTATCATCTATCTAGCTAATATTCATCTATCTATATCTACTATCTATCTCTATATCTATCTATCTATCTATCATCTATCTATCTATC
The DNA here is from genome assembly GCF_950005125.1 of Chionomys nivalis. Classification (NCBI taxonomy): domain Eukaryota; kingdom Metazoa; phylum Chordata; class Mammalia; order Rodentia; family Cricetidae; genus Chionomys; species Chionomys nivalis. Next base: position 119,371,045 of record NC_080089.1, read on the forward strand.
TATCTATCTATCTATCTATCTATCTATCTATCTATCATCCATTTATCATCTATCTTCTGTCTGTCTGCCTGCCTGCCTGCCTGTCTGTCTGTCTATAAAGGAGATTTATTAGAATGGTGTAGAGGCTGTGCTACAGCTAGTCCAACAATGTCTGTCTACCAATGGAAGGTCCAAGGATCTACTAGTTGTTCAGTTCATGAGGCTGATGTCTTAACTGGTCTTCAGGACGTGCTGGAACTCCCAGATCAGTAGGTTCCAATGCCAGTGAAGGAATGCACATGCTAGCGAGATCAAGCAGGCAAAGTCAGCTTGCTTCCTTTCCTCATATCTCGACTATAGGCTGCCAATAGAAGGTGTGGGCCAGATTAAAGGTGTATCTTCCCACGTCAAAGATCTGGATTAGAAGTTTATTTTTCCACTTCAAATGATTTAACTAAGAAAAAAATCCCTCAAAAAAAAAAAAAAAGCAAGGAAAAAAAACCTCACAGGTGTGCCCAACCATTTGGGTTTTAGTTAATTCCAGAAATTGTCAAGATGACAATCAAGAATGGTCATCACTTCAGGCTTGGGCAGCAAGCACTTCACCTCTGTAAGCCATCCGACAGGCTCCCATTTCGTAGTTTTGCTTGTTCTAAACCATAACATAAATGAATTCATATAGTGTTTACATGCGATTCAATGCTAACAAATCAATACTATATATTAGATAATGTAACTTGGAACAAAAAGCACAAGCCAGGGTAAAGCAGATCTAGTAGCTTATTAAATTTCTAGACAGAGAGACATTAAGATGGAGAGATGGCTTAGCAGTTTTGAGTGTTTCCTTATAGAGGACCCAGATTTGGTTCCTAGCATCTACATTAAGTGGCTATAACTTCCTGTAGCTCCAGCTCCAGGGGATCCCACAACATCCTTTTCTGGCTGCAGGACACCTACACATACACATCCTTATACCCACATTAATAATTAATAAATTTTTAAATCAGTGGTTCTCAACCTGTGGGTTGCAAACTCTTTGCTGCTGAATGACCCTTGCACAGGGGTCACAGATCAGATATCCTGCATATAAAATATTCACATTATGATTCATAGCAGTAGCAAAAGTACAGTTATGAAGTGGCAACAAAGATAATTTTGTGGTTGGGGGGTCACCAAAACATGAGGAACTGTATTAAAGGTTCACAGCATTAGGAAGGTTTGAGAATCACTGCTTTAGACAAAGAGACAGGTAGACAAAGGAGAGTGCACACTCCCAGAGCCTGGCTGACAGTTTCTTGAGAGAGAACCACACCCAGGTGTCTTTACGAAGTGTGTATGGCCTTGAGGCTCAGATTGTTCACAGTATCTAATTACAATCCAGTTTAGAGTTTAGAGATTAAGCAAAGCTTAACGTATGAGTAAAGTTTAAAAAAATAAAAATATATGAACTGACTTACTTCTCTTTTTTTTTTTTTTTTTTGGTTTTTCGAGACAGGGTTTCTCTGTGGTTTTGGAGCCTGTCCTGGAACTAGCTCTTGTAGACCAGGCTGGTCTCGAACTCACAGAGATCCGCCTGCCTCTGCCTCCCGAGTGCTGGGATTAAAGGCGTGCGCCACCACCGCCCGTGACTTACTTCTCTTAAAGAGTTTCCTTTATAGGGCCAACAAGATAGCTCAGTGGGTATCAAGTTTTTTTGCTATCAAGTCTAAAGACCCGAGTTTGATCTCTGAGACCCACATGATAGAAGGAGAAAACCGTCTTCTGCAAGTTGGCCTCTAGACTCCATATATGCAGCACACATGCCACATAACCCGCATAAATAAATGTGAAAAGATAATTTCCTTTATAAATGAAATTGAAAAGTGGCTTTATGAAGTACTAAATTTAAGGATGAGAGAAGAGTGCTAACACAGCTAAATTGGGCAACAAACATTCTGACCCGAAGTGAGAATAGTTTGTGTGTTGTTTTTAACGTTCTTGTTTTAGATGTCCTTAGGAATGCGTGCCCCATCTCTGTAGGGATCTTGAACACACCATGCCAGACACATAAGCAGATGTATCTGTCTTTCCACAAAGTGCAAATAACTAATAATAAACCCATAAGCTCTGTCAGTTTTGTTTGTTACAATGTGTCAAGTGTCCTGCTCACCCTCCATAACTGGCACTGGCAAACAGAGTCTTTCATGCCTTATTTGTTTGTTTTGGTTTTTGGTTTTTCGAAACAAAGTTTCTCTGTGCAGTGCTTGCAGTCCTGGAACGCACTCAGAAGACCATGCTGGCCTCGAACTCACAAAGATCTACCTACCTAAGCCTCCAGTGTGTGAGTGCTGGCATTAAAGGCGTGTGCCACTACTGCCCAGATCTTTCATTCCTTTTTAAAATTAAATTAATATTTTTTAAATTACTAATATTGACTCTCAGATCACACACTTCAGATAGTAATTCTCTCTTTCCCTCTCCCTCCCCCCATTCCCCTTTCCCCTGTGTGTGGGGGCACTGATGGCAGATATGTATGGGGGTCAGAAGACAACTTGTGGAGGTGGTTCTCTTCTTCCACCTTTATGTGGATTCTGGGGATGGAGCTCAGGTCGTCCTGCTTCCGTTATTAGATTTCAAGTCTTCACATGTTGCGCCACGTCGCCAGCCCTTTGACAGGTTTCGTTTTTGTTTTGTTATCTTTTTCAACTGTGCACACAGATACTCGTGCATGTGTGTACTTGTGTGTGTGTACTTTGGGAGAGTGCACACTCCCAAAGCCTGGCTGACAGTTTCTTGAGAGAGAACCACACCCAGGTGTCTTTATGAAGGCTGTGTGTATGGCCTTGAGACTCAGATTGTTCAAAGGATCTAATTACAATCCAGTTTAGAGATTAAGCAAAGCTTAACGTATGAGTAAAGTTTAAAAAAATAAAAATATATGAACTGACTTACTTCTCTTAAAGAGTTTTCTTTATAGGGCCAACAAGATAGCTCAGTGGGTATCTGTGTGTGGAGTGTGTGTCTTTCAGTGCTGGGATGCCAAGCTAGACAATCACTCTGTACCCCAACAAGATACAGCCTCAGCTCCTACTTGTGTGTTTTCAAATGCCTTTAGCACAGTAATCCTGTATGAGAGGGACCTGTTTGAAGGAACCTACAAATGAAGGAATGAGGTGATTTTTTGTTTGTTTGTTTCCTAGTCACTTGTTGGAAAAGCCATTTCTATCTGATTTCTGATTTCCTGGTTCACTTTTTTTTTTTTCAGGGATAGCCAGATCCTAATTTTATGCAAGTAACCATGGATTTAGACGAGAGTATCTGACCCTCCCACTCACAACAATGATGTTTTCAAGGGGTGGCCAGGACCAGCTTTCTTTGTTAGGAACAGTCCCCTGTCCAGCCAGCATTCTTTCTAAAAGCTCTGACCAATAAGTAGTTGTATTGCCTTGAGACCCTTGTCCCTTCCTCCTGGGACGTTTGTGCCTGGGAACCCGTCTCTGCTCCAGTTTCCTTTCTGGACAGGGTTGCTGCTCCAGGCTCTTCTGAAAGATGGCTTGACATGTCTGTGCACAGTGTACGGCTCATTTGCTCTGCTGTCTTTAAGCCAGGCAGTCTTAGTAAGCAGTATTTCCCTAAGGAAAAATGCTTGAATGATTTGCCCTCTATTCTACACTAGGTTGCAAAAAAACCGATCTTAAAGTCTCATAATCATGGGGGCTGGGTAAATGGCTTGGTGATTAAAGTGCTTGCCCCACAGGCAAGTGTAAGGATTGGAGTTTGGTTCTCCAGAATTCACATAAATCCTGAATAGGAGTGGTGGTCTGCCTTTAATTCTAGCTTTGGAAGGTGTAGATGGGATCCCCAGAGCAAGACAAGCCATATTGGTAGCCTCTGGATTTGATGAGAGTTTATCTCAGTGAGTAAGGGGGAAGAGAGATGGAGGATGATTCCATTATCAGCCTTGGACCTTCCATGCTTGTGCACAGAAACTGGTCCAGCTGGGTCTAAGCAGCTGGACTCTTTGCTCTAAGAAGAAACTTAGGGAGAGACCCATGTCATCTGATTTTATTAACAACTTTATTTATTATTTTATTATTGATTAACAACGTTAATGTGTCCTCAGATATGCATCCATGAATCTTCTTCTGTCCCTATAGTTTTATTTTTTTAATTATTGTTGTTATTGTTTTTGAGACAGGTTTTTCTGTGTAGCCATGGTGTAGCTTTCCTGGAACTCACTCTGTGGATCAGGCTGGCTTCCAACACACAGAGATCCGCCTGCCTCTGCCTCCAAAATGCTGGGATTAAAGGCATGCGCCACCACCGTCCAGCAGTCTTTGTAATTTTTTAAAGGTTTATTTTAAGTTGTGTGTGTGTGTGTGTGTGTGTGTGCATGTATGTATTTGTACACATGCATGTTGAAGGGACTCTAACTAGCTTTAAGGTGGCAAGCGTGGGCTCTGGCAGGCCTTGCCCTTCTCCCCCATTCCCTCTGCCTTGCCTAAAGCTGTTAGATTACATTCCTAAAACTAGCCACCAAGGTCTGTTCCCTTATTTAGCCACTTCCTCCTCCTGAGGCTGACTATCCAAGTATTAATGGTCCAGCTATTCAAGTATTAATCCAGCAATCAAAACCACCCTTTGGTTCACCTAATTAACAAGTTCAATCAAAGTATACCATGGCATCCTGGCATCCTGGCCTGTTCTAACACAGACTGCCCCCTTTTCTCTCTCTTTTTTTTTTTTTTTTTGATTTTTCGAGACAGGGTTTCTCCGTAGCTTTTTGGTTCCTGTCCTGGAACTAGCTCTTCTAGACCAGGCTGGCCTCGAACTCACAGAGATCCGCCTGCCTCTGCCTCCCTAGTGCTGGGATTAAAGGCGTGTGCCACCACCGCCCAGCTTGCCCCCTTTTCTCTTAAAAATTACACCTAAAAGGTCATTTGCTGGTGTTTTTTTTTTTTACTTGAGTCAGGAAGTAGCCACTTTAACTTTTCTTCCCTGCTTAATAAAGGACCTCTCTGTGAAAACAGGTGTTTGGTACAGTTTGTGCATAATCTGGGGGTCCAGGAGGGAGCCCCTGCTGTGCAAGGTGGGGGTGGGGTCTCCTTCATGCATGTGAGTGCAGGTGCCTAAGGAGTTCAAAGAGGGTAATGGATCCCCTTGGCACAGGAGCTACAGGCAGTTGTGAACTGCCAGATGTGGGTGCTGGGAATGGAACTCTGGTCCTCTGCAAGAGCAGTGCATAGTCTTCACCTCTGAGCTCCTCTCCAGCCTTGTTATTGATTCTATGAGCATCTTGTGTGTCTTTCCTCAGGAAGAAGTCAGTGAAGTTATTGGGTCACATAGTGTGAGTTTAAAAGAAAACAATGTATCAAATTGCCCTCTAGAAATGTTATTTACCTTTTTTGCTTCCTTAAAAGCCTGTGTGCAGAAGTTGGAGGGCTTGCTTGGCAGTGGGCTGTGAGGGGGCTTAGTGGAAGAAGCGAGGTGGAATGTCTTAAAGCCGTCTTCCTTTGAGTGGGGGAAGCATTGAGACCGGTACCTGGAGAGCAAGGACAAGTTCACAGTGATTGAGAAGTTGCCTTCCGAACTTCCTTTCCCACTGTGAAGTGAGGCCTCTGCTGGGTTTGAGGCCATGTGTTTGGTGGTAGCTGAAGAAAACAGGCTGGTGCAATGGCTGTAGCCCCAAGTGGCCTTAAGTACTTCCTTTGTGGGTTAATGATGGCCTCACCAATTGACTCAGGGACTGCAGAGTGCTTGGGAGAGGGCAGAAGCAGAGACACCCATAGAAGCAAGCAATGCTATGTTGTGTTGTCTGGATATTCGGAGGATCAGCTGATAAACTTTGATTTTGGACTCTCTGGGGTGATATTGGACATACATCGGCCCTTTGCCTGAACTGCTGACCTTGAGAGGAGGTGATGTGCTCATCGTGTTAGGTAGACACCCGGTGCTAGCTGCCTCTGAGGGTGTTTCATAACTGTAAGTATGGCGGGAAGGAGGTCCAGACTTGATCCAATGGTGTGGCCCATTTCTGGAACCTGTTGACATCCAGAACTTCCCAGAGCTGCCCAGAACTGCAGGCAACAGCTTTTAGTTGAGAAACAGCTTTGTGAAAACCCATTCTTGGATTTGTACCCTCTTCTGGCATTCTTATGTCTCATCTGTACTAGTCAATATTCTATTGCTGTGAGAGACGCCATGACCGCAGCAACTCTTATAGAAGAGAGCGTTTAATCGGGGCTGGCTTAGCAGTCCAGAGTTCATTTTTATCACGGCGGGAAGCATGGTGGCATACAAGCAGACATGGTGCCCAAGAGTAGTTGAGAGTTCAGTGCTCAGATCAGCAGGCAGCAGGAAGAGACAAAGAGCCACCGGCCCTGGCTTGGGCATCTGAAACCCCAAAGCCCACCCCAAGTAACACACTTCCTCCAAATGAGGTCACACCTACTCCAACAAGGCCATACCCCCTTGTACCTGTCAGGTAGAACCAGTCCCTAATGACCAGACATTCAGATGTAGTAATCTAGGGGCCATTCCTGCTCAAACCACCATACCATCCATCCTTGACTGGGTACCCTGACCTCACATCGTCCCCTTTGAGCACACGATAGGGTTCATGGCTGTGTGACATCCAGTGGTAGGAGCAGGGAGTTGCCCTTCCTCATTGACCAAGAAGCCAAGGTGTAACAAACCGGTGAGCTAGACTGAGGGCACCTGCGGGTTTTTGGTTTGGTTTGGTTTGGTTTGGATTAAGCTTGCTTGTTTTGAGGATGGTCTCACTATACAGCCAGCCCAGCTTATGTGTTTGTGCTTGAGTATTTGTATGTGTACCACATGTGTGTAGGAGTTCGAGGAGGTCAGAAGAGGGGTTATATGCCTTGGAACTGGAGTTACAGATGGTTGTGAGCTGCCATGCGGGTGCTGGGAACCAAACCCAGGTCTTGCTCTTAACTGCTGAGCTATCTTTCCAGCCTGTTAAGTATTTTTTTTTTTTAAATATTTATTTGTTATGTATACAATAGTTTATATCTGTGTGTATGCCTGCAGGCCAGAAGAGGGAACCAGACCTTATTAGAGATGGTTGTGAGCCACCATGTGGTTGCTGGGAATTGAACTCAGGACCTTTGGAAGAGCAGGCAATGCTCTTAACCATTGAGCCATCTCTCCAGCCCCCTGTTAAGTATTTTTGAGGATCCACTAATACTTTCTTATTTCCAGAAAAATTTCTACACATGTAGCAATCTGGGAAGCATTGCCATGTATGATGAGCGTTAGGCCCCTGGGACCTGTGTCTCTCAAAGCTGTTGTATTAGTTCCTTTTCCTGTTGCCACGCCAACGTGCCTGACAGAAGCAGTTTAAGGAAGGAGGGCTTATTTCGGCTCAGTTTGAGGGTACAGTCTATCACGGTGGAGACGTCACAGCCGTAGGAACTTGAGGCAGCTGTTCACATCGCATCCACCCTCAGGAAGGAAAGGTGAGGGTGCTTAGCCCCCTTTCTCCTTTTCATTCATCTGGGACTCCAGCATATAGGATGATGCTGTCTACAGTTAGCATGAATCTTCTCAGCTCGATTTACCTATTCTTCCCCTACGGCCATGCCCAGATGTTTGTCCCCTGAGGGATTCTAAGTCTTGTCACATTGACAATATTAATCATCACAACCACTAACATGGAACCCAAACATGCCATCAGCAATTATAACAACAGTGATCACCAAATATCAGGTTTCCTTAATGGGAGAACTTTCTGTTTACTTCCCGTGAATCGAGAGGCTGTCCGGGAGACCTGTGACATTGCTTTAGCCTCTCAAAAGACATTATGGTATAACAAATCCAGCTGCTAGTGGCCCTTTCGCTTGGCATCGGTGTTTCTTCTCCGTCATGTGGAAACTTCTGACCACTAACTGCCTAAGGCCCTGGCCATCAACTGTGGCCTCTCACATAAGAGGTACATGCAGGGTGACACAGGGTAGCTCCCTGTTTTGCAGAGTTCAGTGAGTGGATTACCCCAGCAGGCCTAGGCCTCCCCAGTCTGTGACAGTTAGGTAGTCTCCTAGGGAAGCCTCATCCTCTGGAGTCTTAGCTAAATGACACATTCTATTACCAAGATCCTAGAAGAAAATAAACCAAAATGATGAATGGCGTATTAATGTCCACTGACTGAACTAATGCTCTTTCAACAACTTATTCAGTGCTCAAACTCCTAGATGGCCCCATGAAGCAGGGGCCTGAAGACAGATTTTATTCAGGGTCTGGTCTAAGAGCCCTCTTTACAGCTAGCTTGACTTGTCTGAGAGTATTTACAGCTTTACTCCGGCAGGGAGGGGCCTGGTAAATCTGGTCGGTTTCAGGCACTTTCCGAAGCTATTTTGAGTTGTTTATCTCCCTAATTAAGGAGCTTCCTTACAGGATGGTCTGTTTCTATCGTGGAGAAAACCCACACAGCAATCTTTTCTTATCTCTTACTTCCTCAGCCCTTATGAGCGCTGTACAGTGAACCAGAAAAGTCACAGATGTTGAATGAGCCTGGTTTTGGAGCTTTTTGCTTCATCTTTGAACTTCAGTTCTTCGTTTGTCAAATGGTGATTGTATTGGGGTGTCAGGTTATTATTAAATATATACGTAATACTATGTTTAAATAGTGTATTTAGTAATAATATTAAAAATTGTGCAGAGGTTGGCACATGTTTAATGGATTCTCATTCAGAGGCTGGAACATCAGAGACTGGATTGATCTTTGGCTTAAAACAATCCAAAATTTAGAAAAGAAAATAAATCGATAAAGCACAGGAACCAAAGGTTTTCAAGAGACTCGGGCATAACAGTAGTTGCTAGAGAAATGCAGCTGGAAGCCACAATGAGGTTCCACCCTGCACCTGTTAGAATGAATACATTAAAAGTTATCTACACCAAGTATTGCCGAGTGTGTGGAGAAACTAAGTCTCCTGAAATGCTGGTGGGATGATCTCCCTTTCAGGAGACAGTTGGCGAGGGATTGAGGATGTGGTTCGGTTGATAGAGTGCTTGCCTAGCATGCTGGAAGTCCCGAGAGGCCCTGCGTACCATCCCTAGCACACATAAATATGGAATCGCAGTATGTGGAACAGTGGAAGCAGGAAGTACAGGCATTCAAAGTCATTCTTGGGTACATGTGTATATAGTCTGAGGCTTGTCTTGGGCTATGTAAGACCCTGTTTCTCGCTTTGCTTTTTGTTTTTTACATCAGCTGTGCGGCCTGGCCGGTCTACTTCTAGGGTTTCACTCCAGAGAAAAAGAAGTCAGGGTCTAGGGCTGTACAGAAACTCATGCCTAAATGTGGACAGCAGCAGTGTGGGAAAGCCCCCAAGGGGGACATAGCTCCATGACGCCTGGATACTGCATGGCAGCAGATAGGAGCAAACAGGAGCTATCGACATCCACCAGGACAAGAGTAAATCCCGAAATACTTATGTGGTGACAGAAACCAGATAAAGAGGTACCGTCCAGGTGTCATTTATATAAACTCTTGACACAAACTAATCTGTGATGATAGTAAACAGACCCATGGTTGCCTGTGGAAGGGAGCGCGAGAGTGGATTACATAAGGGGAGGACATGGGACTCACTGGGATGGCAGGCCTGCTTGCTTTCTTCATTTATCAGTGTCAACATGTATCAGATCACACTTTAAATGCAGACAGTTAGACTGACAGCATTTACCATTAAAGTCCTGTGACCTGAAGATCTAACCCTAATGAAAGCAGAGCACAGACTCCCAAAGTTCTTCTCTGACCTCTTTATGTGTACCATGCTATGTACGTGCACACACGCACGCACACGCACACACACATGCACACACACACACAAGAGATATAAAAAAATGTGGACAGTTTACTGAATGGCACACCTCACAAAAACTATGCAGGACAATTATGGTTCATACCTGTGAACCTAACACTCAGGAGGCTGAGACAGAATTGTTGGTAAGAGTTTGAGGTCAGCCAGGCAATAGAGAGATTTTTCTCAAAGAATAGAAATACATTAGTAAATTAGTCAGTGTCTCTGAGTTTGGAGACGGGACTAAGGGAGGCTAGTTTGCAGGGAAAGCATCCACCTTCCCCTCTCGTCTCCTAAAAGCTTGTGTCTCACTCACCTTCCTGTTGACTCAGTGATAGCTGTCGACACTGCCCTTCATTTTGGGGGTTTGTGCATCCCCGGTGGCCTCAGATTGAGTAAAGTCAGAGGAACATCAACAGCTCATTCTTTTTCTCTTCTCTTGAGCTCCAGCACGGGCCACTTAGTAAGCCCCATACAGGACCTCAGGTAAGGTGAGGCCCTTTGCCCACTGTGGGAGAAGAGTTTCCCTCAGGGTAGGCTGAATCAGTCACTTTTGTCTTCATCCCATCGCAGCTTCTGGAAAGTCTGTCTCCAAGAGAGAGAAGTGTTTATAGCTGAACAAATGCTGTCCAGATTACTGAGCAAAAGGATAGGGCACATTGCTACACTGCAGAAGGGTGTGTTTTTATGCAAAGGGCCTTGTGGTTGAGGTTTTAGGCAGAGATGACTTTTGGGGTGGGCGTGGGGGCAACAAGACAAAATGAGAGGTGGGCCAGGCTGGCAGTGGGAGGGCAGGGGCATGGTTCTTGGGTCTGAATCCTGAGCAGGACAGATGATCAAGGTGAAGAATGAGCCTCATCTCTTCATGAGATGCCCACATGCATATCGTGAGTAGCTACACAGAGATAAGAGTCCATATTTCAAACCTACCAGCAGGGTGACCTTTCTAGAAACCGGCTTGTGGGGAGGAGATAGTAGGGCCTGTTTTATGAAGGTCTGTATGATAGGCACATGATTCCCAGGGTGTGAATCTTTTCCTATCTTTTCTCTCCAGGAGGAACTTTTCTGTCCATTTATCTCTCATTATTCATACCACATATCTGTCCTATTGATGTGCCTTTGTATGGTATATTCCTGACTCCATGAGCAACAGTTTGAACATGTACTTTCCTTTGTGTCTGTGCTTGGCAGTCCACATGGTGAGGAACGATGCTTGCAGCCCAAAGAAATGAGGTCAGGACCTGAGAGGTAGAGGCGTCTGGAGGCAGAGGTAGCAGGACTCCGGCGAAAAAGAATTAGAGGAGGACATTTCAGGGCAGGGCACAGAGAGTGGGGAAGTCCTGCTGTCCAGCTCATCCTGGGCGGTTGGTGGGCATGAGGGTGCCCTTGGAGATCTTATGAGCAAGATTTGACAGCTCTGGCCTTCTCTTCCCCAGAGCTTTAATGAGACAGGTTCACTTCTTGGGTCTAGGCTGGCAGATGTAGGTAATGTGTGATACCTGTGTATATGTAATGTTTCCTCTTTGCCTGAGTGGTCGGTATGGGGACATTTTATAAAGAATGTAGTAGTTTAGACTTTCTTGGTAGTAATCGGTTTGTTAATTTAAAATAGGAACTCTGGCTGGGCATAGTAATACATATCTTTTATCCCAGCATATGTACAGCAGAGGCAGGCAGATTTTTGTGAGTTCAAGGCCAGCCTCAACTACATAGTGAGTTCCAGGACAACCAGGGCTACATAGAGAGACTTTATCTCAATCAGTCAATCAGTCAATCAATCAATCAATCAATCAATCAAAATAGGAACTCTGAAACAATACAATAAGTTGGTTATCTGCCGAGTGCTGGCAGATCTCTGAAATACATACATATAATTAACATAAAATTAAAACTTCAGTCAATTATGCTGACACATACCTGTAATCCCAGTACTCTGGAGGCTGAGGTAGGAGGATTGCTATGAGTTTGAGGTCACTGTAGGTTATAAAGTGAATTCCAGACCAGGTTGAGCTACAGAGTAAGACCCTGTCTCAGTATACTTAAATATATTCCAAAAACTTTTGAGATTAGATTTAGTTATTTATTTTTACTGAGCTATATTATAGTCATGGTTTGGTTAGAATTTGGTTTTCTGAATTGTCGGAGCCTTTGAAAGTTCTGGACAGGTGTGGGGATAGTGTGTGTGTTTGTGAAGGGTGTTGATGGTGGCTGTTTCCTGTACTTGTAAGGACTGAGCACTGAGAAATCCATAGATGTAGTATTGTGGAAGGAGAAGGTATTCTGCTTTGTTCCTTGGCTTTTTCATGACTTTTAAATCCCAGTTTTCTCCTGACTTGGTGTTTTCTTCTTACCTCGTAGGAGCCTGCGTGAAATGCGGCAAAGGCGTGTTTGGAGCGGGCCAGGCCTGTCAGGCCATGGGGGACCTCTACCACGACGCGTGTTTCACCTGTGCAGCCTGCAGTAAGTGTGCAGCCGTGGGGTAGGGATGGAACCCAGAGCTTCCTGCATCCCAGACAGTAGAGTCACACTCCACCTGGACAGAATCCTTAGGGCAAGGATTCTCAACCCCTGACACAAGGGTAATGAAGCAAGGTGACTTACCTCTAAGTATTTAAGATGGTGATTCTAAGTTGGGTGGTTTCAGACTAGTCCTCAATACTTTAGGTTTGTAATGTGCAGTGGATGCCTCAGGAAGAGATGCTCAGTGCCTTGTCAGTTATCACCCCTAGGGGGTCACCCAGCTCACAGACACCTGCCCAGGTCACTGCACCTACTGTGTCCCTCCCCTTTGATTTGAAGAACATTGCTTGAGCATGAGCTGTGATTGTGCCTATATCACACGGACACACCGGGGGCCTTCGATATACCCGAGGCCAGCACTGTGTCCAGTGTTTGTAAGAGCAGACACTGACTGCGTTGTGCTGGCGGCATCTGGTAACTGTGGAGTCTGTCAGCAGGGTGTTCGCACATCTGACTGAGTCGTGGATTATATTTGATTCTGGCGTCTGCTGAGGATTAGAGGAGATTTTTGTTGAAGCAGTTCCTCCCTCTTTCTTCCCTTTCCCCATCTTTCCTTTCTGCTCTGAGAGTCGTTTCTTAGCCTGGGCCCTGGTGGTGCACAGGATGCCTTTAATCCCTGCCCTCAGCACTTGGATTGGGGACATGGGGGTGAGGGAATCTCAGTTCAGCCAACCTGGTCTACAGAGTTCCAGGATAGCCAGGGCTACACAGAGAAACCTTGTCTCAGAGAGGGAGAGGGAAAGAGAGAGAAGAAAGGCAGGCAGAGGCAGGCAGATCTCTGTCAGTTCAAGGCCAACCTGACCTACAGAGTGAGTTTCAGGACAGGCTCTAAAGCTATACAAAGAAACCCTGTCCCGAAAAAAAAAAATTAAAAATGGATCAAAGTAAAGTAAAGTTAGTGAATTTATTAAGTAGAGATGAGATTAGTATACACATCAAGTTTAAGCATGGTGGAGAGAGAGAGAGAGAGAGAGAGAGAGAGAGAGAGAGAGAGAGAGAGAGAGAGAGAGAGAGAGAGAATAATATACTAAAGACGTGGGCTTCCTAAGAGGAGAGTCACTCCTAGAACACTGACTGCCCTCTTTCTCCCCTTCCCCCACCTCGTGTGTGTGTGTGTGTACGTGTGTATATGTGTGTGTGTAATGAACTTATAGTTGTTACTTTGCTCAAAGGATATAATTTATAAGGCTTAAAGATGCAGTTTAAACCTAAAGCACCGATTCAGTGCCTCATTATTTGTCTCATTGTTGTAACAAAATACTTGACAAGGCAGCTTCTCGGAAGGAAAGGCTTATTTGGGCGTGAAGTTGGAGAGCATTGTCCATAATGGGTCAGCTGGTCACATTGCTCTATACCCAGGAAGCAGAGAGAAATGACACGGGTAAGAAGCTCTGTTTGTTCAGTCCCCAGCACACGGAATGCTGCTGTTCACACTGTCTCCCCTCCTCAGTTAACCTAATCTAGGAACTCCCTCACTGATGCGCTAAGAGGTTTGCATCCCAGGTGATTCTACGTCTTGACAAGTTGATAACCAAAAATAATCATTATAAATACTATGTGTTTCATTTCAGAAGCTTCTGGGGTGAGGTGGGTCAGGGCGAAGGCCAGGGTGGGCGTGTTTACCACTGCTTGACCTGGCAGACTTCCATCAGGTTCCCTGGGCTAATGCTGGTTAAAACACACTAGCCTGCCTCTATACTGACAGTCCCCAAGAGTTCTAACCCTCACTCTTCCATTCCACTGCAGTTTCTCCTAAAACATGCTTGCAAGCTCAAGGTCTGTGCATTTATCATTGTTCAGTTTTTAGCGGAAAATTCGGAAAACCTGAGATGGATCAGGAATTCTCCTGCATGTCCTGAGTTGTCAGGTCTCTGAGCCTTCCTGCTTTCCTTGCCTCTGAGTCTTCCTGCGTTCCTGGTCTCTGACTCTCCCTTCCTTCCTTGTCTCCGAGCTCTGTTGCACTCTGAGATGGGTCAGGCAATCTCCTGTGTTTCTAGAGTCATGGGATCTCTCAGTCTCCAGGCTTTCTTGTGTCTGAGCTCTGTTGCACTCTGAGGTTGAGCATGTGACTTACACACAACAATGTGAGCTGTGTCTGTTAGAGATGCAGATATTTCTTACTGCTGTGGAGACTGACTGGTTTTGTATCTACTAAGCAACTTCTTTTTCTTCAGCACGCCTGATGTCCATGATGTACATGGCCTTTGCATTCTCACAGCAGCATGTCCCAGTGTTCTCATTGGTTGAATTAAATTATTTGACCTGTGACTGTGGTTTGTCTATATGGACATTGTCACCGGGTCTCTTTAAAATTTATTTTCGAGGGGCTGAGGATATAGTTCATTTGGTAGAGTTCTTGCCTAGCATGCATTGAAGTCCTGGGTTCAAGTCCCAATACCACAAAGATCAGGTGTGATGTGAACACCTATAATCAGTCCTATCAGGCAGATCAAGAGTTCAAGGTCATCCTTAGCTATGTAGTGAGTTCAGGGATAACCTGGGCAACATGTTCAAAAGAAAAAATTATCTTTGGTCTTTGGCTTCTCCAAGTGTTTTTCTTTTATTTTTGAAATTATAATATAATCATTTTATATTCTTTTAGTATTTACAGTTTATATTTATTTACATTATTTCTCCCTTCCCTTTCCTCTCCAAACCCTTCCATATACCTCTCCTTGTAATCTTCCAAATTCATGGCTTCTGTTTTTCATTAAATGCTGTTACATGCACCTGCAAGTATGGGTGTGTATTCCTACATTATTCAGTTTGTATAATGTTACTTCTATTTTGTATTTTTGTTTTTAGGACTGACCATTTGCTGTTGAGTGACAAATTGGTGTGCTCTTCCCTGAGAAAACTAATAACCGTTTCTTAATATTTGCTCTGTTTACCAGAGAAAAGAAACATACCAAGTAGAGATTTTCCCTCCACTTTCTTACTTTTTTTTTTCTTTTCCTTAATCTCAGGCAGTTACTGTTTGAACTAGGAAAGGACTATGGGGGTCTGCTGTAACAAAACCACCATGGACCAAGTGGCTGTGTTGACTGCTTACAGTGGAGACTGGAAAGCCAACGTCAGGCACCGGCATATTTAGTGTTTGGTGGGACCTGCTTCCTGGTTCATAGATGGCCTTCCTGGAGTGCTCACAGAAGAGGGATGAAAGCTCGCAGAAGGGGCTTCTCTGAGTCATCGCAGAGCTCTGGCCTCCTTTACAAGGTCTCATCTCCCAATGCCTGTCTCCTAGTATGAGCACCTTGGAGATTCGCATATAAGCATAAGAGATTTAGGGGAACATAGACATCCAGCCATTTTTACCTGTGGTCATTTGAATAGCATCTGTTCCTTAATGGACTTTTTAGACTGTCTCCAATGGTGGCACATAGACAGACACTTGTGGCTGTAGGTGGACCCGGGCTCTTTTTAAGTTTTGAATATAACTTACGTTGTATTCTGGCTTGAGTGTCTTTCTCCTCCAAAATTCAAGTTGACATGCGATGGCCAGATTATTGTTGACAGCTTTCAGAGGTGGGGGCCTTTGGGTAGTGATTAGGCTTAGTTGGGCTTATGAAGATGGAGCTCCCCAAATGCTTTATAACAAGAGGACAGATCTCTGCCATTCTGAAATGCCTTGTACTACCTTTACTCTGTACTATCTCTAAAGTCCCCTTTAGCAAGAAAACCTTCTTTAAGTGTAGCCTTTCCAATTGGCTGTGAACTGTGAACCAAATAAACTTTTTTCTTTATAAATTATCCACTCTGGGGAATTTAGTTATAGCATAGAAAACAGACTAAGACAAAATGACAACTGAAAAGAGTATGGCCACGTTGCCTCCTTGCTGGGTCCTTGTCCCAGCATTAAAGGAAGAGTCAGATGACCACAGAGACCCTGCACAGCAATCTTGTGGTCAGGGAGCCACAGTGCGCATGCTCTATTCTGAGCATTGGTCAGAAGGTCTCGTATCTTCGTAGAAATGAGAGGCTGGCAGCAGGCTCCCTCTTGCCCACTCTGTGTTTGGGAAGCTACACACAAGGCATTCCACCAAGACTCAGGCAGACCTTTGCCTTTCTAGGACTGAGCGCCATGGCCGGCCGGTCCTCATGCACAAGCTTACACATTCACCCACCTCTTGATGAGTTACTGTGTTTAGTTCATTTTTAGATCTGAGAACCACATGGTAACTACAGAGAACAATTTAAAGACAGAAGACACCTGCTGCTTTAGCCTTATAGTGCATCTGTCTTCACTTGGGTGTTTCCCCTCCAATTTTTATCCACATTTGCACACTTCTCAGAGTTGTGACCAAAATATACCCATAGTGCATCCTCTTTTTACTTAGCAGCTGCAGTTGTACTCACGTGGTAATCCACTTAGTCACACCACAGCCTCACGGCATTTAGCTCCTTTTGGCGTATGAGTTATTGCTTTTTTTTTTCCGTCACTGAGCTGTTTCCTTGGAGTTCCTTCCCAGAAGTCGGCATTGAGGGAGCATCTGCGTGGGTTGTTCAAGTTCTGTTGTTTCTTGATGAACTCCTTAGCCCTTGAGGGTTTGGTTGCCATGGAGATATGTACGCAGTTTTACTTCTCTTTCCTCATGCCCTACCCACCCATAGTGGCTGTGGCCCTAACAGGAGGCTCTTGGGAAGCTGTTGGTTCACGAAAGTGAGAGTAGTCTAGGCAGTGCTGGCTCACACTACCTAGAAACTTGGCTAGTGGGGTGCTAGCACTCATCTGTGGTGGTGGTGGGCTTGGGTGAGAAGACAGGAGTGTGCTGACTTGTGGGCATCATGTGGAGTTCCCTTTGGCACTTTCTGGAATAGGCTACAAAGGGGGAAAGTGGGCAAGGCCTTATATAATCACCCCAGCCAGTTAGGGTCAGAAAAAGTCAGGTTTTTTTTTTTTGTTGTTGTTGTTGCCAGGGTTGGAGTGTATGTGCACGTTTGTGTGGTAGATGTCCACCTTGATTTTTTTTTCTCCTTCTACATTTATTTTGTGTGGGTGAGTGGGTGGGGCTGCACATACCACAAGCACACTTGTAGAATAACGTGTAGGAGTTGGTTCTCCTTTTTCACCATGTGACTTCTGGAGATCAGACTTGAGTCATCAAGCTTAGTGGCCAGCATAGTTTAACCACTAAACTGAGCTTTTTCAGTGGCCCATCCATCTTGTCTTTTGAGACAAGATTTCTCATTAGCCTTCAATTAGGCTAGGCTGCTGGCCAGTGAGTCCCCTGGATTGTCTGTCCCCAAATCCCTGGCATTGGGGTTATAGCACACTCTACAGTGCCCGTTTTTTTTTTTTGTTTTGTTTTGTTTTTTAAATGTGAATTTGGAGATCAGGCTCAGGTCTTAATGTTGACACAGCAAGAACCTTCCCAAACGAATCATCTCCCGAGTCCAAGAAGGTTCTTGTTATCCATTTTCTTTTCCTTACAAATTCTCAAATGGCCTCTGGGATCCAGGACCCTTTTCCTTGACTTTTTAAGTGCTTGCCAGCACAGCTTTGGAAACACTCACATATTCTGAGTTTGTGGAGGTTGAACCAACAAATTTGTGGCAAGCCCATAAGCCTCACAGGAGGCTCTGTAACATTCCTAGGTAATTCCAAGGTGTCACTTCTAGCTTACCTTGGGTGGGATGCCCCAAGGGCCTCACCAAATCCTTGTCATAGGCCAGGGAGTTCTGCTCTTGCCCTCATTTTACAACCCAGCCTGGCTTGTTAATTATGTCATCCCAGACAGCTTGATCGTCCTTCATGCAGAACCCTGTGGATCCTCAACCCTTCTTTCTCCCTCCTGAGCTCAGTTCCCTTTGCTGAGAGAATATACCAACCAAAGGAGGAGGCTGGCACTGGGTAACCATCTTGCCTTGACTTTCTGGTCAAGCCGCTGATTCAGTCAGGGCCTTCTGACAACAGGCTTGGTGTGCAGCCCCTCTCAAGGGGGTGAGGAAAGTGGCTTAGATAGAGCTAAGGCAGTGGTACTCAGGAATGAGAAGCTCTTCCTGTAGGAGACAGAAGGATGCAGGTCTGGTCTTTGTGGCCTTTGAGTCCCCACTTGTCCCAGCATTCTTACATGTGAGCTGAGTGAGTCAGACAGACTGTAGAACACTGAAGGTCAAGAATGTGAGAAAGGGAGAGTAGGCAGGCAGGGTGAGGAAGCGGTAAGTGAGGGAAAGAACCCAAACAGGCTGGAGCTGGGCAGGAGACACAAGATGGGCGACCAGGACCTGGTGTGTTTTCAGGGTCCCCGTGTTCATCTCAAGGGCACAGATGAGGCTAGGACCAGGCATGGTTCTCCAGGCTAGACTTGGATGACCTAGAGACCGTGAAGTCCTCAACGGTGAGAGATCATCCTGTTCTTCATGCTTGTTACGTGTAATTTAGTCTGGGGGCTTCGGAAATACATGCAGAAGTTGCTTTGGTGAAGCCTCCACTTGCTGCTGCGTCTCCATTTTAAGAACCTCGTATTAAACAGTTGTGTGGAAATCGTCATCTTTTCCCTGTTGGCTCAGACCAGAGGTGGCACCTTGTGTGCCCCTGTGTGTCACCTGCCTCTTTGACTTTAAGGGGAGTCTCTCATGCCTCAGATATTACATCAGGTCCTGGAGTTCCACTCTTGGGTGTCCTTGGCTCTCTCAGTTGTCCAAGTGTCCTTCCCCTCTCTGTGTCTGAGATGTCCTCTTAAATACCTGTTCTCCCTCTGACTCTTTTCCTTCCCCTTTCCTGGCATCTTCATTGACATCTCTGCACCTGCTCGTGGGGATATCTGTCTCCTTACGTGAAGTTCACCCCATCGTGCCTGTCTGCTGCCTCCCAGTCAGACTCATTTCATACAAGAGGATGTGGGGCCTCAGCGTGAGTGAGGAGTTGGGAAATGCTCAAGTTTAGGTGGCCCACAGTTCATGTTGTTACTACTTACTGCATTTGTGGTCCTGACCTTCTCTGTGAGTGGCTTACAGCCTCAAGGAGCCTGTTATAACACAGGCTCCCTGGCTCCCCTACAGAGATGATTCTTGACACATGGCCAAGGGCTCACATCCGTGGTTGGTATCCCGAGGGCTCACCGCAGGCTCCTGGTAACTTGGTCTGTGTCCACGGAGTTGGCCTTACTTATCGTCTAGCTTGTGGATTTCCAGCCCTCCGGCTCCTCCTCCACTGCAGACCCACACTGTTCACAGCAGCAGTCATTAGCCACATGTGGCTTCTGAGCCCCTGAAATGAGGCTAAGGTGACTGAGGCACTGAATCTTTCATCTAACACAAATTGTAACATGCACTCATGTTAAAACCTCCGTTTTTGCACCTTTTAAAATCAGAGTTCATTTGTTAATGAGAAATTATCAGTGAAGTTTATTATTACATTTTATGTTTTCTACATCACAAATTTAGTATAGTTACATTGTAAAAAAGAAAAATGCACATGGAAGCAGACTCCCATGTAGCTCAGTACCAGGAATAAACAGAAAGCACCTGTACTTGATGGGACGTTGTTTTTCCCCTGCGAAAATCCTGAGGTGTGCTCGCTTTTATACCCATTTTTTTTCACTTAGAAGGATGCCCGACATCCTGACTCTTACTTCACCGTTCTCAGAGACACCTGCTGCATTAGATCCTGTCAACTTGATGACTCAAAACCAACACAGCCTTCTGGCCAGTTAAAAACTAGAGGGGAAGAGGTCTTCCTGTGTGTAGTCCAGGAAGGGCTGAGGCTCAGCATCTAGGGACCGGCTAGGCTTTCAGGGCACTGAGCAGCCTGGGAGCCTGGCAAATACAGTTCTTGGACAGAGCCCATAGGAGTGGCCAGAGCAAGGCCACTCTACACCACAACACTCCCTGCAGTGGCCACTGCCCAGCCCTGTACCACTGGACACTGAGAAGGGATTAGAGACATGGAACCTATGGACAAAGAAGAAAATAGTGGTGGGTCTGATTATTTTCCTTCGGTAGGTTTCATTTACAGAAGCGGAAAGTCACTAAGGGACCTGACCTTGGTAACTTATGGCAGTGGCCTAACAGGAGCTGGCACTGTGCTGGGCTTCCTCTCTGCCAGCTTTCCTAGTGTTGTCCTTTCCAGCTGCTAGAGGACGAGCTAGCATCTCTTTCTTGGAAAAAGACAAGACAACTCCAGGCAAGGGGTTTCCACCTTTCTGCCCTAGACCTTGGCTTACCAGGGCCAGGGGAGACTGTGAAGTGCAAGTGAGACCTGCTTATCTGAGCTTAATCAATATGGTTGATTGGCCAGGTATCATGGCTCACACCTGTTATCCCAGCGATCAGAAGGCTTAGGCAAGAAGATTGAGGGTTCCAGGCTAGCTGAGCTAGAGTAACGTGCTGTCTCCGACAGTAGCAACAACAAAATAGTTTTTTTCCCTGTCTTACTTTGTTATTAGCAATATGCTTAAGAACTCAGCTATTCTGGGAAAAGCTGTTTGAAGCAGATCAGTCTGAGTTTTGTGCTGACACAATGCTCTCCTCCCCGTTAGTCACAGTTGACTGTAAGTCTTTGGAATGTCCTTGTTTAAGACCTAGAACTCAGCCTCCTGAATGCTAGGATTATAGGTGTGGACTACCACACTTGTCTCGGAACTGAGTTGTTTTAAAATTTATTCATTTATTCTGTGTGTGTGTGTGTGTGTGTTGTGTTTCTCTGTTTTAGCAGCCTTGGCTGTCCTGAAACTCGCTTTGTAGACCAGGCTGGCCTTGAACTCACAGAGATCCACCTGCTTCTGCCTCCTGAGTGCTGGGATGAAAGGCATGAGCCCTCACGCCCCCACACAGAACTGAACTTTTAATGTTACTTTATTTTGATTACGTTTTAATGGAAATAGCCACGTGTCTATTAGCCACTGTGAACAACAGACATAAGCTAATCTAGATGACTGCTAATTTTTACTTCCTTTTCTCAGGAACTCATCTCCTTGCTGGGGAATCTTTGCATTTTTCCCCATCAAGGAGACATTTGTAGTGAAGCCTTAGCTAACGACCAACCGCTTTGTCAGACTCTGTCCTGTCGTTCCTGGTTCTAAAAGGGAGAATGGTGTCACCGCAAGCCTCGTTTTGCTTTTCACATGAGATGGCCTCTGTGTGACACTGTCAGTGTGTCCCTGTCACTCATCCATACTGCCTTTCTGTTGAAGTAATCTGAAGACAAATGTGAAATATTTATTCACTTCATGTACAGGAAGTAGTTTGGAATGGTTTTTCTGTGCATTTATCAGTAAATATTTTATAAACTATGTAGTAATAGAAAAATTAAGACCCCCTTTAACTTGTATTCCCTAACTCAGGGAAGTCATTATTTGGGGCACTGCTAGTGTTCATATCTCCAGCTATGTCCTACTTGGGGGATTCCTGTTATGAAAGCTTTTTTTTTTCTTTTTTAAGACAGGGTCTCACTTAGTCCAAGCTGACCCTAAACTTTTGAAATAGCCGAGACTGGCCTTGAGTTCCTGATCTTTCTGTCTCCGTCTCCTAAGTGTTTGGATTGTAGGAATGCATCACCAAACCCAGCTGGAAAACAGGGGACTCTAAGTCTAGAATTCCAAGGCTGTGGCACTGATCTCCACCCTGATGTGTGTGATTGATGCTTGTCATCCAATATTATGATTGTGACCACAGCACATTACACCTGGTGAAATCCTGACTCAGAGGAAGGTCAGAGACATCCTGGCCCAGTGGTTTTCAGTGGTCCTTGGATTGGTCCGTCATTGGTAGCTGGAACTTACAGAAACAGAAATTCTGGAATGGGGCCGGCACTAACAGATCCAGAGGTGGTATGTGGGGGTGGGAGGGTATATGCACATGTATGTTTACAGATGTGACTCTGTGTGCCTGTGCAGAGGACACTTGATATCCTTTCTGTTGTGTCCTGCCTTGTTTTCTTCAGACAGGGTCTCTCACTGAACCTGAAGCTAGGTTGGTAGCCAACAAGCCCTGCTATGCCTCCTGTCTTTACCATACCTCAGACCTTGTATTACTGGTGTGTGCATAGCAGCACCCAGCTTTTAACCTGAGTTCTGGAGATGGGAACTCACGTCTTCGTGCCTGTACGGCAAGTAGTCTTTCTCTCTGAGTCACCTCCATAGCCCACACACAGGCTGTTTTAAGCGTGCTGAAGCTGGCTCACCGTGTGTTTGCTCTGTCCTCTGTCTGTCAGCAGTCACAGCTCCTTGATGGCAGGCCTCTAAGGATGAGCCGCTGTAGGAGGAAAAACAGTGGCCCATCTCACTGCCTCGAAGAGCAGAGTGGAGTTGAGATTTCTCTGTTGATACCAAGAGATCCAACATCTTGCCTGTAATGGAATAAAGTACGTGATCTACCAAACTTTATGTTGCACCCCTAATCCCAGTGTGACGGTGTTTCGGGGTAGTATATTGGGGAGGTCGTGCCCTTAGATGAGAATAGAGAGATAGGTAGTTTTCTTGGAACCCCGTGAGGACCAAACAAGAAGACAGCTGAGAGCCCAACCCTGCTGATGTAGAGCTGGGGAAAATGTCCTACAGCCTTGTGGTCTCAGTGCCCATCAAGTACTTGTTAAACTTTTAACTGTTAAAGTTACTTTAATTAAATTCATGTGTAGACAGCCACGCATGGATATAGGTACCTGCTCCTCCCCCATGTCCCACACTCTGAGAGATAATCCCTACGGAACAGAAATGAGAGATTGTGTCAGTGAAGAGACTGTTACCTTTGCCCTAGGGAGATCTGTATTTGAATATCAGCTCTAATATTTTGAGCTTGAGGCTTTAAGTTGGACTTCTTTAGTATTTATTTACCCATCAAAGGAAGACACAGTAAACATGTAGTAAGTTAGACTCAGATGTCTAAAGAGGGTCGCATTATTGCAAGATTGGTGAAATAATCCATTTTACCTCCTGTTACCCCTGCCAGTTTGGGGCTCTCCTGGGTGGCTTGCCCCAGTCTGTCCTGCTCCTGCCTGGGTTTAGCACCACCTAGTGGTAGCTCTGTGCTCTAACTATGAGTTAGCGCTTGATCAAGCTTTCTCTTCTTGCTCTCAAGACTGGCTGATTGCTGTTTCCTGACTTGCCTTTCTCCTTTTACCTCTCTTCTCTAAACAGGTAGCAGTTTTAGCTTGCCTTCATGGGTGAGTTAGAGGCAGTCTTGCAAGTATGTATTATTGGAAAATTCTGATTACACTTACCTGTGACAGAATTGAGTAAAGAATCCTGTAAATAGTGAAAGCTTCATTTGCTTTCACTGAGGACGGGAGAATGTGGATTTGTGTTCTACAAGAATTAGGAGTGTGGGGTGGCCTAAAGAAGCCGCTGATCAGGCACCTTCGGAATCGGTTAAAGCTGCCCATTTGCTACTTGGATGAACCTAGAATCCCTCATTTATGACAAAAAGATCATAGCATTTAACTAAATCACCATACTTTTGGGTTGGGGTATAGCTCAGCAGTCATATACGAGTCGCTGTGTTTCATACCATTACTGGAGGGAAAGTGTGTTTTTAAGAAAAGGAAACCCCCAGCGTTGAGAGTGATCTTGAGGTGTGGCTTCATGCTACTCCCAGAAGGGATCCATTCTGGTACTGCCGCTGTGGTCATGGATAGTAATAGGTGTGCATTTTATTTCTGCTTCACTCTAGTGAATCCTTCCCCCAACCCGGAACCTGGAGTAGAAGATGAGTGTGAGCAGAAAAGGACTGTTAGTTCCCTGGAAGGCAGGTGACAAGACAGAGTCAGCAGTGGACATGTGCAACGAGGCTCACAGCTGTGCCTTACAAAGTTTGTGATATACAGAGCTTGGGCCAAGCACATCAGGAGTTCAGAGCACTCACTGCTGTTTCTAAGGACCTGAGTTCAGTCCTAGCACACATTTTAGGCAGCTCACAACTGCCTGCACCTCTAGCTCCAGTGGATCTAATATCCATTGACCTCCCTGGGCCCTTAATGCATGGCATATGTATATATATGTATACACATATACATACACACAGGCATACACACATATACACAAAATTTTTAAAAATAAAAAAACAAATCTTTAAAAATTAGAAAAACTATACAAAGGCTCCAGAAAAACCTTGACACATAAAAGACAATAGGCAGGTGGTATTTTTTTTCCCTCACTCTGACAAAAAAACAAACAAATAAATTTGAAGGCACTATCTGGTTTCTAAATGAAGTGAGGACCCATTTCTACCCTCTTAGGTCTCTGGGGTGCTTAACGTTTAAACTGAGACTAGAGAAAAACCAGACATGGAGAACAACTAGCCTCTGAGCTTTTCCCTGACCCTTTCTGTCTGGGCACAAGACTTTTCAGCTCAGGGCTGGCAGGAAGATCAATTGTCTAGTCAGTGGTGTTTTGTTTGTTTGTTTGTTGGTTGGTTTCTCTTTGTTGTTGTTTTGTTTTTCAAGGTGGGGTTTTATTGTACTAGAACCTGTCCTGGAACTAGCTCTTATAGACCAGGCTGGCCCTGAACTCACAGAACTCCACCTGCCTCTGCCTTCCAAGTGCTGGGATTAAAGGCGTGCACCACCACCACCTGGCTACTAGCTGGTGATTTTTAAGATGATCAGTACTTAATATTCAAGGCTATCCAGGGCTACCACCCAGTGAGTTCAGGACCAACCTGGGCTACCTGGCAAGATCTTGTCTTAAAAAAGAAATCAAAGTAATGCCTGCCTATTGTTAATCATTTAGTGAAACGTGGGAAAGAAGAAAGTACAAACCCATCCATTCTGTAGGTGCTCAAGGATTGATTCTTTACATGGTTGGAACATTTAAATCTTACTTTTCTTTTTCTCTTCACAACACAGTATGTTTTTAAAAATAAATAACATGGTCTTTTAAAAATTAAATAAGTATTTTTATACATAATTCTAAAAATAAAACTTTTTTTTTTTTTTTTTTGGTTTTTTGAGACAGGGTTTCTCTGTGTAGCCCTGGTTGGCTGTCCTGGAACTCGCTCTGTAAACCAGGCTGGCCTCGAACTCACCGTGATCTGCCTGCCTCTGCCTCTCGAGTGATTGGGATTGAAGGCATGCGTCACCACCGCCCGGCCAAAAGTGAATTTTCTAATATCAATTGTCAAGTACTTTAGAAGTACATCAAGTAGCATTTCCATGCTAATTTCCACCACCGCTGGCCACTGTTCCCCTCCTTCCTGCTGTGTATCAGTGTATCAGCGGAGTGCTCACAGAAAGGAATCGTGCTATGAATACACACGTCCAGCTTGCTGTCTTCACTCACTGATGTATTCTATCTTTTTATAGCACAAACATCTTCTGGTGCCATTAAAACATTATTCATCTGATATTTTAAAAGGCTACATAACAGCTCATCAGTTAGATACACTCTGTTTTATGTAATCCTTCCTTTGAGTAAATATTTATCGACATTTTTTTATTCTGTCCAAGAGCCAAGTCTCAGCCTCATACAGTCAAGATAAACATCTTAAAGTTTCCTTTCCAGGAAGAGTTTGTCACTTTACACTTTATTCAGTAGCTTAGGAAAATATACAGTGACAGGGGTCATGAACACTTCATAATCCTTGGTGATGTTACAACCCCCTCATTTCTGTTTGTTTGCACACGAGGAGATTTAATACTTTTGCATATTAATGGTCTTTTATGGGTTTTAGGAAAGAGCTACTCTTTCCTCTATTAATGTTTTTTATGTCTGGGTGTTTTGCCTACATGTATGTAAGTATGTGTACTACCTTCATGCATGGAGGCCGGAAGAGGGCGTTAGATTCCCTGGAACTGGAGTTACTATTTGCTGTGAGCCTGGGAATGGAACCTGAGTCCTCCCCAAGAGCATTAAGTTCTCTTAACTGCTGAGCCACCGCCCCAGCTCCTCTACACCTATTCAGACCAAGTATTGGTTTCTAGCTCAGACAGAGCCCTGTTTGAGATGAAGTCCTATTTCCTGGTGGCACCCTTGCTTCCTCTAGTGTTCCACCTGCAACCACAGCTCCTGTGACCTTTGGTTCCATCTCTAACTGGTTCATTCTCTGGGAAGTCAAGTACAAATCAGGGAAAGAGGAGTACTCCATAGACCAGCTTGGACCAGGACTTAGTGAACAGTGTGTGACTTGATGGAGGACAAGTGTCAGCCTCTGGACACTGTATATTTAATTAATGATATGTATAGATCCAGTTTTTTAGCTTTGATCAATGTTTAGTGTTACATCCATTCAATAAATATAATTATAGGTCCTTCTTGGGTTTTATAGCTTTTCCATCTGCAGGGCATTGAAGGTGCTTTTGTTTTATCTGTAGAGCATGTGTCCTTGTGCACGTGGATCTCAGGGCTTTTGGCTCCTGGCATGTGACTCTCGGGGTGGCTACTTCCTTGATTACTCTTGCAGTGGTTACCAGATTTGGTAAAGTGGTTTTTTTTTTTTTTTTTTTGTTGCTGGGTATGTTGACCCACTACTTTAATCCCAGCACCCGGAATGCAGTCAGGAGAATATGAGTTGGAGACCAACCTAGTCTACAAACTTAGCTCCAGG
Source organism: Chionomys nivalis (assembly GCF_950005125.1). Classification (NCBI taxonomy): domain Eukaryota; kingdom Metazoa; phylum Chordata; class Mammalia; order Rodentia; family Cricetidae; genus Chionomys; species Chionomys nivalis. The sequence continues at coordinate 119,397,819 of NC_080089.1, forward strand.
CTAGCTGGGGCTACATGGTAAGACCTTGTCTCAATTTTCCTTTCGTCTTTTGTTGTGATTTTTAAGAAGATTTTGCTGGGTAACTTGCACTGAATTTGAACTTCGGATCCACTTGCCTCTGCCTTCCTACTGGGTGCTGGGATTACAGGTATGCTTCACCCAGCCAGATTTATTACTTTGCCAATTTTTGAGATAAAGATAGAATTTTATTCTGGTTCTAATTTACATTCTCTTGAGTACATATGGAATTGACCTCTTTATGTTATGCAATAATATTAGGTTGCTATTAATAACTTCTTCTATTTAATAAACAGCTTCTATTTCTGCTGCTACTTCTCGCCTTCCTTCGAACTCAATACTTCTCCCTCCTTAGCCTCCTCAATGCTGGGGTGACAGACCTGTGCCACCATGCTTTGTGACATTGGTGATTTTGCTGTCAGGGTAGGTCCTTGACGCCAGGATCTTGATTCTATCCAGTGCAAGAAGTCATTAGGTTTTTGGGATTTCCAGGAGCCTGCGGGCTGTCTATAGTTGGACACTAGAAACATATCACATGTTCTGGTTTTCCACTCATTTGTAACAAAAGACGTTTTTGAGGAGGATGTTTTCCTTTTGTATGTTTGTGTAACATCCCTGACTGTCCTGGAACTTGCTTTGTAGACCAGGCTGACTTCGAACTCAAAGAGATCCACCTGCTTCTGCCTCCCTAGTGCTGGGATTAAAGGAGGGTACCACTATGCCCAACTGAGAATGTTTTTCTAATCAGTGTTTCAGTTTTGTAGAGTCAGAAGTCTAATCTAAGAGTTGATGCTTTGAAGTCCCATACACCAGACCACACCACTCCTATCAAGAGAAAACACAACACATCCTTCCCTTGTGGCTTTTTTTTTTTTAAGACAGGGTTTCTCTGTAGCTTTGGAGCCTACCCTGGAACTAGCTCTTGTAGACCACGTGGACCTCAAACTCACAGTGATCTGCCTGCCTCTGCCTCCCTGGTGTTGGGATTAAAGGCGTGCGCCACCTTTCCCCCCCAGCCCTTATGGCTTTTTATAGTTAACCATTTTATAGCACTCTGGTAGGTTGTCCTGGGTAACTGTCCTTTGTAGCACGAATAATAAAAACCCAGAGACAGATTTTGGGGTTCAAGCTGAAGATCAGAAAAGTAAAGCAGCCAGCCACTAGCTCTTACCTCTACCTTAGACTGAAATGGTGATCCTGCCTTCACGAATCCTCAGATTGAGACTGAGTTGAGAGCTGTCTTTTCCCATCTTAATTCCTCTCTAGTGCTTGGATTACAGGTGTGCACCACCACTGCCTGGCCTGTATGGCTGGCTAGTGTGACTGCTTTGCCTTCTGATCTTCAGGAAAGCTTTATTTATTAAAACACAGATAATATACCACTATAGTCCTTAGTGCCTCAGGAGAGGCTGCCGCCAGTGCCCTGTGCTGGTGTGTGTCTCCTCTGTCCTGCACCAAGGTTCACTGACATTTTCTAAGCAGAAAGGAAGTTCTAGAAGGAGATGTATGGTGAACCCCAAGTTGGCTTCAAGTCTTTCTGTTAAACAGCACCAGTCAGGGGACCCTTCTTCCTGGACTTGGTCTGTTCTTTGCTGAGGGCCACACTGTCACTCATTATGTACACAGGCTGGCAAACTTGTGGTGATCCTCCTGTCTTTGCCTCTCAGATGCTAGGATATAGGTGTCCAGCACCACATCCAACTAATATTATCCTTTAATAACAAACTATCAACAGTCAGCATCTCTTGTGTGGTTAGAGCTAGGGGCAAGTCTTTAAAACTGTCTTTATTATGAATTAACCTTTTTCCTTTTACCCCATCTTCCTGTTTTTACTTCAGGCCGGAAGTTAAGAGGAAAAGCCTTCTATTTTGTCAACGGCAAAGTATTCTGCGAGGAAGACTTTTTGGTGAGTATATAACCCAGACTGCGTAGGGTGAGTGTGGGTTAGGACAGGAGGAGCCTGAGAGGCCCAGATGGCAGGAGTTTGTTCCTCTGCACTCCTGGTAGTACTGGGAGAGGGTCATTTCCTCCTGGTGGATGCCTGGGTAACTTGAGTCCTGAAGTAGAAGACAAGCCCCAAAGCTTTATGCATGTATAAATACGCCTCCCCACCCCACCGCCGCCTGCCCCACCCCACGCCCGCTCGCGTGCGTGCGTGTGTGCGTGTGTGCGTGTGTGTGTGTGTGTGTGTGTGTGTGTGTAGAGAGAGAGAGTATGAGACCCTGAAAAAGCATGTTAGGATACAGATGCCAGGCCCTAGCCCTGTATCCAGCTTAGTAAGTCTGAGGTGGAGTCCGTAAACTTAATTTATTCCACATTTCCAAGTGATTCTAAGGATCTTGTTTTGTGACTCTTTGAGATGACGGATTTAAGCCCCTCTGAGGTCATCTGTCATACCGAGCTTGACACAGTGTGGGGCCCAGATGCAGTCACTGGGGTGGGTGGCCCAGGACTGCCCGTGACTCAGCAGCACACCCTCAGGGGAACCACAGTTTTCTCAGAAATCCCTCACCATTCGCTGCTGGTGGGGAGGCGGCTGAATCATCTTTCTTTTCTCTTCTCTGTAGTACTCTGGCTTTCAGCAGTCTGCCGACAGGTGTTTCCTTTGTGGCCATCTGATCATGGACATGGTGAGTGTTGCTCAGCAAGATGGTAGCACCTTGGAAGGAGGCTAAAAACAAGTTAATAATTGAACACAATGTTTTCTTTCTGGTTTGTGGTCACTGCTGGTTTTATTTAAAGAAGCCCTTGCCTGGTGTAGCCACTTCTTCTCTAATAGAAGCTATTGTTGGCTTGGACAGTGCAATTTTAACCATGCTCACTGGAGTGATTCTGCCCACACTGGCCTTCCTTTGATTTCTCTGTGATCCTCACCTTTCCCAGTGAAGTGCTGGGAGCATCTGGCTGTACTTGCAGAAATCTCAGCCACATTGGAACTGGATACAGTCAGATGAATGTGTTTCTTCTTTCCAGCACAACTTTGGCATTAGATAGACAGGAACCAGGTTTTCAATATCCCGTTCTGTGCTTAGCCGCTGGCTCTCAGTCTTTGTTTCATAAGTAAGAATAATGCTCCCTGTGGAATCGGGTAGCGAGGTCAACAAATTGTTTACTATTGGAAACTGGCCTTTAAGGATTTCTTTTTTTTTTTTTTCTTTTTTCTTTTTTTCTTTTTTTGGTTTTTCGAGACAGGGTTTCTCTGTGGCTTTGGAGCCTGTCCTGGAACTAGCTCTTGTAGACCAGGCTGGTCTCGAACTCACAGAGATCCGCCTGCCTCTGCCTCCCAAGTGCTGGGATTAAAGGCGTGCGCCGCCACCGCCCGGCAGGCCTTTAAGGATTTAAGAGCTGGGGGTATAATTCATTGTCAGAATGCTGATCTACTATGCGTATGCCTCTGGGCTCCATCCTTAATACTGGGAGAAAAACAAAAACAAAAATGATCAGCTATATTGGCTGCTCAGAGGCCAACAACTGGTTTAAGTCACTCCCTGAGTTCTTGACTTATGTCTTTTTTTGTTTGTTTGTTTTTGTTTTTGTTTTTCAAGACAGGGTTTCTCTGTAGCTTTGGAGCCTGTCCTGGAACTCGCTCTTATAAACCAGACTGGCCTCAAACTCATAGATCCACCTGCCTGTGCCTCCTGAGTGCTGGGACTAAAGGTGTGCGCCACCACTGCCCGGCCCTTGGCTTATGTGCAGTTTGGCCCAAGTGGAGGATTCCTCTGGGGAGTGTTCAGGTTATGGCAGCCAGTCTTTTCTGGACTGGGAAGTAGCACTGTGCTTGCAGAGCAAGCCCAAGGCTCTGAGTTCAATCCTAGTGGTAGGAAAAAATTCTGGTCATAGCAAATGGTGGTCTGACATAATTTCAGCTGGAAACATTCGCTTTCTTTTGTGCTATGCACTTAATTCCATTCTGGAGAAGGGAACTGCCAATCATTGTTATTTTTTCTTTTCCTTTTTTTTAATTAAGAAATAACTCAGAGCCAGGTGGTGGTGGCGCACGCCTTTAATCCCAGCACTTTGGGAGACAGAGGCAAGAGGATCTCTGTGAGTTGGAGGCCATCCTGGTCTACAGAGCGAGTTCCAAGACAGGAGCCCAAGCTACTCAGAGAAGCCCTGTCTCAGAAAAAAAAGAAAAAAGAAAAATAAAAAACGAAATAACTCAGAATAAAAGGCACAAATCTTAAGTGAAGTTTTACATGTGTACCTTCCCATGTAACCATATCCCAAATAAAATGCAAGACATTGTCTGAGCCTCATAAGATACCCCGTTGCTTCTTTCCACTTGAAATCCTTACCCACAGAGGCCAATACTGTTCCTGGATCCATTGCCATATGTGTTTTCTGGTTTCACAACATCACACAGCTTGAACTGGAGAGCCATTCTAGGGTATGCCATTCCTCACTTAGAAATGTGTCTCTGTACCACGAATAATAAAAACCCAGAGACAGATACTGGGGTTTAAGCTGAAGAGCAGCAAGGAAAACATTCAAGCCACTAGAGAAGTCTTACCTCTACCAGGACTGGTGACTGCAGACCCTGAGCCTCTGTCTCCTCCCTCCCCCATTTTATATTCCCCTCCAGCGCTGGCATTAAAGGCGTGTGACTCCCTAGTACCGAGATTAAAGGTGTGTGCCACCACTGCCTGGCCTCTAGTGGCTTAGTTTTGCCCTCTGAATTTCAGGCAAGCTTTATTTATTAAAACATAAATAAAATATCCCTATATGTCATGAGTTGAACAGTGATGATGTACTCCTTTAATCCCAATCAGGAGGCAGAAGCAGGCAAATCTCTGAATTTGAGGCCAGCCTGGTCTACAGAGTGAGTTCCAGGATGGTCAAGGCTACACAGAGAAACCCGCCTAAAAAAAAAAAAAAAGTCATAATGAGATTTCACACACATATTGGTCTCTATAGAAATAGTTTCTTTGTTTTTCTTTCCTTTTTTAAAAAATTTATTATGTATAGTGTTCTGCCTGCATGTATGCCTGCAGGCCAGCAGAAGGCACAAGATCTCATTATAGATGGTTGTGAGCCACCATGTTGTTGTTAGGAATTGAACGCAGGATTCAAACGCAGGATTGAGCACTAGTCATCTCTCCAGTCCTTGTTTTTATTTCTAAGTAGATTTTATTGTATGGCATGAAATTGGGTGTTTACTATTTTTGAGTTACTTGTACACAAAGCTTCTACCACTTCAGAGCACTCTTGTGCATGTGGTTTTTGTTTTTCCCTTTGTTTTGTTTGTTTTGGAATGTTTTGAGATGGTCTTATGTAGCCCAGGCTGATCTCAAACTTGCTAAGTGGCTGAGATTACTTTAAACTTCTGATTTTCCTGCCTCTGCTTCTGAATGATAGGATTACAGGCATGTATCACTGCTGGCTATATGTGGTGCTATTTTTGTTGTTGTTGTTGTTGTTGGTGGTGGTGGTGTGTGTGTGTTATTTTGATTTTTTGAAACACTATGTAGTCTTGGCCTCGCTATATAGACCAGACTGGTATCAAACTCATAGAGATACACCTGCATCTGCTTCCTGAGTGCTGGGATTAAAGGATTGTCCTACAATGTCTGGTCTGGTGCTGGGTTGCTGGGTATTGAACCCTGGACCTCATGCATGCTAGGCAAGCACTCTACCAACTGAGCTACATTCTCAGTCCTTGTACATGTCTTTGGTGGATGTGCTTTCTTTCTGGTTATATACTAACATTTATAAGCAACAGTGACCAGAACCCTCCTGCTGATGAGGAGAACCTGCTGTCATCTAGGCCTTGAACATAGCCCAGCTTAGCCCCGTGACAGCTGTGGCCTCACTGCTAGCCAAAACCTCCCTGGGCATCTTAATTACATTTTTATTGTTATGAAAAACACCATGACCAAGCAAACTTATAGAAGAAACAGTTTACTGGAGCCTTACAATTCCAGAGGATGAGTTCATGAATATAGACCAGTTCAGCCTGGTCTATACACGAGGCCAAGACTAACTACATAGTGAATCTTTGCAAGGACCATGACAGTAGGCAGGCAGATTGGTACTGAAGCAGTAACTAAAAGTTTATTTATTTACATCTTTGTCCAAAAGTAGGAGGGAGAGGGAGCTAACTGGGACACAAAGACACCCCCAGTGACACACCTCCCAAATCCTCCTAAACTGTTTCATCAACTAGAGATCAAGCATCGAAATACATGAGTCTATGGGAGTCATTCTCATTCAAATCACCACACTGAGGAATGTGATTTTTCACTCATTTTACCCCCACCCTCTGTGTGTGTGTGTGTGTGTGTGTGTGCAGATGCGCCATACCCATATACCTGTCTGTATAAGAGTGACTCCCAGCTTTAAGAATTCTCATCTGAAAAGAATAAATAAAAAATAAAAAATAATTCTCATCTGCTGTCAAGAATTCTAATAATGTAGAGTACTTTAAAACGTTTTTTTGAAAAATATTTTTATTTTTTTAAAATTATGTGTATGTGCCGGGCGATGGTGGTGCACGCCTTTAATCCCAGCACTTGGGAGGCAGAGGCAGGCGGATCTCTGTGAGTTCGAGACCAGCCTGGTCTACAGAGCTAGTTCCAGGACAGGCTCCAAAGCCACAGAGAAACCCTGTCTCGGAAAACCAAAAAAAAAAAAAAAAAAAAAAAAAAAAAAAAAATTATGTGTATGCATGTGTGTCTGTGAGGTGTTATGTGTAAATTCCATTGTCCTTGTATGTATATATGTCTGCGTTAGTATGTGCACATGTATGTGAGTGTTCATAGAGGTCAGAGGAGGGTATCAGGATCCCTGGAGCTGGAGTTATAGGTGGTTGTGAGTCACCAGATGTGGGTGGTAGGAACTGAACTCAGGTCCTCTGTCTTAACTAGTGAGACATCTCTTTCCCATAAAGACTCTTGCAGACACCCACTTAGCTCTAAAGCAGAGCCCCAGCTATCCAACTCTGTATAAAATGTCTGTTTGAAAACACTGTTAAAAAAAAGTGTTATATTCTGAAATAGGCTCCATTCTTCAATGCCAGAATTTAAAAAGCTCGCCAGGATGTAGCAAAATGGTATCTTCTTTCAATCTGACCTTAGAAGCAGTGGACTATGTCAATCTAAGAATCTCTTTTCGCCTTTGAGAGGAAATGCATTCCGATTGCCAAGTGGACTTTGGAAGCCTGGCAGGTGTTCCTCTTTGGCAGTTTGCTGCAGGTGAAGGGTTTTAGAGGCAGTAAAACCCAGTAGGGAAGGAGGAAGTGTGAGATCCAAGCTGAGACAGCAGAGTCCTCTTGTGCTGGCTGGGGAGTGTGTTATGAAGTTATCTACTCAGACTTCCAGTGGAAGGACCTGGATCCTAGCACATCTCTCAGAGCGTTTCCAGGTTTCCAGGTTCCAGGTCCCTTTCCTTAGGCCTGTTTACTGCTCTCTGCTCCTTGTGTTCCCTGCAGACTGGGATTGGGTGCTCCTGTTCATGGTGATGTCGTAGTTTTGTTATTTTTGCTGTTTTATGACCCAGACAATTGCAGAGGTAAATCTCTCACTAAATCAGCAAAGATGCTTTCCACTGCAGATTACAGAAAACTCTGACTCCTATAGCATGCATCTAGTCTTCCTTCCTTCCTTCCTTCCTTCCTTCCTTCCTTCCTTCCTTCCTTCCTTCCTTCCTTCTTTCCTTCCTTCTTTTTTCCTTTCCTTTCCTTTTTTCTTTCTTTCTTCTTTTTTAGACAGTGTTTCTCTGTGTCCTAGATCTGTAGATCAGACTGGCCTGGAACTCATAGAGATCCGCCTGCCTCTGCCTCCTGAGTGCTGGATTAAAGGTGTGCGCCACCACCACCAGGGGCATCTCACCATTTTAAGACACCTGCTAGACATTACACCTGGTGATTTTGAATGAGGAGATCTTGGGTGGGGTCTGAGAATGTGCTTTTTTTTTTTTTTTTTTTTTAAACCAAACTCCCAGGTAGTGCTAAAGTTGCAGATGCAGGGACCACGCTTTGTGAACAGGACTTTACAGGACTAGGTGATAAGTCAACCATTCCCCCTGAGTTCTGTTACTGACCCACTGACCTTGCCAAAGATGTGCCTTCCTTCCTGGTTCTCCTCTCCCTTTCCCCTCTTTCCTTTCTTCTATTTCCTCTCTCCTCCCAATGCCTCTTCTCCCTCTTTCTCCTTCTTCCCTCCCCTGCTCTCCTCCTCTCTCTCCTCCACCCTGTCCCCCTTCCTGCTCCTCTTCCCTCCTCTCTCCTCTGCTCCCTTTCTCTTTCCTCCCTCCCCTCTCCTTTCTCAACACCCTCTTACCCTCTTTCTTCCTTTGTCTCTTCCCCTCAACTCCCTCTTTCCTTTCCTCTTCCCTCCCCCCCCTTTCCTCCCTTCTCCTCCCTTCTCCTCCCCATCTCCTATCTTTTCCCTCCACCCTACTGCTTCCTTTCCTCCCCTCTCCTCACTTCCCCTCCCCTGGACTTCTCTTTTCTCTGTTTACCCTCCTCTCCTCTGTTTTTTGTTTTGGAAAGGCTCTGGTAGTTCAAGGCATCACACCCAAATCAAATGACACAGAGAGGAAGGGAAAGCCCTTTGGCCTTTTCCTTCATTTTGTTTTATTTTGTTTTTTTTTTTGTTTGTTTTTTTTTTGTTTTTTGTTTTGGTTTTTCAAGACAGGGTTTCTCTGTGGTTTTGGAGCCTGTCCTGGAACTAGCTCTTGTAGACCAGGCTGGTCTCGAACTCACAGAGATCCGCCTGCCTCTGCCTCCCAAGTGCTGGGATTAAAGGCTTCATTTTGTTTTAAAAACAAGGACAATACTGGGCTGTGTTAGCACACAAGCCAGGTGGTAGTGTATGCCTTTAATCCCAGTACTCAGGAGGCAGAGGCAGGTGGATCTCTGTGAGTTTGAGGCCAACCTGGTCTAAAAGAGTTAGTTCCAGAACAGGCTCCAAAGCTACAGAGATACCCTGTCTCGAAAATCAACCAAACACCACCACCAACAACAACAAAAAACAAAAACAAAAAACCCACAAACAAACAAAAACAATCCAGCAAAGGGACTTAGACTGCTACACTTGGATCTGAGATGATCAGGGCTCCGGCCAGGCGTCTAGATTGTCACACTGTAGAATCAAAGCTGAATGGAAGGGGTCCCAGGATTCAGTGTGGGGAGGTTTTGTCCAAGTTCTCCAAGTTCCATCTGGAATGCTTGCTGCTTTCCATATCAGGGGTAGATTCTTTTTAGCTGGTTTACCCAGAGGTTTTGGTCCCAGGACAGGGTTAGCCCTGCCTTGCATGGCTTTTTAGGAAGGAACGAGTTTCTGCTATGAGTGGGGATCAGACAGGAGCTTTTCATCTCCTCCCCGTCGGCAGCTGAGAATTTGCATAGGTCCCTGTTTGATCCTCTCCTATCCACAGGGCCGAGCAGACCAGCCCTCTCTTGACCTCTGTTCAGGCGAAACTCTGGGCTAGGTGGAGCCTGTGCCATGGTGCAGCTGTGCATGTGGCCCTCAACTTACGTGTTCCTCTTTCTTCATGCTCCTTCCTTCCCTTCGTCTCTGCGAGTGTTCCCTTTGTGTCCTCAGATCCTGCAGGCCCTAGGGAAGTCCTATCACCCTGGCTGTTTCCGCTGCGTCATCTGTAATGAGTGTCTGGATGGGGTGCCTTTCACCGTGGACTCCGAGAACAAGATCTACTGTGTCCGGGATTACCACAAGTAAGGAGAGAGGAAGGGAGTAAATGGTAACCTTACATAGGCTCCACTCAGCTCAGCAGAATGGAAGGTTGTAGGAACTCTTTAAAAGTTTATTTGGTGATAAAGCAGAACACACAACTGTAATCAGAGGAATCCAGCAAGCCCGTGACTCCAGCTTTGCCCAATTTCCCCAGGCACCAAGTCCGGCTTAGCTCCTACCACTCTGCTTATTCGACCATCCCAGCTGTGACGGGAGCAAACAGCCAGCTTCATCTTTATTCTTAGGGGAGCAGGAAGCAGCCAGATGGCCTTGTAGCAGCCAGGAATAATGTTCATATTCCAAAAAGTGAGCCCAGGGCCACATAACCCTGAGTGATAGCCATGGAGGGCCCTGGCAGGCCCTTGTTGGCATTCATATTCTGCTAACACTGTGTTCCCTTTTTTTCTCCTGCAGGGTGCTGGCCCCAAAGTGCGCAGCCTGTGGGCTTCCCATCCTTCCACCAGAGGTGAGATGATCTTCTCGATCTGTTCCTAGGTCTTCTAAAGACTGGACTGCCTCTCTTGACTCACTCAGAAGATCTGTAACCTGTTCTTACACCTTTCAGGGTAACCCTCCAGTGCCCAGTACTATCCCTTTGTCCTGCACTGGCTTCCTAGCTCCGTGTGCTTCTTGTGCCTGTTTGTCCCAAGAACCAGGCCAAACTGTCTTAGATTAGAGCAAGAGAATACTTGTCTTCTATTCACCTTTTAAAAGTAAATATCCCTGAAACCGTGCCTCAGTGAGTAAAATAGAGAGTGGAGGAGGAAGACACCAAACATAAGCCTCTGACTTTTACACGCATGTGCACACCTGTGTGTGCCTGTGCAATGCAATCATGTATATACACACATGCGAAAAAAAAAAAACAAAAGAAGAAGATACGTCACCATTGGTGTTTCTTTTGGTAGTGTCTCTGACACTGCCCCGGCCCTACTCTCACATCGACCGAATCTGGCAATTTTCCTATAAGTGTTTAGTATTCACTCTTGATTTATATCCCTCCCCCAAGGCCTTCTCTATTACCCCACAATCTCTCCTACCCTTCCCCATAGCTGGTGGTATTCCATGGAATTCTAGCTGGCCTCTTTGCATGTCCTGCTTTTCTTTTGTCCCAGGGCTCAGATGAGACCATCCGTGTTGTGTCCATGGACAGAGACTACCACGTGGAGTGCTACCACTGTGAGGTAGGCCCCCCATCTCCATTCCCAGAGCCTACCTTTAAAGGCCTCCTATGTCGTGGGACTAGGGTGGTCACCAAATCTCTCTGAGGTCTGTTCTCCAGGAGCTGATTTATGGGGGTAATAACAGATGTTTTGGGTGGAGGTCTATGTCATTTTCTGCAAATTCAAAACTAGAAAGTTCTGAAGCTTGCAGTTGTCATCCCTGAAGCTACAGAGCTCGGAATTTTGTGTAGAGTGTGACTCAGAGTCAGACCGTCACTTAGGGGTATAATGAGGATGGTGATCTTCCCTCCTGGGTACCGAATGCTCCGTCTGTCAGAAGCTTCTGTCTGAACCGAGCCCTGGAAATCCAGGAGCTTATACCCAAGGTGGATATAAAGGTGTGCGTGTGTAGGGGAGCTGCTCTCTGTGCCCCGTGTGATATCCGTAGGTGCTGCAGGACTGCAAGAAAAGCTAGAGGTCACTGCACCAGTTCCAGCCACGCCGAGTGGATTCATCCTTACAGTTAGACTCCATTCACTTGTGGTCTTGTAGGTAGGGAGAGCAGCGAGTATTGGCAGCATGTGGATGGGTCTTACTGCTAGCACTGAAGAAGCAGATGGGCTCATGCTAGTGGTACATCATGAGTCTGGAGAAGACAGTGAAGACTTAATAATCTTCTCTGCACGTTCATGACCCTGGTTGACCATTAGAAATACAAGTGCCTCGCCCAGCAGTGATGGCAGAGGCAGGCAAATCTCTTGAGGTGAAGGCCAGCCTGGTCTACAGAGCAAGTTCCAGGATGGCCAGGGCTACAAAGAGAAAACTTGTCTCAAAAAAGCAAAACAACAACAAAAAATATGAGTGCCACAATTGAAATTATGTGTGTCTCTTCCTTTTCTAGTAGCCATAGTTGAATAGTTGGAAGAAACAGGTTGGGGATGCTGGTGATGTGGTTCTGCTGGTACAAACAGGTTGGGGATGCTGGTGATGTGGTTTTGCTGGTAGTGTGCTTGCCTACCATGGGTTCAGAATGAAGCATCTCAAAAACTAGGAATGGTGGTGCATATCTGTAACTCCATCACTTAGGATGCTGGGACGGGAAGATCTAAAGTTCAAGGTCTTCCTTGACTACAGATGACACAGCAAGCCTGGACTACATGAGACACTATGAACTCAACAGAGGGGGGAGTGTGGGATTAGTTAACCAACCCATAAGATGCACGATGTTATTATTTCAACCTGTAGTCCATATAAATCTATAAGATATTTTTCTATCTTTGTTGTGTCTTCTGTCTTGGAAGCCTGGTGTGTATTTGTTGTGAAGCCACATCTTATAGTTCCAGTCAGTCCCACTTGGAGAGCTTTATGGTCACCACTAGATGGCAGCACTGGATGGCAGCTGCCCACAACTGTGAAGCACCCTTTGCTGAGTTGGTGGACTATGGTTTCGTGTTACCCTTGCAGTCTGTTTTCCTCTCATGGGACATTCTTGCCTCCTTGCAGGACTGTGGTCTAGAGCTCAATGATGAGGATGGACACCGCTGCTACCCGCTGGAGGACCACCTGTTCTGTCACTCCTGCCATGTCAAGAGGCTGGAGAAAGGACCCTTACCTGCGGCTGTCCACCAGCACCACTTCTAGCCAGAGACACAGTGGGGATGCAGGGCCAGGGCTGCCCAGGGAGGGTCTGGAGGGTATTTCTGGGGGCTCCCCAGAGCTGGGGCACAGGAAGAGGAGGGACAGGGGTCAAGTTCCTGTGTGTGTGAAGGGTACCTTTCTTTTAACCACAGCAGTGTGCACTCCCCATCAAGTCTGTGTGTTTCCCCAGTGCTTTTCCCTGTTGCTGTACCCACACTAAACCACTCAGGAAGATGCTCTGCTTGCACGTGGCATATGACACAAGGCTGGGCCCGTGTTAACTGGACACATCTTACTCCCTGGAAACAGTTCGTGTTTCCTGGGGATAGGCTTTTGGATTGAGCACATTTCACAGTGTTCCTAGAGAGAGGCAGTGATGGGATGAGCAGCTTTGTATCCTTGGAGTTAGCTTGGTAAACCAGAGCCAAGCTTTGACATCCGGGAGGCTGGGTCTCCCTGGTGTGCCTCTCTGCCTTTCCTCCTACTTCTTAGGCAGCTGAGCTGTGGCAGAGGCCTGCCCTGCCCCACACAGCCAGCTCTGAGAGAACTGGTGCAGGCACCAGCCCCTTGTACACTTCTTGGTGCTGTTTTTACTTCCTCTAGTCTGACATTGGAGTTGCCGTCCTGAGGTGAGCCTCAGCCTCTTGAGCTCCACATCCTGGGAGAGAGCTCCTTTTGAAAGGAGGGTTTCGTGTGTAAGTTCTCAAAGCTAGCACCAGAGGGAGGGAGTGCCTGAGGATGTTCCTGAGCTTGTTTCAGGGTTCTCTCTCCTGTCCACTTCTCAGCACCTTCATTCGGTTTGAAGAAACCAATATAAGGTACACTGCTTTTTACTGTTTTTCCCCCTTCATTATTTCTCTCCACTTTTTTTTTTCCCACAAACAAAACATACCTCACAGATAGTTTTCACTAAATCAAGGATCTAGGTGGAATCCGCCCATCATATTGGAGACTGTTGTTGTATCAGCAGTGGCTGATTTCCACTCTTTACTGCAGCTAAGCAGTATAGTTGCAAAGCAAGGCCTTTCAAGACAAGATGCAACTGAAATCAGCACTCCGGCCCCATGTGCCTCTACATGCTGGCTCCTGGGGTAGCCGCGCCAAGAGGAAGACCACACACCGACAAAATGTTAAGACCACTTCTAGGCTGGATGTGTGGGCGCCTGTCCTTCCGCCATTTGGGAGACTGGTTTGTAAAGCAGGAGTTAAAGACTATCCTCAACATCGGAGGCCCTGGCCCCGCTCGAAAAACTTTAAAGAGAAAAAATAAAAATCCACCCAGCACTAAAGAACATTATTAACCCTGCCTATCACTTCCTGCGGCCAGAGGTCAGTGTCTTCTTGGCAGTTCAAATGGGAGAAACTGGAAAACCAAAAACAAAATGGTTTTCCAGTTGTCCTTGTATCTTCAAGGAGTGCCCCACAACTCGTGGCAGGAAGGGCTGCAGTATCTCACATCTGCCAGTCAGGCTGGGCACCCAGCAGCTGGCGTGGGTGATGAAGCACGGCCAGTGGAGCCCCGCCACAGGTGAATGTGGACTCTTGACTGGGCCCCAGCTCTACACGTAGGCTGTTTCGATTCTGCTGGCCTCCATTGCCTGTGAGAAGTTCAGAACTGGCGCGGGGGACCAGGACCATCTTTATTTTTTTATAAGGTTCATTCTATTGGTATCTTTTAGCCAGATGTTACTTCCTTGTTTCCTGTTCTAGAAATACCCCCTTAAAACAAACAACAACAACAAAATTAGGAATATATGGGGCTAAGGAGATAGACCCTGAAGCCAGGCCCCTTTCTTCCCTTCAACTTATCTAGTTTGTCTTTGGCAAAGCTGGCAGGGAAAGGAAATGAGCCAGTATATCTTTGCCATCCTTGAGGTGCTGGTTTTGAGTCAACATGATTGAAGAAAATTTCATTGGAATCAATGTCAGAAGTATAGGGTATTTGTTGTCAAATTGAATAATCAGTTTAAAACTCTGTGATTGATTTTTTTTTAAATGAAATTCCTGATTGAGGTGATACAGATGTATTTGCAAATACATTTTATATTACTGAAAAAGAATAATAAAGGAATTTGCAGACTTTCTAGAAGCCCTAGGATTGTTTTCTCTAGGTGTCATTTATTCGTTGTTTTTCTCCATCTCAGGTCCATGCACAGAAAACATGAAGAGATGTCCACTTATCTGGGATTTTAAATGTACTATAAATTTTGGCCACATAGAGCTGTAGGGAGATTATATTTATAAGCATGTAGGAAGAAAACACAGGAACTTGGGATACTCTGACTTGAAAGTTAGAGAAATAGCTTTTTCAAGACTCCTGTACAATGCTTGTACTTTGGATAAAACTAAGGAGCTGGAGACTGATCTCAGACCCAGGTCTAGACTCTGCCCTCCCTTTTCTCATTCTGCCCTTAGGTTTCAGAAGAACCTTCAGCCTTGACTGACTTACTGGCTACCTGTTAACAACAGGACTTTCCATTCTCCTGGCTAGTGCCTAAGTGAGCTTCCTCTCAGCTGAGTCCTGTGAGGATACAATGCTGAATCCAGGTGGTGGGCAGAAGGATCAAAGCATTCAAAAGCTTTCTGAACACCTTAAAATACTGCCATGGCTTGGTTTGCATGGCCTTCAGTCACACAAAATACAAAACAGGATTGTTAAGAAGATTCAGAATCTATAGTCCTTTGCATGTATTAGATACTGTTCTGTAGTACCCTTTTCTTACTCAGTGAAAGTGCTGTCTACCAGATAGATTCCTTGCAGATAACACTGTTAGACTTGACTGCAAACTATGGTTGGTTGTACAATATACTTGTAAAAATCCTCAGGACTGAGCGGTGGCGGTATGTACCTTTAATCCCAGCACTCGGGAGGCAGAGGAAGGTGAATTTCTGTGAGTTTGAGGCCAGCCTGGTCTACAGAGTGAGTTCCAGGACAGCCAAGGCTACACAGAGAAACCCTGTCTCAACCAAAACAACAAAACTGTCTTAGGAGGAGAGAGATAACTCAGTAAAGTGTTTTCATGAAGAGGCCAATTCTCATAATTTGTTTAAGAATGTCAGATGCAGTGGTGTTCTCTCATAGTCCCAGTTCTGGGGAGACAATGGCAAGCAGATATCTGGGGCTTGATGACCTACTAGTCTAGCCCAGTTAGTGAGCCCCAGGCTGAAAGACCTTGTTTGAAAGGAGGTGGATACAGAGGTTGTCCTTTGGGTTCGACATGCATGCATACATACCTGCACATACATGAAAACTGCCAGGGCTGGGAAGTGGTGGCGCACGCCTGTAATCCCAGCACTGGGGAGGCAGAGGCAGGTGGATCTCTGAGTTCGAGGCCAGCCTGGTGTACAGAGTGAGTTCCAGGACAGGCTCCAAACTACTCAGAGAAACCATGTCTTGAACCCCACCTCCCAAAAAAAGAAAAAGAAAAAAAAAATCTGCCAGGAAATCAGTTTCTTTTTTTTTGTATTTTTCTTGGCTAAGAATCAGTCCTAATTTTGTTTTCAGGTAGCCTCTGAAGTAACTTTGTAATGGAAAAAATTGTACTAAGTGATCCTTTGTTCCAAGCGTAAACAGGCACAGATATGGCCAGTCTCGCCAGAATGTATGATGAACATCTCACTGCAAAAGAGAAAATAAGGTGGACAGCAACTGACAAGACCACCTGAGGCTGATCGCTGACCTCACATGCATATGTATATATGTGCACAGGCACACCGAAAAATGCCTAATTCTGTATGAACTACTCTCCCATCTTTCAGTCTCATTTCATGTTCACAAAGGCCTTAATTTATAATCCTAGCTGGTAAAGAAAGGCCAGACTTTGAGTCTGTACCTGTTAGAGAGGCTGAGAAGGAGCTCTGCAGGCCAGGGCAGTGGCTAATCAACTGGAAGGATTCTTTCTAAAGCCTTATGAAGCAGGATACAAACTAAATTCCCATTTTATTAAAAGAGAGGAAATGACCAGTGAGCCCAGAGCTGGTGAGTTGAGGGATAATCAGGGATAGAAATAAGGTGACATACTGAACAGCTGTGACCTCGGACCTCTGGGGGTTCACTCAGCTCTTGCTTGGGGCTTGGCTGGCTTTGGAATCAAGAGCTCATGACCTTAAGTTTAGTTTCTTTTTCTGGAAAAATAGGGTAACACTGTATGGGTTGACTTTGTTTGTTTGTTTGTTTTTCAAGACAGGGTTTCTCTGTGTGACCCTGGCTGTCCTGGAACTGGGTCTGTAGACCAGGCTGGCCTTGAACGCACAGAGATCCACCTGTGTCTGCCTCCCTAGTTCTGGGGATAAAGAGATGCGCCACCACCTCCTAAATAAAATGCTTAGAGAAACACTGAGTGATTGATCAGTTTGACAGGCTTTAAGACTGAAAGACTTAGTTACATCAAAATGATCAAGATAAAGTATAAGCAGATTACGGTAAAAGTAATACAAGCACAAAACAATTTAAAAAGCACCTATATATGAGTGAATATTATATGAGTGAAAATTAAGTTAAACAAGGATAAACTGGCAGAAAGACTGTAAACAACAAAAGGGGACCCGAGTTCTGTCCCAAGCACCTGCCTTGGTGGATGTCACCCGCCCAGCTCCAGGCGGATCTCATATCTCTAGCCTTCTGGAGCACTTGCACTCAAGTGCATGTGCACGCATACACACGTACACAAAGTGGAAATTAATATTTTTAGAGGTCAAGTTTGTGAGAAAAAAATTGAATACACCAAGAGAAAATAATCATCAGGCCAAGAAATAGAAGTAAAAAGGGAGTAGTGTTTTTCACTTATAACTGCAAAGAAACTACAATTTATAACTATATTTGTATGTTGATGCCCTATTTATTTATTTATAGACAGGGCCCCAAAATTAATACCCTTGTCTCTCCAATTGTATTATTATAGGTATATGCCGCTACATAAGACCTGAATATCTAATTTATATGTATGTAAAAATGTGTAATGTTTTTAGCATGTGTGGAAACATGCTGGTGACAGGAGGCATATTGCTTTAGTTCTTCCACAAAGTGATTTGAAAATATCTACCAAAAACCTAAATGCTTAGGAAATGGACCTTTAAAATGTCTACCTGGCTAAACCAAATAGAACATCTTAAAGCAAGAACATTTGAGCAGGTGTGGGTGCATGCTTGTAATCTCAACATTTGGGAGCGTGTAGAATCTAGAGTTCCAATTCCATCTTCCATAGCCAGGTAAAGGCCTGCTGTCTTATATATAAGACAACCCCCCAAACACACAAATGGAAGACATTCAAATAGTCTTTTCTTCATCTTCTTATCGTCCTTCCTCTTTCCTCCTTTTTTTTTTTTTTTTTTTGGTGGGGGAGATAGGTGGTGGAGCACATAGGGTTCTGTGTAACACCCCTGGAACTAGCTCTGAACACCAGGCTGGCCTCAAATTCACAGAAATCCGCCTGCCTCTGCCTTCTCAGCATTGATTAAAGGTGTTCGCTACCACCGCCCAGCCAGTGTCATTTTATAAGTGTCAAAACTGGCAACAACTCATATCTCCACGATAAAATTTATGCTTAAAATACCTAGTTTTCTTATGTAACATCTTCAAGGAATATTTAATGGTGACCTTAAATCTCACACACACACACACACAAATTAAGGACAAACCAAAGCAAAAACCACTATAAATTCATTATAAGCAAACAAAACCCCCACAATGTAGAAGCCGGGTTTGCTGTCTTGCTCTAGAAGCAGAGGCAGGGAGGTCTCATTTGAGTTCCGGACCAGCCTAGTCTACATCCAGGTCAGTCAGCGCTGCAAGAGTGAGTCACACCCCTTGTCCCGGCTCTATTTCTGTCCCCAACAATTTCCTGTATTTGGCACATTTTAAATAAACTCTTGGGGTGTTAGGTTATGCTATCTAGGACATAATCATCGAATGACTAGTTAAACGAATAGGCTGAGCCCCTTTAGGTCACAACTATCTCTGGTCTCGCGTAAAATGAATCGTCATGCGCTCGCTTTTCTGGGTCTCTTACTGTGAAATCCCTGAAGTTTTAAGGTTTCCTTGTGGAATGGAGGTCAGGTTGTCTTTGCAGGCAGAACTAGCCAAGGCCGCCTGTAGCGTTCCAGGTCCCCTGCCCCGCCATTGCGCTGCGGAACAGAAGCAGCGCCTTTCTGGCATCAGTGCCGCCTTGTGTTCCACCTGCAGGGAGCCTTCGGCCACGCACATCCCTGATTGCGAACCTCCACTCTCAGGAGTGTTTTCTTAACTGTACTGGTTTACAGACTCCTGAGCAGCTTTAAGAACGGGTCGCTAGGAAATTTGCAAACCGCTTTAGACAATCCTGGGTTTCAAAAATGGCAAATAAAAAGAAGAAGAAAAAGTATTATTTTGTGTAGCATTAAAATTTAAGATACTTTGATATTCTAACTATGATCTTTTTTGAGGCGGCTTTGCAACATTCAACTCATCTATGTAGAGAGGGGGGAAAAAAGGCACTTTACGAGCCAGCCAGGAGTCGAACCTAGAATCTTCTGATCCGTAGTCAGACGCGTTATCCATTGCGCCACTGGCCCAGTGCTGAAGGGCCTCTTTCCGCGATGGCTGATCTCCGATTACGCAGTTTCAACAGGCTTCCTGCCTGCAGTGCTCCCTTCTTGTCGGTTCGTTGAGCAGCTCTGCTCAGAGCAGCACAACCGGGACCCCGCCTCTTACCGCAGTGCGTTGCACCAATCTCCGGCGGCGACGTCAAGACGTTCTTGCCTCGCTCCAATCCGTGCGTCGGAGGCGTGTCTCGGCGGTCCCGGCTGGCGCACTGGTTTGTCCGCCGCGGGCTTCCGTGCTCTCCCGAGAGGCGGTCCCGGGAGGGGGTGGGACCAGGCCGAGGCTCCTTGGGCTACAGCACCTAGAGAGCGGCCGCGCCGTAGCCGAGGTGGTGTCGGGCCCCGCTGCGGGTGGAGAGAAGAGGAAGGAGGCGCGGGTGCACCATGGCGGCGGCGGCCTACGAGCAGCTGAAGCTGTGAGTCCGGTGGGCTGCGGGCCCTGACAGGAAAGGGCTGCGGGCGCTGACAGGAAAGGGCTGCGGGGCGAGCGGGCGCCGCGGCCCCCACTGGCCAGGCGAGCGGGCTCGGCTCTCTTCGTCCGGCACGGCCGCAGCGTAGGCCCCGGTGTCCCGCAGCCTCGCTCGCCGCTGGGCCTACTGTGGTGAGCCGAGCCGGGGCCCGCAGCTCTAGCGGAGGCTGCGGTCGACTTTCCGGTGTGGCTGCTCGGAGAGGCCTTATTGACTGGACCTCCGGGAGTGCTTTGGCGTCCGCCGCCGGAGCAGACCTTGGTTTCTGACTCTCCGGGCCTGGGAGCCTCTAGGACGAGACCTTCTTAGGGTGCTGCGGAAATTCAGTGAGTCGTCCGAAGGGCCAGACGAATTTACTGTGCTTTACAGTCTGCGTTGAGAGCTAGGGGCTTGCCTCTAGTTTGGCACAGTAAAACTGACTTTTTAGCAAAGCTAGGTGCTTAAGGTTTTGAGATCTAGCCGTTGGTTTAGAGTTGCAAAAATAGACATAAGCTCTTTGGCTCGTCCTGTGTGTGTTTGTGTTTTAAAGGAGGGATTCCTCATGCTGTTACTCTCCGCACCTGCACTCTTTATTGGGCGAATATTTTCACCCTAATCGCTTTAATTATTTACCTCGAGATTGTTTGAAAGTCACGGACCATAGACTGGGAATGCCTTTAGTAGCAGAAACAAATACAACTTTTGGAAAGCCAAATTAGAATATCCTGTTACTTAGACATTGACATTCTAATTCGTTTGCAGAGAAACAAATGTAGTTTGGGTGCTCCTTATGAGTAACTGAAAAGTTCAGTATAAAGTTAGGTGTGCAGAATTAGGAGGCCATCTATTCAACGCCTTGTGTGTTTTGAAAAGAGGTGATAATTGTTTTTTTTGGTTCACCCTTTGTCCCTCTTCCACTTGCTACAGTTCTCTTTGAAAACCCCAGCTGCATCCCCCCCCCCAATTTCTTCTTTTAACTATTTCTCCTTTGCACAGTGAGCAATCACCTCACTGGTGACAGTTGAAACAAAGTGTATTTGGTCTGTGTTGGGCCGGAGTCGCATGAACGTTACTGGCAAATTAGGCTATTGTCCACCTGATAGTTGTTGAAGGGTTGAATATGATCCCATACTAGGTCTCAGGTGTGTTTAAGCTTGAAGCAGCTCCGCTTTAGGTTACAGGATGTTGTTGTGTTTTCCTGCAGCTAAAGACTGAGATGGATAACTTGAGAATTAGGAGAGTGAGTTTTGAGTTGCCCAAGGCACTAAGTCTCCCCAGTTCAGACCTTAGTACAGGCAGACATCCTCTATGTACATGAAAGAGAAGGAAAATTTATCATCTAGTGGTGGGAACAATGGTTTTGCATTGAAGTAGAAACTGAATTTGAGTTACGTATTGTATTGAAGTGGAAACTGAATCTGGGGCTATGTGGAAGTCACTATCATTCTTTAGGTTTTGGATGTTTCTATAAATGTGAAGATAGAACTTTGTTGCAGCTTTTTATTGGGCAAAGGGTTTGTGAGTTAGAATCTGTTTTCACCCTTTCTTTGGCCCTCCTGTTTAAACTTTCAAATATGGCCCTTGAACAGAGAATATTCTGTTTTAGAGCTATTTGTAGGTTGAATTAGTTGCTTACCTATCTAAGAATTGGTAGGACATAGTAGCCACTTTTAAAAAATGCCTACAAAGCCCATGTATGAAAAGTTACTTTATTATAGATATACTACGGGTATATAACTTAACTAAATGTTGAAGTGTTTGAATATTAAATAATAACCTTTAGTACATTGTCATACATTTTCTTCAGTCCATCTTTGCCTTGTTAAAATATCTACGTTCCAGATATGTTTTGTTCATCTTCTAATTCTTAGCTTAGAATTTTCACTTCCATTTTATTGACCTACAAGATCAAGCCCACATTTCTTACCCACCTAAATTCTAATTTCTTTATGATCTTTTAACTTTATTTCCTGTAAGTCATGCTAAAGTTTGCTACTCCTCTTCTAGCTTCATGTTGGGTGGTTTTGTTTTGTTTTGTTTTTTTGAGACAGGGTTTCTCTGTGTAGCTTTGGTGCCTGTCCTGGAACTAGCTCTGTAGACCAGGCTAGCCACAAACTCACAGAGATCCACGTACCTCTGACTCCCCAGTGCTAAGATTAAAGACTTGTGCCACCGTTGCCTGGCTCATGTTGGGTTTATTTTGATATTTCTGCTGGAGTGCTTTCTTCATCCCTCCTGTCTCCGTGCTGGTCAGCCACATTTGTAGTGAAGAAGGGAGATCTCAGGAACAGACAATGGATTATTAACTTCTTAAATGTTCTACTAGCTTTGCATCCTGGGCACATTATTCAGCCTCTGTGAATAACTTTTTTTCCTGAAAATAGGAGTGTTTATACTTCATAATGTTAAAAAGTTTGTAGACAAAGTACTCAAAGTGTTTCCTAGATAACCTTCTCTGAGAATCTGGTTTCCTTCATTGAGCTCCTTTATTATTTTTCAAGCCAAAAGTGAGGATTTATTGTCACAAGATCTGGGCACCAAATATCCACATGATTTACACATTCTGCTTACTCTTTCATAGACGAGAGGACTGAAAGATAGAATGACCAATCCAAAGTACTATTTGAGCCACTTTGTCATGTGAGATATAATAGTTACTTATATTTTGTTTATCCAACAAGGTTGAATATCTAAAACATGATCAATACCTTAATGTTGATTTCTTCTCTAATTCTTTTCAATGCTTAGCATGAACCTTTGAGGATCATCTATTCCACAAATCTCCAGGAACTACTTCAAGAAGAGCAGAGTCTGGAATAATTTGGCTTGTGTTCTTCTGCAGCAGAGGCTTACGTCTTTTCCTGTATATTATTGTCAGTGCCTATGCGAAGTCACAGGGTGTCCTGGTCACATAGGTCAAGCACTAAGCCGTGGCAGAGTCAACCTTGAACCACAGTTGGCCAAGAGTCCAGTGATCTTTCCATTCCATTGCATTATTCAAATGATTCTTTCTTATCAGATGTTCTCTTTAGTCTGTGGATAGCCAGTTGTAAAACTGAGTTCTGGTAAGAGAAAATAGTTGACGTGTGTGTATGTGTTTTTCATATAGAAAACAGAATCTTGTTTTTTTTTTCTTTTTCTTTTTGGTTTTCTGTGGCAGGGTTTCTCTGTGTAACAGTCTGACTGTCCTGTAGCTCACTCTGTAGGCCTTGAACTCACTGAGATCTGCTTGTCTCTGCCTCCCAAGTGTTGGGATTAAAAGCATGTACCACCACTGCCTCGCTGTTGTTTTAAAAGACAGAGTCCTACTATATAGCCCAGGCTGGCCTTGAATTCATGATTGTCCTGCCTCACCATTCCCAGTGCTACAATTATAGATATTGGTGAACATGCCTAACTTTTTAGGCTTCTCACATAAGCATGAATAATGTCAGACACAGTAAATCTGAAATTGCAAAAATAGAAAAGTACATTATTGGATAATATTAAAGCCACCCTGCACCACCCTCCTCTTTAAATGTCAGCCAACATAAAAAACCTAGGATGGGCAGAGAATAGTTTTAGGTGTATCTAGCTTTTTGTAGGCAGAGCCTTCTCATTCCTTTCCTGGCCACTCAGACTCAAATAATCACACAGAAATTATATTAATTACAACAGTGTTTGGCCAATGATTTAGGCATATTTCTAACTAGCTCTTACATCTTGAACTAGCCCATTTCTACTAATCCTTGTATTGCCAAGAGGCTGTGGCTTACCAGGTGAGGTTTTGGCTGGAGACTTTCTCCTTCGGCAGCTACATTGTGTCTCTTTGACTCTACTCTCTCTATATATATCTCTTCCAACTTGGCTATATTCTACTAAGGCATTGGCCCAAACAGCTTCTTTATTAACCAATGGTAATAAAACATATTCACAGCATACAAAAAGGAATCCGACATCATTTTGACATTGTAAAATGGCTTTATTATTTACAGCATACACTGTTGAGAACCATGCTGTTAAGCTGCAAATACATAAATAAATAAAAGCATTACACACACACACACACACCTGCACAATTGCTTTTAAACAAAAAATATGCTGGGTAAGTTTAGGATTGTGTATCAGGTTGCTTTCATAGCTGTTCTCAGCCACATGTAGTTCACATGGTGGACATACTGAAGCAGGTGGTAGTTTGCTTCTGAAAAAAAATACCCTATCCTGAGCTGGAGAGATGGTTCATGGTTAAGAGCACTTGCTGTTTTTCCAGAGGACCCGAGTTTTTTCCCATCACCCCCATAGGGTGGTTTACAACTGCCTTCGTCTCCAATTCCGAGGAATTCAAAACTGCCTTCTGGGCTCCGCTGGCACCTTCATTCTCATATTCTCTGTCTGTCTGTCTGTCTGTCTGTCTCTCTCTCTCTCTCTCTCTGTCTCTGTCTCTGTCTCTCTGTCTCTCTGTCTCACACACACACACAAAATTGAATAATAATAAAACAAATCTTTTGAAAAGAAGTATCCATACCTTTAGGGGAAAGAAATACTATTTCCTCGCGAACTCACCTTTCTTAAACATTGTCACAGCTATGCATTAAAAGAATGAGATGACGCCCAGAGAGCAGATGCCACCCAAGCTCACTGCAGTGCACACTCAGTATTCACACAGCTTTGCATGGAGGGAAGGGTGTGGCTCAGTTGTAGTTTTCTTTATGAAATTAGGTGCGGATGATAAAGGTTTGTGTTCAGAGGAGGCTTTGGAAGGTCATAATAGAGAATCCTGCTTGAGAAAGGTTCTCTTGAGCCCAGATTGGTTTTGAACTCAAGGATTACTTGAATTCCTTTCTCGTCTTTCTGCTTCTATCTCAAAGGTGCTAGGATTACTGGTGCACTACTATACTGGCTACCATAGTGGGCTTGAAGAATTAAGATCTGGTTTGGAGGAGTCTGATTGTTAGTGTGTTTATAGTCTTGTTTTGTTGGGTCACAATTGTAGCTATCTTGGGATACATGTGAGCCTAGACCTGATAGGTTCTTT
Source organism: Chionomys nivalis (assembly GCF_950005125.1). Taxonomy (NCBI): domain Eukaryota; kingdom Metazoa; phylum Chordata; class Mammalia; order Rodentia; family Cricetidae; genus Chionomys; species Chionomys nivalis. Next base: position 119,422,366 of record NC_080089.1, read on the forward strand.
ATTTTAGTTACCATGAAGTCTATGCTGTGCATTTGTTAGTTGAGAGTGCAGTATAACCTGTTTATGCGTTAAGTTTGAAAACTTCCTGGCAGAACGTGGCTTCCATGATACTTGTTAAAATTAAATTTCTCATCAGACAACATATTTTTCTCTCTTCTTAAATCAGTTTTCAAATTTGACCTGTCAGAAATTAGGGCACCAAAAGGTAGGGAGATTGGTAGAGGAAGGCAAGAAGGGGGAAAACGGAGTAGACCTGAAGAGTAGCATCAGACCTGAAGCCCACTGTTAGCTTTGTCCTAGGTGTCCTAGAAGTCTACCTTAATCCACAGTTTAATTTCTGAGAATATGTATTAAATGACCATTGTTATATTACTAGTAACATTTTCTTGGCTAGGATAAAAGAAAATGATGTTTAAAATTGTTTACTCTGTCACTAAGCCAGTGAAAGCACCAGTGGGCTAAAGCCAGTACCTTTGTCTGCAGAGTGTGGCCACTGGTGAGGGTGTAGAAGCAAACCATGCACGCCAGCAACAATTGCATCACGGAATATTTGTTTATTTTTGACTATAAGTACTTGATTTAAAAAAATCTCATCAGCTTTTGAAATGATGCCTAAGGAACATAAAATTTGCTATATATGCAGCTATATTTCAGATCAGAGTTAAGGCCAGTTAATGAGTGGTGGGGAATGAGCAGAGGGAAAGGGCACAGGAAGAGCAGATGACGCTGTGCTTCTGTGTCTAGCAGGATCCTAAGCCATAGTTACTGCCCTTAGAAATATCAGCGACAGCTTTGTTCATGTTTTTAATCCAAGTCTAGAATACCATTTTTAATTAAGCAAACTTTTATTGATAAATTTCACCTTATGAAAATCCAACACCAATGAAAGAAAATTATAGCACTGAAACGTACTTTCCTCTCATACAGAGTACATTACTGTTCATCCTCTAGTTTTTGTTGTAGCTACGCTTTCTTCCATACAAATTAGTATAAGTTTTCAATACCAGAATTCTTTTTTTTTTTTTTTTTTTTTTATTTCCGAGACAGGGTTTCTCCGTAGCTTTTGGTTCCTGTCCTGGAACTAGCTCTTCTAGACCAGGCTGGCCTCGAACTCACAGAGATCTGCCTGCCTCTGCCTCCCGAGTGCTGTGATTAAAGGCGTGCGCCACCACCGCCCGGCCAGAATTCTAATTTTATTTTATTTATTTTTTTTTTTAAATATTTGCTTATTTATTATGTATACAATAGTCTGTCTGTGTGTATGCCTGCAGGCCAGAAGAGGGCACCAGACCCCATTACAGATGGTTGTGAGCCACCATGTGATTGCTGGGAATTGAACTCAGGACCTTTGGAAGAGCAGGCAGTGCTCTTAACCTCTGAGCCATCTCTCCAGCCCCCTCTAATTTTATTTTTGAGACAGGATCTCGCTGTGTAGCCCTGGCTGGTCTGGCACTCACTATGTAGATCACGCTGGCCTCAAACTCACAGAGATCCTCCTGCCTCTGCCTTCTGTGTGCTGGGATTAAATGCATGTGCCATCAAACTGGGTCCGACCTTACTTGATTTAAACCAGGTAGATTTTGTGTTCAAAACCTGAAAAATGTGTTTGTTTATAAATGTGGAAGAAATAAGAGAGAACATTTTAATTACATTATCAGAATAGTGGTCGGGCAGAATCCGCAACTTAGGTTCTGGCAGCATCTCTCTGAGAGATAAGACCAAGGGCTCTTGTGCTAGAACTCTGCCTTAATCATCATTTGATCTCTGACATTATATTGAATAATCATTGCTGTATTACTAATGATAAGAAAATGCCACTTGGGACAATTTAGGGGTGCCTAATGTTGGCAACAGTAGGGCAGCACAGTAGGGTGAGGTGTTTCTTATTCATCTCACCAAGTGACTCCAACAACCAACCTACTTGTAGAGCCACAGAAGGGGCATTTGTGCCAGCCACAGATCTTTATCTCTGCTCACACCTGTTCTGCCACTATCCAGTTTACATGGATCACAACAGCAGCCCTCTGCTAGTTACTAAAGAAGTGCTGCCCTCTCCAACATGGATGGAGCTTGCACTCTCGGTAGCCAGAGCAAGCAGTTTTAGACTTTCTGTAGCTTCCCTAAACTGTCCATGAAATGTTTTTCTTTTTTCTGTCTGTCTGTCTTTCTTCCCCTCTCCCTCTCCCCCCCCCCCTTTTTTTTTTCTTTTTCTTTGCTCAAGACAGAGCAGCAAGTGAGAGTTTCTGAGCTGGCAATTAGAAAGTCAGATTATCTTGTTCCCCCAGCATCTTTGCTTATTTTCAGGAAGGTGTGCTTAGATAAGAATTTAAAGAACTTACCATCAACAGTGAGTGTAAGAGACTGTGCTTTAACAATACTTAACATATCTGTAGTGTTCCAGGGAGAGGTTTCCTACCCTTCATCTGTCTACTTGTGGGCACATTCTGGCCAAGAGTTAAGGTGAATGTTACTTGGTTCTGTTGGAAATGGTATTGGTGTCCTATTGTCAAATTACTATAAGCTGCAAATATCTTGGTTAGTTTTTTTTGGTCAAATTGACAGAAGCTGGTGTTGTGGGAATTCTTTCAGCCAACAGCCTTTGATACCAGCCCATTTTGGGCATGGTCTGAGGAGGTACTATAATCGCAGATGAAAAGCGTGCATGGCCCTTTTTTCTGCTGAATTCGGTTCCCAGCTTCCAGCACACACAGAGAACTGTGGATCGTGCTATTCTTACTGTGAATTTTGTCCCCAAATAAATAAATCTTTGTTATACTCTATTCTGAGCTATTGTGGAACTCTTTAGTCCCTACAACTAGAGTCATTGGGAAGGTGGAAACTCAATTCAGAAAATGCTTCCATCAGAATTTCTTGTAGGTAAGCCTGTGGGGCATTTTTTGATTAATAATTGATGTGGGAGACCCAGTCCACTGGTCCGTGCTACCCCTGGGCAGGTGGTCCTGAGTAGTATATGAAAGCAGGCTGAGCAAGCCAGTAAGTAGCATTCCTCCATGGTGTCTCTTTTAGTTCCTACCTCGAGGTTCCTGCCTTGACTTCCTCTCTAAGTTGCTTTTGGATATGTTGTTTTATCACAGCAGTAGAAAGCAAACATAGCATATTATCTCATAACTAAGGTTTTAACAGAGCTGTGTTCAGGACTAAAGGCTAAAGGAAGAATTCATTTCCAAATTCATTTATATTGGTGACTCTGGTCTCGCTACTTGTGGTAGAGGAGCCGATGTCATCATTTTCTTCAGGCTGCCAGCCTGAGATTGGGCTTAGCTTCTCGAGGCCCCTCTCCTGTCCTTGCACTCTAGCCCTATGCCTTAGGAGCCACCAGTGAGCCATTTTCAGGGTGAAACTCTTCTCTCTGTGTCTTTTCTGACTAACAAGCTCATATTGGGTCTAACCCTACCATCCGAGACTTGCATCCCCCTTTTATTTTTGTTTTTTATTTTTGGTTTTTTGAGATAGTATTTTTCTGAGAGAAATCTACCTGCTTCTGCCTCCCCAGTTGCTGGGATTAAAGGTGTGTATCAACTACCACCACTTATCTTCTTTTAAGAACAGTCTATAAGTAAACTTAATTTCTTCTTTAGGACAGTGCATACATAATCAGGAAATAAGAATTTTAGGGTAACTTTTTAGAATTCTGCCTACCACAGTTACCTCTATAAATAATTTTCCATAAAGCTATTATTTGTTCATCACATTGTTGTCTGTGGATTAACTGTTCAAACTTTTAGTTGTAAAGATGGCTGCCAGAAGTAGCAGAGTATTATCCACATCTCCTGACTGTGTGTGAACTCATCAGCCAATAACCATGAAGATACCGGCCCACTTTGGGTGTGGTCTCATGTACTGTAGGAGCAGATGAAAAGCAAAGTGTGCATGGCCACTTTTCCTCTTGATTCAGTTCCCAACTCCAGCCCAGTGCACACAGAAGGCTGTGGATTGCTACCCTTACTGTGAGTTTATCCCCAAATAATAAACCTTTACTATACTCCATTCTGGGCTATTGTGGAACTCTTTGATACTACTACAATTTGGCATCCACATGGCCTGAACCCACACCACTGCCCCCCTCCTCCTGCCCTACGACGTGGCTCGGTTTAACTACCTGCCTACTGTGCAGCCTTACCACATGTTTGAGTGTAAACGGTGTAATAACCAGGCTAGCTTAATATGAAACAGCAAATTTTAATGAAGAGATAGCTTACAACACCAGGGATCCAGCGATGAGCAGGAAATACAAAAAAGAGGCCGGTGGGGCTCACACTCGCCAGATTTATACGTAAACATTAGCCTGAGGCGAACACACCCCCTAATGGGCTGGGCTATCCCTACATCTCCCCCTTTTGTCTAAATAAGACAGAACTAAACCAAATACAATGATTCTTGATAACTGTTTTATATATGTAATTTTATTATGTTAAAGTTAAAAATTCTTTTTAATTAGACAGAAAAGGGGAGATGATGTTGGATGTCCTTCTGTATATGTTTGCTTTTATTGGTTGATGAATAAAGCTGTTTTGGCCAGTGACTTAGCAGAGTAAAGCCAGGCAGAAAATACATACATACATACATACATACATACATATATATATATATATATATATATATATAGAGAGAGAGAGAGAGAGAGAGAGAGAGAGAGAGAGAGAATAGGTGGAGTCAAGTAGATGCCAGCCAGCTGCTGAGGAAACAAGACATGTAGAAAATGAGGTAACGCCATGACCATGTGATAATACATAGACTAATAGAAATGGGTTAAAATGTAAGAGCTAGCTAGAAGTACACCTGAGTCATAGGCCAAACACAGTGTTGTTAGTAATATAGTTTCTGTGCATTTATTCTGGTCTAGGTGACTGGGAAATTAAAGTGCGGTCTGTATACACCTGTCTTCTAAAGCCATCTCCATTCTGCCTTATTAGGATTAGGGGCCTTTGACTTTTCATGTACTCATAGCTTTATAAATAAACAGAATTTTTAAGCAGCTAATTTTTTTAAAGCATTTATTGATTGTGTGAGTGTACATGCATGCCATGGTCAGCCTATGAAGGCCAAAGGACAGCTTTTGAGAGGTGATTCTCTTCTTCCACCATGCCAGTCCCAGTCTTAGTTAGGGTTTCTATGACTGTGAAGAGACACCATGACCACAGCAACTCTTATAAAGGAAAACATTTAATTGAGGTGGCAGCTTACAGTTTCAGAGGCTCAGTCCATTGTCATCATGGCAAGAACGTGGCAGACATGGTGCTGGCTATATCTTGATCAGAAGGCAATAGGAAGGTGACCTGAGTGTCACAGTGAAGGTTGAGCAAAGGAGACCTTAGAACCTACCCAACAAATGACACAGCCCTTCCAACAAGGCCACACTTACTTAAACTAGGCTACACCTCCTAATAGTGCCACTCCCTATGAGATTATGGGGGCCTGTTACATTCAGACTACCACAAAGTCTTGTTTTACTTTAGTACTTCTTTGATTTTTTTTAAATTTCTTTTTATTGAAAATATTCATTAAATATTGACATCTAGTTCATGTAGCCAATGGCACATATTTAAAATACACAGTTTGGTAAATGTTGAGACTTTTAGACTGTCACTGCTTGGGTTCCTCAGCACAAGTTAAACACATATGGACTGTCCTGGTTGGGCCTTACCATACCACTCTGGGTAGTTACTCAGTAGATAGGAACACAGTGACTGAGTTTTTGTTCAAGATTGTTCATGGCACCTTCATTACTAATATCCCAAAGCCAAAAACCAGCCCAGATACCTATCAAAAGGGAATGAAGAGATGGCGATGTGCCCATTCGGTGAAATAGATCTGGTGGTAAAAGGGAACAAAGCACTAAATTCTGACATTTTGTTTTATTTGTTGTATAGTATTTTGCTTGATGTTCATTCTCTTAGAATATTCCCTAAAATGAAAGAACCTAGTCTAATAATATTAACAGTTTAGTAACTAATAACCCACAAATAGATGTTAGTTGTAATTGAGTAATGAAGGATTGGCTATTTCTCAGAAAACTGACAGTCAGAAATAGTAAGTATACAGTATATTCTGTTATGAGACACATCTCTGTAACACTAGATAACTCACTAGGTAAATAGAATATTAATGTCAGTAGATGACTGTGTAAGATTTTTCATCAACAAAGCGTGGCAGAGTCATGGGAGGGAAGAGGAGGAAAAGGCCCGAGATTGCTCTCACACACAAACCTGAAGTCTGGTGAATCAACAGTACAGACTGGGTGGGGCGGGGACTCTGCCTATGGTGGCCATAGACTGACTTTGTGAGGTAAGGCTTGCCCGCTGTTTACATTTCCAGAGTTAGCCCTTAACTATGCTGAATTGGCAGATCTATCAAGTTTATCTCTTGAGAAACCAACTGTTTTTGTTTTGTTTTATTCGTTTGTTAGACTTTGGGTACAAAATTGTGTATCATAATGGGTTCTCATTTTTTGTCCCTATTATTTTATTGTTGTCTTTTTTATAAAATGAAGGTTTTTTTTTTTTCAGGAAGGTATACATAAAGCAAAAGTTTAATTTATTTTTAAAAATTTAACATTTTAGCTAGCACAAATCTGTTTTAGTTACGTATTTAAATAATTTAGTCCTGGTGATCATACTTGGGGCCTTGCACATACAAGACAATACTTGTCCACTGAACTGTATCCCCAGCCCTTAATACAACATCTAATTTACTGTGTGTTTAACAAGCCCTAAGTCTCCAAAACTGGCTCATTTAATTCATGCTGTACATGTGTTGATTCCCTTATTGTAAGGGAATTATGAACAGAAAAAGACAAATTTTTGTGTATGGTCTTACAGCACATGGTCTGGCTCTGTACTTTGTGCTGTTATTATGCTATATTACCTTTGCCATGGTGCTGAATTAACACATTAGAGAAGATTATTCTTTCCTTAAGTGATTCAAATTGATGGCTTTATACAAAATTAAAAACTTATAGCATTAAGTACACAAATGGAAAAAAATTACAGTAAATTCATAAGGATAATGAACTTAGTAGTACCATCTGTTTAGAAGTAGTGATTTATACTGCATAAAAACCTGGTTGTAATAATTTTTGTTTTTGTTTTTCAAGAAACAATGTTTCTCTGTTTAACAGTCATAGGTGTCCTGGAACTGACTCTGTAGACCATGCTGGCCTCAAACTCACAGAGATCCATCTGCCTCTGCCTCCAAGTGCTAGAATTAAAGGCATGCACCACCACCCCCTGGCTGTAATAACTTTTTACGTCATGGCTTTATTTGACTTATTTATGCTTGTCAATTTCTTCTCAGGCATATCACACCTGAAAAGTTTTATGTGGAAGCCTGTGACGATGGAGCAGATGATGTGCTCACCATTGATCGCGTGTCCACAGAAGTCACCCTTGCAGGTAGGTTTAGTTCCAGAGATTCCCAGAAAGACTCAGCATTGAGATTACAGTAAATTAAGACTGTCGGGGACGCATCATTTTGAGCCTCTTCGAGTGCCTTCTTATTAGAAAACTTAATTTTGCTACCTCAGTTAATTTGGGGGTAGGTGTTTTTGAGAAAGGGTTTTGCTGTATAGTTCAGGCTGTTCTGAAGCTCATTATGGAGCCTAGGGTGACCCACCTCCCGAGTGCTGAGATTGTAGGTGTGTGTTACCATGTCTAGGCCAGAATTCTTTCTGCGTTTCCCTGTTTGTATTCTAATAGCTTTGATTTCAGTGTCCAGACTCATTTCTGGAGCTGACAGTTAAGAGTGAAGAAGGTGTTTCTGCTTTAAGTGTGAGGAGCTTGCACAGCTGCTTTGTTTGGTTTTGGAAAATTTCATAACTATGAGAGTACTTAAACATAAAAAAGAAAATGTACTTCACCGACTGAAACTTTAAATGTTTCAAGCAATGCTTTTTTTTTTAAATCCAATTTTATGGGTTGGAGAGATGGCTCAGAGGTTAAGAGTGTTGCCTGCTCTTCCAAAGGTCCTGAGTTCAATTCCCAGCAACCACATGGTGGCTGACAACCATCTGTAATGGGGTCTGGTGCCCTCTTCTGGCCTGTAGGCATACACACAGACAGAATATTGTATACATAATAAATAAATAAATAAGTAAATAAGTAAATAAATAAATATTTTTTAAAAAATCCAATTTTATTTTTTGCTTCCCCTGGGTGTGAAAAATATTCTTTCTCCAGTTGTGTGTATGGAACTATCTGAGTTCTCAAACTAAATTTCTATTTTGTTGGTGAGTTTTTCTATTTTCTTCTTTCTTAAGTCAAAAAAGATGTCCCCCCTTCAGCTGTTACAAGACCAATATTTGGGATACTGGGCACAATCCATCTGGTAGCAGGTAAGAGAAAATAAGCCAAGATGGGAAAGAAGGTAATTAAATTGATAACATTAGATAATGAGAAAAAAAATGTTCTTCCTGTCATTTGTTAGGTAAATCTCTAGGTTAGGTATTTGTCCTCAGTTTCTAAAAATAATATTCTCCAAACAGTTTTATTTATTACCCTGAAATATTCTGGGGGTTTTTTTGGGGGGGGGGTGAGCGGTTGGTTTTTTTCTGACAGGGTTTCTCTGTTGTGTAACCCTGGCTGTCCTGGAAATTACTCTGTAGACCAGGCTGGTCTCAAACTCAAAGTGATCCACCTGCCTCTGCCTCCCAAATGCTGGGATTAAAGGCATGCACCACCACTACTCAGCCTGAAGTACTCTTTTTTTTTTTTTATTAATTTTTTTTATTTTTATTTTTTTTTTTTTTGGTTTTTCGAGACAGGGTTTCTCTGTGGCTTTGGAGCCTGTCCTGGAACTAGCTCTTGTAGACCAGGCTGGTCTCGAACTCACAGAGATCCGCCTGCCTCTGCCTCCCGAGTGCTGGGATTAAAGGCGTGCGCCACCATCGCCCGGCTTATTAATTTTTTTTAATTAAAAATTTCCGCCTCCTCCCTGAAGTACTCTTTTTAAAAGAAAAATTTCATGTTTGATTAACTGGATTTGAAATCTCCTAAATTTTTATAAATTCCTTTTTTATTTTTATTTTGGGTTTTTGAGACAGGGTTTCTCGGTGTAACAGTCCCAGCTCTCCTGGAACTAGCTCTTGTATACCAGGCTGCTCTTGAACTCACAGAGATTTGCCTGCCTCTGCCTTCTAAGTACTGGGATTAAAGGTGTGCACCACCACCACCTGGCAATTTTAATAAATTCTAAGAACATTTAATTTTTGTTTGAGAGAGGGTTTCTCTGTATAGTGCTAACTGTCCTAGAAGTTGCTGTATAAATCAGGCTGATCTGGAACTCACAGAGATCCTCCTACATCTGCCTTCCAAGTGCTGGGATTAAAAGCATGGACCACCATGCCCAGCCCATTTAAAGAAAAATTAATGCATTGATCAGAATATTCTGTACCTTCAACCTTATACTGATAGGACAGCTATGTTACACTGTGACACTTGGTTCAAGTTATTAAGAAAGTATTTGTTTATTTGACATGTGGTTTGAATCTATATTTATAGCTGGCTTTGAGCTCTTTCTGTATTCAAGGCTGGCCTCCAACTCACTATCCTGCCTCTGCCTCCCAAGTGTTGGGATTAGAGGTATGTGCAAGAAGGTGGATTTTCATTTGAATTTCATTTTATTGAACTCTTAAAATGTTCTTATTTTCGCTTTGTTTTTACTTAAGTCACTATGCTAGATGAAAGTTATAAAAAATTTCAAATGTTCCATTTTCTTGCAATTAGTTCACAGTTTAGTGATAGAGGTATACAAGTAATAAGTTACAGTGTTACAGCTTTTAGGAAAGATTTATATACAGGAAAACTTGTGCAGGGCAGCTGGAGGTAAAACGTTGAACAGATCTTAAGAATTCATATAACGAAAGCTGGGAATATAGGTTGGTGATAGTGTGTAACTATCATGTAAGATCCCAGCTTCTGTTATCATTTTTAAAAAAGAAAGGGCAAGGGAGGGAACTATGCTTAATGATCAGGGAAGGGACTCGGGGGTTGTCAGGGTAAAGACTGGCATTATTGTGCGTAGGCTGTCATGATGTTGATGTCCGGTCACTTGTGGGTTCCCAGTATCTGGTTAGGTGCACTGCCCCAGCACGTCTGTCCACCATTGAGACAAAGGAACGGTGCAGGGAAGACTGCCCTGCACTTGCTAGGTCTTGTGACTTCTGGTGTTTTAAGGCACAAGCTTGGAAAAAAAAATATTTTCTGTCTCTACTCTCTATCAGCTAAGCTCAATTCAAAAGGTTTGTTTTTTTCTTTTTGAGGAAAAAAAATGGCCTTTTAAGAGAAAATTTTCAAATAATATATTACTCTTTATATTCGTAAATTTTAACAATGCTTTTAAAAAATGGGCCTTTTATCTGAGTAGCTAAATGCAGTCTCATTTTGCCAGGCTTTAAAGTTTACAGATAAGGAGCATCTAAGACTCCAACTCAGGGCTGCCCCTCACATGCTGAGCATTGCTCTGAACCCAGTTTGCCTTACTTCTGTGTTTGTTTGTTTATCTATTTATTTATTTTGCAGGTAATTATCTTGTTGTCATTACCAAAAAGATTAAAGTAGGTGAATTTTTTAATCATGTAATCTGGAAAGCCACAGATTTTGATGTTCTTTCTTATAAGAAGACAATGTTGCACTTGACTGATATTCAGGTAAGAATTCAGAAGCAGTTATTAATTGCAAAACTCAAAAGTTCCATGGAGTAGGAGGTTGTAAAATGTAGATGGAATTCTTATAAACCTAGTTATTAAACAGCTTACAGAATGAATTGTTCTACTAACTTTCTACTTATCTATAAAAATATTTTTTATTCATTGTTTCTTTTTTTTTTCTTTTTTTTAAAGAAAACTGTCTTTTTCTAAGGGGCTGGAGAGATGGCTCAGTGGTTAAGAGCACTGGCTGGTTTTCCAGAGGACCTAAGCTCAATTCTCAGCTTACAGCTGTGTATAATTCCAGGTCCAGGAGTTGTGACACTTTCACAGAGACACATATGCAGACAAAACACCAATACACATTAAAAAAATCATTTAAATATTTTTTAAAGCTCATATATTTTGTTGGTTTTATTTTTAAATAATGAAAAATTTAAATTATGAAGTTCTTTATGGAGAAAAAGACACAAATAGAATGACCAAGAACTCAGTACTCAGCCTTAACTTCATATTCTCTATAGAAAAATATTAGATACTTTTTTTCACTGTTAATCACTTGGGACATGGACATACACACACACAGAGTGTGTATACAGAACATGTGTATATATTTTAACATAGTCCTTCCTTTGCCCGCTCCTTTGTCCACAGATTTTAGTTACCTAGTTTAGTTAACATTAGACCCCTAACAACACGGAGTAAATTTTAGCAACCATGGTATATTAACTGAGGAAATAACTTAGTTACCTAGTTTAGTTAACACTAGACCCCTAACAACACGAAGTAAATGTTAGCGACCATGGTAGATTAACTGAGGAAGTAACTTAGTTACCTAGTTTAGTTAACACTAGACCCCTAACAACATGGAGTAAATGTTAGTGACCATGGTAGATTAACCGAGGAAGTAACTTAGCAGAGATGAAAGCGCAGACAGACAAATGGCAGCTCTCAAAGTGATTTGAGATTGGACATAGTCTAAGAACGGGGTACAAAGACAGGGTAGTGAAGTCACCAGTAAAGTGGAGTGGCTGTGACCGAAAGGAAGAGCAGGTGGTAACTGCAACACACTTTGTTAAAGGAATTACCAGAAGAATGACATGGCATTCAAAGTGCAAAGGATAAAATAAAATACTAAAAACTCATGTATGACTCAGAACAGTTTGTAACATTTACCAGTGTCAGAATAGATACTCCTGATCATAAATTGCATGAGAAGGAGCAATGGGCAGGTGCTGCTCAGGTTTCTTGATAAATTTTTAACAAAGTAAAATATTTCCAATTTTTATATTTCTGATAGTTTTGATTATAATTTACCTGCTATTGGGTGTAGTGGCACATGCTTGTAATTCTAGCAGTTGGAGACTGAAGCATGAGGATCAATGAACTGTAGATGGGACTCTTGTCAGAGACATGAATACTGTCTGTCATTCATTAAATACAGTGCTAATATTAGTTTCACTGTTCATTTTTTGATTCATTTATAACTTAAAATAAAAACATCTTTGGTGGCTTTTTTAATAATGTGTATGAATGTTTTGCCTGCATGTATGTATGTGTACCACATGTGTTCCTGGTGCCTGCAGAGGTCAGAAAAATGCATTGAATCCCTTGGAACTAGAGTCGTGGATGATTGTGAGCCACCGTAGGTACTGATAACTGAACCCCCGTCCTCTTAACCATTGAGCTAACTCTTCATCCCCAAGAACATTATTTAATATTTTCACAAAATCCTTAAAGGTTCAGAACAATCAATTTTTCAAGCGGCTTATATAAAGTAGTTTATGTTATTAAGGTTTAAGATAACATGGTCATTTTTTACACTGTACAAAGTGAAGATTGACAATACTTATTTTCCAAAGGTATTTTTTTGCTTGAAATATGGTGATATTTTTACAAATTACATTTGCGATTCTGATGTATGATCTCTCTTGCCCCCCTCCATTTCTACCTCCCACCTTACTTTAGGAGCACTGGGATTATGGATGGCATCACTGTACCCAGGCTTAGGTTGGTTTTGGGAGTCTGAACTCAGGTCCTTATGCTTGTATAACAAGCCATGTACCCACTGAAACATCTACCAATCCTCTTTTCAGGTTTTGAAACTTACTTTTTCTAGAACTGATTATTGGGTTTTTAAAGTTAGACCTTTCTAAAATGCTTGTTTCCAAAGTAATTTACAAGGGTTTTTCTTTAAAAATGTGCCCTCTCCTTTACTGTGTAGCTCTGGCTGTCCTGGAATTCACTTTGTAGACCAGGCTGGCCTCAACCTCACAGAGATCCACCTGTCTCTCTCTGCCCCACTCTCCCCGCGCCCCAAGTGCTGGGATTAAAGGCGTATGCCTTTAAAAATATTTTATACCTTAGTTTTTGTTTTGTTTTTTTGTTTGCTTATTTTGTTTTTTGTTTTTTCTGTTTGTTTGTTTTTCTGGGGAGATAAGGGCCTTACTATGTAGCCCCAACAGGCCTGGAACTCATAGAGCTCCGTCTTATTCTGCCTCCTGGGTGCTAGGATTAAAGGCATGTACCAAGTTCTTGGCTCCATTTTTAAAAAAGGGTATTGGTTTTCTTTTTGCGTGTGAACCGATGTGTTTAATTATGGTTACTTTTATAGGAACATGGGCAGTTTAGCAGAAAATGTCTTTCCCACCCCTAACAGCCATCTTATCCTCAGGGAGGAGAATGCCTTGTTTGTTTCTACAAGACTTGTTTTTCCAAAACATATGCCTTATCTGTAAAAATGCCAAATCATAACCCTGTTTTACCAATTAAAACTGTAATATAGGGCCAGGCAGTGGTGGCGCACGCCTTTAATTCCAGCACTTGGGAGGCAGAGGCAGGCAGATCTCTGTGAGTTCGAGACCAGCCTGGTCTACAAGAGCTAGTTCCAGGACAGGCTCCAAAACCACAGAGAAACCCTGTCTCGAAAAACCAAAAAAAAAAAAAAAAAACAAAAAAAACCAAAAAAAAAAACCCTGTAATACCTGTAATATATGCTTTTTTATACTTTAGAATTTCCTTTTTCCTAATATATTAGTATGTTCATTCTCCATGAGAAATAATATTTTAAATAAATAAGCATGAAGCTTAGAGCTCAGTCTTTAATGCACTTGCCTTAACAACATGAGGGCCTGAGTTTGATCCCTAGAACTTCAGTAAAAATCCAGACATGGTTACATTTGTAATCTCAGGTGATGGGGAGACAGACACGGTTGAATTTTAGCCCTTGTTGACCAGCCAGCCTCTTGCCAGTCTTTGAGTTCTGGGGCTCAACAAAGATAGATAGTGGGGTCTGGAGAGATGTCTGAGTGGTTAAGAGCACTTATTGCTCTTGCGGAAGGTGGCTTACAACCACATGTAACTTCAGTTCCAGGGGATCTGATGCCTTTTTCTGCACTAGACTCACACGTGGTACACGTACATATATAGGCAAAACACTCATACACTTAAAATTAATAAAAGTTATAAAAAAGTGTACTGAGTGATAACACCTAGAGTCATTCTCTGGCTTCCATACTCACCCTCACACACATATGCACACCAACATATATGTACACGCATGAAATAAAAGTAGAACTACTCAGGAATATTTTCTTGGATTTGTCATCAAGCCATAAAGCTAATTTTGTGCTGTTTACTACATTTTTATTTTGCTTTTGCTTAAATTAAAAAATATATATGCATTTATAATGTATATGTTTACATGTTAATTGCTTAATAACTATAAACATTATCAAACCTTGACAATGTTTTTGTTTTCGGAACAAATTTGTTTTTTTTTTAAATGTCAATATTGTTTTTAACTGGGAAAGCCAGCTAAAATTATTATTCTAAAATAAAGGAAATACTCCTTTTAATAGGTTTTATATTCTTTGTTTAAGTGAAAAATGACTATTTCCTATCCAGCCCAAATCAGTGAATTTTTCTAAAAGTGAGGATAATGCTCATCTGTTGATTTGTGTGTTTGATCTGCTAATGAGGATAATGATGGTAGACCAAACAGGGTGGGTAGTAAAGGACGGAGAGAATCTGGGAAGTATTGCACACCACAGGCTGTGCTGTATCCTAAAGTGGTGGTGTCTCAAAAAACAAACTCTTGTGCTTTAGAGTGATAGTTGTGGAGATACCAAAGGGAGGAGGCTATACCTACACCAAGTGAGTTTAATACCTACCTATAGTGTTTATAGACTATTCCCATCTCTATTCAGGTGCTTATTTATGTCAGTGACACTTAATGGAGCTGGAATACATGTTTTTAATTTTGCTGCCTTCTCATGCTGACAGATTTTCTTTTCAACTGTGACCAGTATTGAACTCTTTCTTTTCATCTTTGCAGTTACAAGATAATAAAACTTTCCTAGCAATGCTAAACCATGTGTTGAGTATGGATGGATTTTACTTTTCAACAACATATGACTTGACCCATACTTTGCAGCGGCTGTCTAACACAAGTCCAGAATTTCAAGAAATGAGTCTCTTGGAAAGGGTAAGCTGGATCTTCAGGTAGCTTAATTTATTTTTTGTTGTTTTTAAAAGAGGCATGTCCCTTATAAAAAATTATGGGTTTATTTTTTTTCTATCCCCCACTTCCCACTTCTGGTGATAAATTCAGGACCTCATGTGCTAGGGGTGACTATGAGGTGGCAGTCACTGAAGAACTAACTGAGGAGACAGCAGAAAGGACATGTGTAGAATTCCTTTTTCTTGGAGGAGGTCAGGCATGAGTGGGGTCAAGATGGAGGGCAAGTAGCCATGCAATAGCTATGCTGGGTCAGGTGTTGTCCTTGGGTGGTGGTAGTGGAGATGGAGAAATTCGTGTAGACCTGAATAAGATTTATTTCTTGGTCTGTGATTATCTAGAAAGGTGGAAGAGGATACCTGTGTGTGATGAGGCAGACAGGAATCCCGGGGAGAAGAGGAGCAGATTTGAAGTGAGGTGTATCCTGTTTGGACATGTCAGAGAAAGTCGTGTTAGTCACCAGGTGGAGGCATTGATGAGTGTAGTTTTCCATTTGGGGACACTTACTGTGGCTGGAGGTATTTCATTAAGTTTCCAAACTTTCAGGCAGATCAGCGGTTTGTATGGAATGGGCATCTGCTCAGAGAACTGTCTGCTCAGCCAGAGGTAATGCACTCCTATTCAAATTTGCTTTCTTATTGTAATACATATTTGCATGTGTTAAAATGAATAACCACTCACTAGGGAGTGGGTAAATAATTCTAATCAACTGTAACACACACACACATACTTGGCCGTTCTTGCCCTCTCTCACTGCTCTATGTAGAAGTCTAATCTATGTGTTAGCTTCCTGACGCTCTGGAGAGCGTGTTTAGGCTCAGGGCTTTCAGAATTTTCAGTCCATTGTCTGACGACTCTCTTGCCTTTGGGTCTTTAGTCAGGAGAACATGTCAGGGAGAACATTGATGGAACAAATTGCTTACTTCATGGTAGCTAGTGAACAAAGGGAGATAGGCTAAGGTATAGGACCTTCATAAATGACCGTCATTCCTTCTACTAGACTGCACCTTCTAAATTTCAAGAACTTCTTTGGTGCCAAGATTTTTAAAACACAAGCTATTAGGGGCACTTAAGGTACAAACTTTAATATTTATGAATGGAAGCTTTAAATAAAAAAACATTACTTTCTCTAAGACAGCTAGAATGAATTGTACTGATGGAATAATGTAGAAGTAAGGGATAGAGCCTTGGTCCTGTCCGTGCGAAAACCACAACTCTCATCTTAAAGGGAGTACGAGAATTATTCTGGAGCCATTTTGAATGACTATGGCATAGGAACACAGATTTAGGTTAACTCCAAATTCCATGTTTCAATGTGGAAGAAGTTTGAAGTTTTTATAGTTTTACAGAACAGTGGAAGTCATAAATCAAATCTCAAGTTTAAAATACATTAATGTGTACCTCAAAGGGACTGTTACAGCAAAATGGGAAGGAAGCTTTTTATAGGACCAAGATGCTACCTGATGACATCTTAGCTTTTACATTAGTGGAAGCTAATGATCTGCTAAGTAATGAATTCCAAAAGATTTTTTTTTTTACTCTATTAATCATAGAATGTCAGTTCTGACACAGAGGTGGGCAAGGATGGCTGTTTTAGAGACTAGGACTAGCCCAAGACAAGGTAACTAGCTTCTGAACCTGCAGCATTTCCAGTCTCCGTGGGACTGCGGTTCTATTTAGTCACCTCTGCAAGCACGGCTTCTGTCCAGGGGCTCTTGCTCACTGTCTCCAGGCCAGGTGGAAACTCCCCTAACTCAGTGATTTGTTTTCTGCCATCTCCAGAGTGTTTTATTTCTTTATTTTTAGTAGTTGGTATTGCAGTGGTTGGTTATTTTCTAGAAGTAGAAGAGTTATAGGCAAAGACTAAGGAGTCTTTGCTACTTCACATAGTTTACTGATGTTCATGTATGACCGTTTAAACCCAGTGATTACTGTGCCTTCTTACCACAACATTACAGACATTTCCCTAACCTTAGAAGTTACATGTTAATCTCACTGCATGGTTATGTTTGTGTGTTACTGCTTGTGTGTAAATATGTCTTACATGGCTTATTATTTAAGGTGTGGTGATTCTAAATGCATTGCATATCTTTTTTTTAGGTCCATCGGTTTGCTCTTCCGGTGTTACATGGCTGTATCCTTATCTGAAATTTTTGCATCTTATTTTCTACAGTTTTTGTTTACATTTCAAGTTATTTACATGTTTAAATGTTAAAAACATTTAATTTTTTTTTTTTTTTAAATTTTTCGAGATAGGGTTTCTCTGTAGCTTTGGAGCCTGTCCTGGAGCTAGCTCTTGTAGACCAGGCTGGCCTCGAACTCAGAGAGATCCGCCTGCCTCTGCCTCCTGAGTACTGGGATTAAAGGCATGCGCCACCACTGCCCGACTAAAACATTTAAATTTCAAGACAGATACAGTCTCAAATGTGATGTAAGATGAATATTTCAGAATTAGAAATTGCTGTTAATGTAATCTTAGCATAGTCTGAAACCTCTTCCCCCCTTTAGGTTATTTCCTCTGCAGAGTAAATTATTATTTTTACTCAGGAATTTGGGGGCTGGTGGCTTTTAAAGGAAGGTGTGTAACTGCATCTTCGTGTTTAGAGGTATCTTATAGCAGTGAATTACAGAAGAGTAGAGTGAGCCTATTTAAATGATGCTTTTCTTTAGTGTTTAAAGAAAAATCAGATTTAAGAACATCAGTGATCAACAACGTGAAGAGAAGCAAATTATTTTAAATTACTTATTTAAATTATTATAAATTTTAAGTATAATTTCAAGAATGATAGAAACATGAAAATAGAAATACAAAGAATAACACTTAGGGAGAGTCAAAGTATAAATATAAAACAAGTGTTGTTTATCTAATTGTAGATACCACTGTAAAACAGGAGCTCCCAGTGAATGGGCTCCTGAAGAAGGTGCAGTCAGGACCCTGTGTGGGAACTAGGATCTCTGTTTCGAGCACAGCAATGAAGTTTATTGACCTAGCACTTGGATTTATTGGTTCATTAGCTACTATAAATTTTTATATTATTAAGAGAAGTAATTGAGGAAATAAATCAGAAAAATCTCAGCATAAAGCTCTTGTTTAGTCTGTTGTCTTCCTCCCTGACTGGCTCTCCTCTCTTCTCCTTCCCTCCCCCCTTGCTCCTCTTTCCTCTCCTGTCTTCCTTTTCCTTCTTTTTTAAAAAATATTTATTTATTTATTATGTATACAATATTCTGTCTGTGTGTATGTCTGCAGGCCAGAAGAGGGCACCAGACCTCATTACAGATGGTTGTGAGCCACCATGTGGTTGCTGGGAATTGAACTCAGGACCTTTGGAAGAGCAGGCAATGCTCTTAACCTCTGAGCCATCTCTCCGGGGCCGCCAGCTCACAAAAAATGACATGGAGACTTACTATTAATGATGAAAGCCTGGCCTTTAGCTTAGGCTTGTTCCCAACCAGCTCTTAGAACTTAATTAACCTGCTTCTGTTAATCTATGTTCTGCCCTGTGACCTTTTACCTCTCCTCCATTCTGTATGTCCAGCAGCCTCTGTGTCTTGCTGGTGTCTCCCAAATGCCTAAATTCATCCTGACTTCCTTTCTCTGCCTGGAAGTCCCGCTTATCCTCCCCTGCCTAGCTGTTGGCCATTTGGCTCTTTATTAAACCAGTCAGGTGCCTTAGGCAGGCAAGGTAAAACAGTGGCACATGTACACACGGTGTGGTAAAGTATCCTGCAGCAGTAATCAATAAGATCATAGACTTGTTCTCTAGGCAACTTTATAATTAACTTACTTATTTACTGTTGAATTTAAAGCTTAAAATGGACTTTTGTTTAATGTAGTTTGTTAACTAGGAATGTATTTCTAGGTCTCATAGAGAGATCAAGTACATCTGAGTGGAGTATAGTATAGGTTGGGGGAGATGTGTTCATGAGACTCTTAATCCAGACTATCTAGGGCTCTCTAGGCCAGGAGAGGGCTGCAACTTTTAATTCACACGTGATGAAAAGCTTTGGGAGCGTAGAGGTCGAGCAGAGGATTGGCATAAGATAGAACCACCCTGTCAGTAGGCCAGGCGTGAGCCAGACAAGGTCATGGCCAGTGAGAGGTGAGTTCTCCAAGAATCAGGAAGCTCTCTGTATTGTCAGGTAGGTAACTTTGGTTTTCTTATTGTATACAGAATATGAAAGATTGGTGTAACTGTAAGGTTCTTGTCATGTTAAGTGGAGGGAAACCATCCATTGAGATGGGAAAGCCTAAAGGTGGGAGGGAAGGAGAAAAGTATCATTCATTTGAGAAGCTCAGCATTTCTTAATAGACAAGTGAAGATGTGAGGGAGGAGGGAGGAGCCAGATTATAGAGGTGTATGTGAGATGGCATACTCCCTGTGGTGCATGTATAGAGTCAGAGGACAACTTCAGGGACCAGGTTCTTTGTTTTGCCTTTTGGGTCCTGAGGATTGAGTTCCTTGTAGGCTTGGTAGCAAGTACCTTAACCCATTTGAGTCATCTCTCTGGCCTTACAGATTCATGGGAGATGGCATTCCTTTATTTCTTACAGCATCTGTTTAGTTTGTGTGTGCATGGACACACTTGTGGGGGGCAGAGACAGCTTTCGGGAGTCTGTTCTCTTCTTCCACCTTGTGGCTTCTAGGGATTGATTGAATTCAAATCTTCAGACTTGGCGACATGTGCCTTTGTCCACTGAGCCATCTCATCAGCGCCAAGATGGCATTTCAGTCCATGAAATGTGATGAGATTATTAAAGGGTGAAGTGGAGACACAGTCTAAAGAGCGAAGAGATGTAATATTGGAGTTTCTGCATCGTGAGAAAATGATAGAGCCATGTACTGCAGGCCTTAGAAGAAAGAACTTCTAAAAGTGAACCACAGTGAGTGAACTGGAAGGGCAGATTTTAGGGAAGGAAAAGCAAGTGAAAGTAATACCCTGGGACCAAGTGAAGACTGTTTCTAAGAGGGTGTCAGCTGAGACACTAGTGTTAAATAGGACTTCAGGAAGGGGGTTATGTTCCTGCTCTTGTCCTCCCTCTCCAAATGAGGAAATTAACAAATTCTGCTAAGAAAGGTTTTAGAGAAGTTGGCCGGGGCAAGGGTCTTTCCTGGAGTGAGGATCTGAGTGTATGAGCAGAGGGAATTCTGGCCTGGCTGGGGGTTGGGTGGGTAATCTAGGGGAATCTAGGCCTTGCCTTTTCAGTGAAACATGAAACAATGTTGTTTGCCATGGAGTGGTGGAAATCTAGTAGCTGTGGAGTGGGCCTCCTGCAGAGTATGGGGTCAGGATCTGGGTCTAACTCTGGATAAAGAGTAGTGAAATCATTCATTTTTCAAAAGTTCTCTCATTTTGATGGTTGGTGTGTTTTTGCATGCATACATACATACTCCCTGTAATCAGAGGAAAATGAGTCATGAAGTCAGTCATCTTTTCTGCCAGACTTAACTCTCTAGCAGCAGGCTGATGTGATTTATCCTTGTGTCCTGCCTCAGAATAGTTTGGGCAAGCAAATGAAATAAGACTGCCTTGGAATCTTATCTGTTGCTGTGATTTTTGAAGGAAGTAACTTGGGAGCTGGGGAACCATCAGTGAGTGTGGTGGTGACAGATGGCAGGGATGGATCATTAGCGGTTTTCGTTGATCCTTGCGCATTTGCCAGTGCTTCTTGTAAGAATTCCTGATGCATTCATACCAGTAATTATTTAAGAGAATGTTAATAACAGCACTTTATGACAAAATAGTGAGCCCCACAGAATAGAGGAATTAGGTTTTCATGATCTGGTCCTTTACAGATTACAAACAACTCTGAAGAATAAATTGCTCTGGGATCGCTCTGGGAACTGGGGGGGGGGGGGGGAGAATGACAGCTTTAGAAGCTGTGATGTGTCATAAAGCTCAAGTGCAAGCTTTTTTATTTTTTAAATGGTGATTATAAGTATAGAAACTGGAAAGACGAGAATGGTTGCCACACACTTGTTAAAAGTTAATTCTGGATATAAATTCAACTGGCTAGAAAGGAGAAGAAATGGGTAAATTGAGACTTGGTTATATTCTGAAGTTAGATAGGCTCATGGATTATTTTATTATGCTTTATGATGAGTGAATCAAATTTTATTAGGAAAAAGATGTTACATATAGCAAACAGG
Source organism: Chionomys nivalis (assembly GCF_950005125.1). Classification (NCBI taxonomy): domain Eukaryota; kingdom Metazoa; phylum Chordata; class Mammalia; order Rodentia; family Cricetidae; genus Chionomys; species Chionomys nivalis. The sequence continues at coordinate 119,443,694 of NC_080089.1, forward strand.
GAAAACCCAAACAGATGAGCAAAAATAAATGATATGGCCAGTGTAACAATAAAACTTGTTATCCTCGTAATTCCTCCATCAGTTGGATAAACTCGACAATATCAGGAGTTGGTAAGGAGGATAGCTAAAACAATTCTCAAGTCCATTGACATTTCTAGATAGTATTAGACGGTGAGTATGATTTGATCCATGTCCACAGGCTCACACAAAGAAATGTTCGTTGAAACTGGTTATGAGAGCAGAATCCAGAAACAACTTGTCTGTCTGTCTGTGGAATGGACAAACTGGTGTACCCTTTCTGTTGTGGTGGACAAATAAACTAGTGTACCCTTTCTGTTGTGGTGGTGCATGCCTGCACTCTCAGCCTTGTGTAAGCTGAGGCCGGAAGGTGAACAGTTTTGAGACCTCCTTACCCCAACAAAACAACTCGTAGTATGTTTATGCAGAGGATAATTAAATAACTGTAGAGGTGAATCAGCCTCAAACATACAGAGAATGCAAGGCCACAGGGATGCTTACATTGTGTCGACTGAGGTTTTCCGTCTCGACTGAGGTTGTCTCGCCTGGTCCTGCAGCCGTTAATTCCCAAAGAATCATACAGAGGTCTCCATTAGTTTTAAACTGATTGGCCCATGAGCTCAGGCTTCTTATTAACTAATTCTGATATCTTACATTAGCCTATAATTCTTGTCTGAGTTAGCCACGTGGCTTGGCACCTTTTTTGGTGAGGCAGTCACATCTTGCTTCCTCTGAGTCTAGGTCACGACTGAAGAATGCATCTTTCCAGAATTCTCCTTGCCCTGCCTTTACTTCCTGCCTGGTCACCCCAATTATACTTCCTGCCTGGCTACTGGCCAATCAGCGTTTTATGAAAAATAATACAAGTGACAGGATAAAAGACCATTGTCCCACAGCAACACTGCGACGCCTTTCATGCAAAAAAGTAGAAAGCCGTTCAGAATAAATATGTTTACTGGCAAAACTAGAAAACCAATCCAAGGAGTGAAGTGAGTAGTCTGTGTTGGCACACTTTCCTTTCCCATCTGCCAGTTCCCAGATAACTGACATGGATGCATAATATTAATTATAAATGCTCGGGTGATAGTTCAGGCTTAGTAATAACTAGCTCTTTTCTTTTTTTTTTTAAAAAAAACCTATCTGTTTTCATTTTACATACCAATCCCAGTTCCCACTCCCTCCCCTCCTTCCATTTCTTCCACCTTCCCCCTGAAACTAACTCTTAAAACAAATTAACCCATTTCTGTTAGTCTATATGTTGCCACATGGCTCATGGCTTTACCTGTCCTCCAGCATCTCCTGGCGACTTTTCTAACCCTGCCCTTCATCTTCCCAGAATTCTCCTAGTCTGGCTCTCCTGCTCAGTCTCTTCCTGCCCAGCTATAGCCCGTCAGTTCTTTGTTAACCAGTGAGAGTGATACATATTTACAATGTACAAAGATTGTTCCACAGCAGGTCCCTTTCTCAATGGCAGTAATAGAGCCGGACAGAGAGAACTCAGCATGCTTCAGAGGTGGACTTGTGTGCAAAGATTTTATTTTGATCAGATAGATTTGACTTAAAAGCCAAGCCACCATTTTATAATTTTTTGTTTTTTTGTTTTGTTTTTTGAGACAGGGTTTCTCTGTAGCTTTCGGGCTTGTCCTGGAACTTGCTCTGTTGACCAGGCTGGCCTCAAACTCACAGAGATCTGCTTGTCTCTGCCTCCCGAGTGTTGGGATTAAAGGTGGACACCACCACCGCCGCCTGGCTAAGCCACCATTTTAGTCAGTTTTAATTATACAGTTCAGTGACTAGTATTGAAGGAAAGGTTTGGAGAAATCCCAGGCTGACCTTTACTCTGCACTACGTCATGCTGGGAACCAACCCTCAGGGCCGCATGCCTGCTAGAAAGCACTCTACCACTTTACATGTTTTTTGCTTTAATTTTTTCCCCCATTTTTAGGCTTATTTTTTACATTCCAGAGACAAAGCAGTTAAAGTTTATTTCAATCTGTAAATCTTCATATGCCAACTATAATTATACATATGGTATATTTTATATTTTTGTTTGTTTTTAGAGACACGGTTTTTCTGTGTAGCCCTGATCTGACTGACTATCCTGGAACTCACTCTGTAGACCAGGTTGCCCTTGAACTTAGGGAGATCTGCCTCTGCTTCAGTTTCCCAAGTGCTGGGAAAGGCGTGCACCACTACTGCCCAGCTATAGTTCATATTTTTCCTTAACCGCAATAGCTTTTTTTCTTCATTTAATTTTTAAGTAGTTACTTTTTGCAATGCAAGGGACTGAACCCAGGGCTGAGTTATGTTCCTAACTCCTACTCTGTTTTCCATTTTTTAATTTGAAGGTTAATTTCTTTCAGATTCCTGATTTTCATTCAGAATAGGGTTTTTGGTGATCACTGACACCTACCTAGTTCTGTATGTTTAGAAAGTAGTTGAAGATAACAGGGAAAGGAAGAAAATTAAATAGACACACTAGCAAAGTTCTTAGATATTCTGTACATGTGTCACTGTGGGAGCACTAACTTGACAAACTTCACAGTTGGAAATGAAGCTACTAGACATTTGGGAATAATCATGAAGAACCAGAAAGACTTGTATATCCTGTCTTTTTCCTCCTAAAGACGATTCATTCCTATTATAGTAAATAGAGTTGTATTGAATCTAGAACTATTCCTACATTACATTTTTCTTAATATAGTTAAGTTATTACTATGCACTCGTGTTCTATTAATGGAAAATATTTTGATTGGATTCTCATCTCCAGAAGGAGTTGTTTCAGAGCTGGTGTGCGATATTATGTAAGAGGTAAGAATCATTTCATGTCGCATGACTGGGCCATATCTTCTTTTGTTTAATGTCTGCCTTAAATAACTTATGTGACCTCTTATATATTGTGTTATTTGATACCTCTTTTAATGATTTGTGCCCTCATTATAATAATTAATAGGTCTTCTTGGTCTCTTTGTATATATAAAGGTAACCATTGTATTTCATGACTTCAGTTTATAGAATGTTTATTTACGTTTTGAACATTCTGTAGGCTACTACACTAAAAATATGCTAATTTGCCCAAACCAAATAGTTATTGTAAATATGAAGATTCCCCAGCATTTGTTTTGCTTTCAACCACAATATATCAGAATAAAATCCTGTTAAAAAATAACTATAAGGCCGGGCGGTGGTGGCGCAGGCCTTTAATCCCAGCACTTGGGAGGCAGAGGCAGGCGGATCTCTGTGAGTTCGAGACCAGCCTGGTCTACAAGAGCTAGTTCCAGGACAGGCTCCAAAACCACAGAGAAACCCTGTCTCGAAAAACTAAAAAAAAAAAATAAAAACTATAATTTTGAGCTCAGAGAGTTATATAGAGATATCTAATTAATCTTATTACAGATGGTATAATAGCATTGGGAAAAAGCTACTAAGAATAGCTTCAACCAAATTATAGTTAACATCTTGGATTATTAAGCATTGATTACATATTTTAAATATTTTTGTTTTGTTTTTCGAGACAGGGTTTCTCTATGTAGTCCTGGCTGCCCTAGATCTTACTCTATAAACCAAGCTGGCCTTGACCTCACAGAGGTTTGCCTGCCTTTGCCTCTAGAGTGCTAGGACTAACAGCCTGCATCACCACTGCCTGGCTATGAATTTTATTTTTTAAATTATAGAAATTTCTCATCTGATCTGCTTGGTTCTTACTCCTCTGCCAGATAGCCAGATATCAGTTTCTTACTTATTCTACCCTGTAACTTTTTATATTAATTCAGGTATGTTTTCTTCCTTTTATAGACAGTGGTTATAGTTTATACATGTTCTCCTATATCTTGGTTTCTTAAGAAATTAATACATTTTAGAAGTCTTTTCATAATGATATCTCCCTCCTTCCTGCTTTCCTTTCTTTCACATCTTCCTCTTTTTAAAATACTGCATCTTGTTCCTTTTGGGAATTATGTAAGGTGTCTTCCTCAGTGCTCTCTTGCTGTGAAGAGACACTGTGACCACAGCAACTCTTATAAAAAGAAAACATTTAGTTGGGGCTGGCTTACAGTTTCAGAGGTTTAGTCCTTTACATCATGGACTCAAGCAGACATGGTCCTGGAGAGTAATTGAGAGGTATACATCCAGATTTGCAGGCAGAAGGAAGAGAAGAGACACTGGGACTGGCTAGGGCTTTTGAAACTCCAAAGCCCATCCTCCCAGTGACACAGTTCCTCCAAGAAGGCCATCGCTACTTCAACAAGGTCATACCTACTCCTTCTCAAGTAGTGTCACCCCCTAATATGAGTCTAGGGGGTCATTCACGTTCAAACCACCACAGAAGGAAACAAAGGTGGCCTGTGCTTCTGAAAGTCATTTGGCATTCAGAAGTCATACCATTGCTAGTGAGCTCAGTAAATTTGCTTCCTTCTGATTATCTACTAATGTATAGTTACAGATATACTGATCACAATAACTCAAAGTGCTTTATTGTAGAAACGTGTCAGAGAAAAAGAATGTTTTAAATATCGGCGAATTAAAAATCCATTGATTTCTTTCCGATAATCTTTCTGGTAATCTGGGTCAGGATTACCTTGGAAATTATTTTGGCTTAGTAACAACAAAATAATGTAAACAAGCTAGTAAGGAAGTACTTGAGGTAGACCTGACCAGTGTGAGGCTCTGCTAAGTACTTAAATTGTGCTCTCAGACCAGGTGTCATGGACATGGTCATGATCATGGATGTTTAGGATCATACACAATTTTTTATTTGATAACTAAATATCTTCTAGAGATTCTTTGCATTACAACTAAGCACTACTGATGCAGTTAGCCGAGTTTTTATTTAGTATGATTATCTAGTGTAATCACAAAAAATGATAGCTTTTAACTCCAACATAGGATTTGTAGGCATGCTTGACTTTCTTTTCTCCAGAGGGAACTGTTTTTTGAGGATGTTTATAGTGTGAAAAGTATCAGCTAGCTTTATGTTTATATAAATGAATTTTAACTATTCTTTCAGCCTATTTAAGCAAGCTTCTTTTAGTTTTCTAATAATGTACTATTTGTTTGAACTTTAATTTGTGAGTACTTATCCACTAATGTAAACTAAGTTGATAATTCTTGTTATCTTGAGTTCATGATTTTTTGATACATGTCTTTTATACCAAATGTTAGGAATTGATTCTGAAGGCCACGCAGCTAACTTTGTAGAAACAGAGCAGATCGTGCACTACAGTGGGAACAGGGCTTCATTTGTGCAGGCAAGTGCATGTGTCTGGTGGTCATCCAGTTGGCCTTTTCTACTTCATTTTCGTTTGCTGTCGTGTTGAAATTTTCTTCTTCCCCTTCCGTTTTTATTTTTCTTTGTTTTTCTTCTCTTCCTCTTCCTTCTCTTTTTTGAAACAGGTTCTCATGTAGCACTGGCTGACCCTAGACTTACTTTATAATTGGTTACATGAGTTCCTGATCCTCCTGCCTTTACATCCCCAATACTAGGATTACATGTGTTTACTGCCAGGTCAATATTTCCTCTATTTCCTCCTTTTTTTTTTTTTTTTTTTGGTTTTTTTGGTTTTTTTCGAGACAGGGTTTCTCTGTGGTTTTGGAGCCTGTCCTGGAACTAGCTCTTGTAGACCAGGCTGGTCTCGAACTCACAGAGATCCGCCTGCCTCTGCCTCCCAAGTGCTGGGATTAAAGGCGTGCGCCATATTTCCTTCTTTTTAAAATGCTATCTTTGTGTCCAGCGTGAAAAAAGTGCAGCTAATAAAAGGGGTGTTAGTCTGGCACTGCCTTATGGATACTTCCTGCTTTTTAATGAAATCCCCCCAAAAGAAGAAGGAAGTGTGAGGTTTATGGAAGTTCAGCAGTTTACCAGTGTAAGCCTTTAGATCCCACCTCAGGTGATGATGCAGATACAAGCTGATAGAGTATACTTGGCTTTACCTGCCTTACTCAGTCCTGCTCACCAGTTGTCTCCTAGTGAAGTTGTACAGTATTTCCTACTCCAGAGAGTCAGTGGCTAAACAAATTCCGATGTTCATAAATACATTCCTTTAAGAATGAGTAAAGCAATTTCCTATTTTTTCATATTGCCAAGTTATATAATATACATATTTAGAACTTAGGGAGATCACAGAACTTTCCATTATGCAGGTCCCGTGTGTGTAACACTGGGAAGGGAAAGTGCTTTTTAAGCATATTTCCATAAAACAAGAATTAACTTTCTCCCCCTCTCTCTCTTCTCTCTCTCTCTCTCCCTTCCTCCCTCCCTCCCCCTCCCCTCCCCCTCCCCCTCCCCCTCCCTCCCCCCTCCCCCTTCCCCCCCTCTTCTCTCTCTCTCTCTCCTCTCTCTCTCTCTTTCTACAGAGTCTCTATGTAGTCATGATTGTCCCAGAGTTTATTATGTAGACCATGCTGGCCTCGAAATCAGACCTGCCTATTTCTTCCTCCCAGTGTGGGGATTAAAGGTGTGTGCCACCCCACCTGGCAACAAGTGATTTAAGAGGGTACATATAGAGTTTTGTAGCTGGTAGATTGTTTTTGTTTGTTTTGGTTTTCTTTGCAAAGTTGTTAATATCTGTACTGCATACAATAATTAGGTTGAGAAAACGACTTTGTGTATCTTTCTTTTCATATTTCTCTCTTTTCTTTTAGACTCGAGGATCAATACCTGTTTTCTGGTCACAAAGACCAAATCTAAAGTACAAACCAAAACCACAGATCAACAAAGTAGCAAATCATGTATGTATCGTCCTGAATTTTAGAACCTAAGGCCGGGCGGTGGTGGCGCATGCCTTTAATTCTAGCACTTGGGAGGCAGAGGCAGGTGGATCTCTGTGAGTTCGAGACCAGCCTGGTCTACAAGAGCTAGTTCCAGGACAGGCTCCAAAACCACAGAGAAACCCTGTCTCGAAAAACAAAACAAAAACAAAAACAAAACAAAACAAAACAAAAAAATAGAACCTAAGTTATGTGACAGGTAGAGGTGATGTGAGAGCCCAGCTTGCCTGGGGAGGGGCCCTGGTCAGACAGCGCCTACGTGGCTTTTTGATTTGCATATACAATATATATTTGTTCCCCACAAGTCAGAATTTAGTATCTTCAAGGCCCGTCACCTGGGCTGTAGAACATACTGCCTCAAATAACATGTTACAGGTCAGAGGAGCACTGAGGAGATCTCAGTGAGGTTTATGGAGTGTAGTGTATCTGTCAAAAGTTGCATTCAGAATTCAAATAGTGATACTGTAGTGCAGCCTAAAATGCCTATAACAGTCACCTACTTCATGGTGTTTCCATAATCCAGAAAGCATGGTCCCCATCCTGGCATTGTTTAAGTATAAAAATAGGATAGTTGGGGGCTGGAGAAATGGCACAGCGGTTAAGAGTACTGACTGTTCTTCCAGGTCCTAAGTTCAATTCCCAGCATCCACATGGTGGCTCATAACCATCCCTAGGGGATCAGATACCCTCTTCTGGCTTGCAATTGTACATGCAGATAGAGCACTCACATAAAATAAATAATAAATCTTAAAAAAATGGGATAGTTATAGAGGTACTTTAAGAAATATGATAATCATATTAATAAACTATATACCTTTATCTCTCTTCTAGATGGATGGTTTCCAAAGGCACTTTGATTCACAAATAATTATTTATGGAAAGCAAGTCATAATTAATCTGGTAGGTTTGAATGGTTTTTTTGGGGAATAACAAAAATAATTATAATTAACAGGAAAATTAATTTTTTTAAATTTTTTTATTAATTTATTTAATTATTAAAGATTTCTGCCTCTTCCCCGCCACCACCTCCCATTCCCTCCCCCTCCCCCAATCAAGTCTTCCTTCCTCCTCAGCCCAAAGAGCAAGCAGGTTTCTCTGCCCTGTGGGAGGCCCAAGGACCACCCACCTCCATCCAGGTCTATTAAGGTGAGCATCCAAACTACCTGGGCTCCCACAAAGCCATTACGTGCAATAGGATCAAGAACCCATTGCAGCATTGTTTGTAATAGCCAGAACCTGGAAACAACCTAGATGTCCTTCAATGGAAGAATGGATGAAGAAAGTATGGAATATATACATATTAGAGTACTACTCAGCAGTAAAAAACAATGACTTCTTGAATTTTGCATACAAATGGACGGAAATAGAAAACACTATCCTGAGTGAGGTAAGCCAGACCCAAAAAGAGGAACATGGGATGTACTCACTCATATTTGGTTTCTAGCCATAAATAAAGGACATTGAGACTATAATTCGTGATTCTAGAGAAGCTAAACAAGAAGGTGAACCCAAAGAAAAACATATAAGCATCCCCCTGAATATTAACCTTCATCAGGCGATGAAAGAAGACAGAGACAGAGACCAACATTGGAGCACTGGACTGAAGTCTCACGATCCAAAGGAGGAGCAGAAGGAGAGTGAGCACAAGCAAGGAACTCAGGACTGCGAGGGGTGCACCCACACACTGAGGCAATGGGGATGTTCTATCGGGAACTCACCAAGGCCAGCTGGCCGGGGTCTGAAAAAGCATGGGACAAAACCGGTCTCGCTGAACATAATGGACAATGAGGACTACTGAGAACTGAAGGAAAATTAATTTTTAAATTAATGTTTCTACAACTTTTCATCAGACCGAACAAACAGAAGCTCTGATCCTAGTAGATGGTCTTTCTTTTACCACCTTCCCCTCGCTCCTAGTGACTGTTTTACTCTCTGACTCTTCTGAACTATGTTCCTCAGATAGGTAGACTCATACAATATTTGTCCTCTATGTTTTACTTGTTTCATTTAATATAATGTTTTAAAGATTCATCTATGTTTATTAGAATTGCATTACTTTTAAAGACTAAATAATAACTTATTAGAGGAATATAAGATATTTATTTATAAATTAATAGACATTTGGATTATTTCTACCTTTGGTTATTACAAATGAATTAAAGAGTATATCTTCTGTCTTAGGTTTTGAAGAAGTTTACTAAGTCTTATTAAATCCTTAAACTTTTCGTTAGATTGATTAGTGAAACCATTGGGTCTAGGGCTTTTCTTTAATGCTGATTCAGTCCCCTTCCTAATTACTGATCTGTTTAGATTTTCCTTTTGTGGAAGAAGAATATGGTGAGGATGAGGCAAGGTTTTACTTTTAGCCTAGGCTACCTTTGAACTTTGAGCTTTCCTTCTGTCCCAGCTTCCTGAGTGCTAGTGTTGCAGGTCTTAGCCACCACCACATCCAGTTTTCTACTCCAGTTTCCTGTTTCTTCAGTTGAGCTTTAGTAGATTACATGGTTTTAGAAATTTGTTCAACTCTAAGTTGCACTTTTTTGGTATGAGTATCTATCATATTTTCTTATAATTATTTTTCTAAAAATTATTAGCGGTGTTCTCATTACCATAATTGGTTTTAGTAATTTGAATCTTCTCTTTTTTTCTTCTTCATTGTAACCAAGCTGGCCAGTGTTTTACAGGAACCAGTGTTTGGTTGTCTCCTCTGTTAGTTTCATTTCTGCTTTAATCCATATCATTTCTTCTGCCTAAAAAGTTTGGGTTTGTGTTGTTTTTCTAACTCTTCAGTGTGTAAAGTTAGGTTATTAATTTGAAGCTTTTTGTTTCTTTATTTTTAAATATTTATTTTTAGGTGTATATCCCCAGGGTCTATAGTTAGAGATGGTTGTAAGTCAGTATGGGTGCTGGGAATTGAACTCATAAAGATCTGCCTGCCTCTGCCTCCTGAGTGCTAGAATTAAAAGTATGTTGCTACCACCCAATAGCTAGTTTTGTTTGTTTGTTTGTTTTTCAAGGCAGGGTTTTTGTGTGTAGCTTTGGAGCCTGTCATTGAACTAGCTCTTGAGGACCAGGCTGGCCTCGAACTCACAGAGATCCACCTGCCGCTGCCTCCCAAGTGCTGGGATTAAAGGCATGCGCCACCACCTCCCAGCTGTTTGTTTGTTAATATATGCATTTGAAGTAATGAAATTCCCTCTTATCACTAAGTTTATCTCTTAAATTCTGGTATATTGGATACACCATTTTCTCCTGTTTCTTTGTATGACTGACTTTTCTTAAGAATTAGTCTTCGATTGTTACAATGTAGTGACACTGGAGTCATTCTCCTTCCAGAGCCAGTTGTGCTTTCTTTTGTTGTTTTGGTTTTTTGATTGTTAAAAATTATAGCGATGCAGTTTTCCAGACTCTCGCAAAGATTTTCCTCACTGTATATGCTTAATGAAGGTTCTTTTTTAATGTTTGGCTAATGTTTTGGCAGACTTTATTGTTGGGGTCTGGTGCCAGCCAGGACCCTAAATTATTTCTCCAGACCAGAGGGGAGGCGAGGGATTAAAGACACAACTCACATGACTTTATCAGGAGGGAGATTCTCAGTGATCCCTCATGAAATCCTGAGTTCACATCCTGAAAATTCCTCTGCGTTTATTCTCCAAACAGTGTTATATACCAAAACATAAACTGAGGGGGGAATTAATTAGCATTCTGTCTCCTAGGTGACCAGGTGAATGGTTGTGGTCACGTCCACACCTGCCTGTGCCAACTCTGTCACAGGCTGAATTAACATCTCTTTTCAGGCATCCTCCAAATTACAAAGAAGGAGCAGAACAACATCCTGATCCTTTGTTAGGGATGTGACCACCTCCTGGGCAACAGGTGCAAACTGTGGCCTGGGATTCTGGTCACCATACCATGTGGAAATATGGGCCTACTTCATTGAATTCTAGGAATTGGAAAAAGACAAAATAACAAAAGAACAACCCACCCTCTATTCTTTGCCAGCTGGCTCTGTACTGAGACAGCACAGTTTACCAGTTTTCTCATTTCTCTTAATCTGATATTTCCTCAACCTCAGCACCCCCTCCCAGGGTACCCCCAGCTGACTTCTGCCAGAGTGGGCTCTGACAGCCAGCCAGGCATGTTTGAAGGCCAAAGAGCAGGGGGTGATGTTTTGTTGTATTAGGATTTTTCTAGACATGTTTCTTACCCGAGTATGGAGATAGTTTTCTCAAGTCTTTCATATATCCTGCTGCTTTTGATGTCCTTATTTTCTAAGGAGCGTCACTTGGTTTGTTCAGACTTTAGGTGGTCTATTTTATGTCTCTGTCCAGAAAGAAGCTCTTGACCCAGGTATCCATTGGCTAATAGTTCAGGTGTAGCTTTTAAATCAGTCCATTGTTTTTGGACCTTCATTCAGTTATACAATATAGAGATAATTTAGTTCTTCAGGTGTGTATAGTTATATTTAACACAGGATCTGGTCTTATACTGGTTTGATGAAGGGAACTAAAAACAAGATTTCTATTGTTTACCACAAATCATCACCCTGTATGGTGGAGGAGGAAGGACAAAATGCTTCAAAGACTTCCTACAGTTTAGAAGGTGACTTTTTCTTGATGGATATTTTGTTGGTTGCTGTAAACTTTGATTGCTTTTCCAAAGTTGGTTCAGATGACCTCCTTTTCTTTTTAGTGTTTCTGTGCCAGAATGAAAGCTTAACCTTTCCTTGTTAATTTCCTGGTGTCACTCACTATATGAATAGAAAGTCATGGCTTTTTAATTTTTTTACAGGTGAACCACAAGGGATCAGAGAAACCACTTGAGCAAGCGTTTGCAAAAATGGTATCATCCTTGGGTAGTGGGATGATCAGGTACCATACCAGTTGTCTGTTGTAGACCCTTCAAGTCTCATGTGCACTGTGTGTATGAATACAAGTCATATGCTACTTATATTTCATCTTGCATTTTAGAAGAATGTGTATGTATCATGTGGAGTGCCCATGGAGGCTAGATGTAAGCAACCCACTATGGATGCAGTTACTGAAGACGGCTCACCCTCTGAGAGAGCAGCAAGTGTTCAGTACCAGTTCAAAACATAATTTTCTTTTTGGCTGGTTTTAAATTTTCTCTGATATATTTTATATTACAGAGTATCCTTATGGTCAGATTTTGATTTTAATTCCTGGTTAAAATCTTTTCATCAAGGTTTTGCAAAGCAGTGGCCTATTAGGTCACAAATACATGTTTTTGAGCTGGACCAGTTTAACACTATAGTGACCTCATCTGGAACAGTATCTTTGCCTGTCCAGTTAGTCACAGGTGGTAGTTTAGATATGCTGTGTGATGGTTGGCTTAGAGCAGGGCTACAGCTGGTAATTCTGGCCAGAGCACTCGGAATAACTTACAGTGCTGCTTTTTTATTTTTATTTTTTTATATTTCATAACGTTTATTATCTGTCATGGATATGACTGCAAATGTATACAAACAAAGTATGAAAAGATTAAATTCTGAGCATTATTGCATTTTATCTCAATACCTTCAAATAACATATACATATTAGTGACAAAAGTTGAAGATTAAAGAGATGTACCCTTCTATAGCTACTGAGTAAAATTTTACTCTAACCATGAGTCACACATTGTTTCAGAAAAAATATGTAACAAAATATGCATCCACTATTTTAGCAGAGTGACAAAAGCCCCTGATTTTCAAGCTCAAGTTTCTGTTCAAAATGAACATTTCTCATGTTTGCATTTATTTCTATGCGCTTCTGAAAAGCAGCCAATGGCATAAGCAGAAATGTTAATATTCCAAGAGAACAGCTGCTGTCAGGCTATTTCTGGATTATCTGCTTGTTGGAAGATTATTTTTTCTTTTTTTTTAAGTTTTATTTATTTATTAAAAATTTCCGCCTCCTCCCATCCTTCCCACTCCCCCCACTCTCTATCCCCCTTCCTTTCCAGTCCTAAGAGCAGTCAGGGTTTCCTGCCCTGTGGGAAGTCCAAGGTCCTCCCCCCTCCATCCAGGTCTAGGAAGGTGAGCATCCAAACAGACTAGTCTCCCACAAGGCCAGTCCATACAGTAGAATCAAAACTCAGTGCCATTGTACTTGGCTTCTCAGTCAGCCCTCATTGTCAGCCACATTCAGAGTCCGGTTTGATCACATGCTCCATCAGTCCCAGTCCAGCTGGCCTTGGTGAGCTCCCATTAGATCAGTTCCATTGTCTCAGTGGGTGGATGCACCCCTCGTGGTCCTGACTTCCTTGCTCATGTTCTCTGTCCTTCTGCTCCTCATTTGGACCTTGGGAGCTCAGTCCAGTGCTCCATTGTGGGTCTCTGTCTCTATCTCCATCCATCGCTGGATGAAGGTTCTACGGTGATAAGCAAGATATTCATCAGTGTGGCTATAGGATAAAGTTAGTACAGGCCCCCTCTCTCCTCTGCTGCCCACGGGACTAGTTGGGGAAATTGCCTTGGCCACCTGGGAACCGCTGTTTTTTTATTTTAAGATTTATTTATTATATATGTGTTCTGCCTGCATGTGTGCATACACCCCACAAGAGGGCACTAGATGATTATAGATGGTTGTGAGCCACCCTGTGGTTGCTGGGAATTAAACTCAGGATCTCTGAACCATCTCTCCATCCCAGTGCTACTTTCTTCTTCTTTTCATTTTACATTCCAACCACAGTTCTACCTCCCTCCCTCCCCTCCTCCCCTTTCCCCCACAACCCCCATCCATCCTGTGGGGAGTTAACTAAGCCTGACTGACATATTGAGTTGAGGTAGGGCCAAGTCCCTCCCTACTGCGTCAAGGCTGAGCAAGGTATCCCACCATAGGGATGGGCTCCAAAAAGCCAATTTATGCACTAGGAATAAATCCTGGTCCCACAAATAGATCAAGCCACAGAGCTGTCACTCACATTCAGAGGGCCTACTTCGGTCCCATACAGGCTCCCCAGCTGTAAGTCCGGAGAGTTCATGAGCTCTCACTAGCTCGGGTCAGCTGTCTGTGGGTTTCCCCCTCAGGTAAAATCTCTCCTCCCTTACTTCTACTGGACTCTGGAAACTCACCCCAGTACCGTTACTGGATGTAGGTTCTGTGGTCACAACTAGGGTAGTCACCAATCTGATTACAGGAGAAGGCCAGATCAGGCACCCTCTCCATTGTCGCTAGGAGTCTTAGCTGGGGTCGTCCTTGTGGATTCCTGGCGGTTTCCCTAGCACCAGGTTTCTCCTTAATGGCTCCCTCTATCAAGACATCTCTTTCTTTGTTTTCCTTCTCTGTCCCTCCCCCAACTTGACCATACCGTTCCCTCATGTTCTCGCCCCTCCACAGTTTACCCCAGAGTTCTTATCTGTTTTCCCTGGGGCCGCCCATGCATGTCCCTCTTAGGGTCCTTCTTGTTTCCTAGCTTCTCTGGGGCTGTGGATTGTAGTCTGGCTAGCCTTTGCTTTATGTCTAATATCCTAGTGCTAAAAAGTTGCCTTCTAAAATGCCTTACTTGCTTCCTGTCATTGGCCCACAGTATTTTAGTGCTAATTTTTGAGGGTTACCTTTCTCTCTTGAGATAACCATTAGATGGTAGAGCCTCTTCCGTGCTAGAAGCCCACACTGTCTGCACTGTCACTCTTCCCACCATCCTGCTTGTGGTTCCTAGGCAGGAAGTTGGGGTGTGTGCCCCAGTCTTCTCCATTGATGTCGGAGCTTGGCTAAGGGAAAGGTGACAAGTAGTCGGCCATCTTCACATTTCGGTGCCATTAAACTTTAGAGTTGTATTTCTTTTTTTTCCATTATTTTATTGATTTTATTGAGCTCTGAATTTTTCTCTGCTCCCCTCCCTATAGAATTATATTTCTTAAATATTAGGTGATTGTAAAGGGTTCATTATAAATTGACAGAATTTTTATGCATATACCTGTATGATGTAGATATTGGTAAAGAAAAGCGATTTGAGGGGACAACAGTGGCCGGGGGGGGGGGGGGGGGGATCTGGACAGTCGCTAACACTGTAGAGATTGTCCTGCCTCCCTGCACCTCTTAACAACCCCTAGTGCACAACAGACACCCAGCCTAATCACTATGGACTGAGCTGAGTTTCAGTGCTTTGAGCATATTGATCTGGGAAATGGTAAGAAGAAAGCACATTCCACATTTTTTATACACAGGAATAGAAAATAAATACATGCTAGGTAGTGAGTTGAGTTGTACCTCTTGAAGTGTATACGTCCCATCTGCTTCATTAGCATTTGCTGCTCTCCTCTGTTTTTATTTGCAGGCCCCTAGAATAACGTGAAAATAAAATTTATCTTATAATAATTTTAATTTATATATGAGCATGGAAAGTGTATGTGTAGAATAGTGGAGAGTTGTGTGCGTGGTAGTTGTAAACAGAGACTGCTCTGTCTCACCCAGTCCTACTGCATCGGTTTCTCTCTGCCCGCTGGTCCCCGCAGCAACTTATAACCTCTCAAGAGGCATAATATTAATTGTAATTGTTTGGCCAATGGCTTAGGCATATTACTGACTAGCTCTCTTAATTAAATTAATCCATTTCTACGAATCTATGTATCGCCGCATGGCTGTGGCTTACTGGTCGTGCCCTGGCATATTACTCCTTTAACAGCTACATGGTGTCTCTGTTCTTTGATGGCTGGCTCGCATTCCTCTCAATTCTGCCCTTGTTCTCCTGTATATCTGTTTGGGTTTCCTGCCTAGCTATATTCTGTCTTGCTATAGGCCAAAGCAGCTTTAATTATCAACCAATAGGAACAACATATATTCACAGTGTACAGAAGGACATCCCACCTCAAATAGTAGTAGTTGTGTGTATGTATAATAGTAGTAGTAGTAGTAGTTGTGTGTGTATATAATAGTGGTAGTTGTGTGTGTGTATATAATAGTGGTAGTAGTTGTGTGTGTATATAATAGTGGTAGTTTTTGTGTGTGTATATAATAGTGGTAGTAGTTGTGTGTGTATATAATAGTGGTAGTTGTGTGTGTGTATATAATAGTGGTAGTAGTTGTGTGTGTATATAATAGTGGTAGTTGTTGTGTGTGTATATAATAGTGGTAGTTGTTGTGTGTGTATATAATAGTGGTAGTTTTTGTGTGTGTATATAATAGTGGTAGTAGTTGTGTGTGTATATAATAGTAGTTGTTGTGTGTGTATATAATAGTGGTAGTAGTTGTGTGTGTATATAATAGTGGTAGTTGTGTGTGTGTATATAATAGTGGTAGTTGTTGTGTGTGTATATAATAGTGGTTGTTGTGTGTGTATATAATAGTAGTGGTAGTTGTGTGTCTATAGAATAGTGGTAGTTGTGTGTGTATATAATAGTAGTGGTAGTTGTGTGTCTATAGAATAGTGGTAGTTGTGTGTGTCTATATAATAGTGGTAGTAGTTGTGTGTCTATATAATAGTGGTAGTTGTTGTGTGTGTATATAATAGTGGTAGTTGTGTGTGTATATAATAGTAGTGGTAGTTGTGTGTGTATATAATAGTGGTAGTAGTTGTGTGTGTATATAATAGTGGTAGTAGTTGTGTGTGTATATAATAGTGGTAGTTGTGTGTGTATATAATAGTAGTAGTTGTGTGTGTATATAATAGTGGTAGTTGTGTGTCTATAGAATAGTGGTAGTTGTGTGTCTATATAATAGTGGTAGTTGTTGTGTGTGTATATAATAGTAGTAGTTGTGTGTGTATATAATGTAGTTGTTTGTGTGAGTAAAAGTCGTGTCTGCGTGTGTGAATAGTGGTAGTAGTAGGGAAGTGTGCATGTATGGTTAGTAGTAGTTGTTGTTTTAATAAGTCTAGAATGAAGGAGGCTCTGTATTCATAAGTATTATGCATGTTCACATATAAAAAAGAATCACCTTAATAGGTTTATTAGTAGAAGGAAATTGAATGGTCTTATCAGTTTCTGAGTATGTGGGGTTTTAAAAATTTTTTTTATTTTTTTGGTAGGTACATTGCCTTTGACTTCCATAAGGAATGTAAAAACATGAGATGGGACCGACTGAGTATTTTGTTGGATCAAGTAGCAGAAATACAGGATGAATTAAGGTAAGGCATGTTACTTCTTCAGAGAGGTAAGGGGGAAGAGAGCTGTGCATGCTGATCTTATTATGTTATTTAGCAGATTTGTGAAGCCGTTTCACTGGGCTATCAGTACTTACACATGCTGTTTTATATTTTAATTTTCTGCATTGGTGAGTGTTGTTGATTGAAGAATAACTGAATTCTTACATATGGGCCAACGTCAGGAATATTCATAATATTTTCCTATTTTTACATAGTTGCACTTGGTTTACTATTTTGGTTTTAGTGGTCTGTCATTTTATCACAAGCTTTCTCTTAGGAGCCTTTGTCATGACATTTTTCAGTGTCTTCTCTGCAGCTTTTTAGATCACAACATAGCTTTAATTAGATGCTTCCTAACATGTGGAGTGTCTGGGTCCTTTCCTTGCTTGGAAAGACTGTGCTACAAGTGGTTCTCTTCAGATGAGTAATGTGCATCTTTTTACATGTCTTCAAATTTTGCCTATATAAAGATTCTTCAGTGTAGGATTATTGGAGTAAAAGATTTGAACATTTTTATGGTGCTTTTTGAATGTGTTTGCTACATATTTCGATGTGCTCACAGAAATCATAACATATAGGGAGAACTGTGAAGTGTTGCCATAGAAACCAACCATGTTTCCTAAGGTGCTTTAACATGATTACTTCAGCCATGTCCCAACATATCAGGGGTTAATGGTTTCTCCAAAATTCCTATCAGAATCTCCTGAGTTACAAAAAAAAAAAAAAAAAAAAAAAAAAGATCTGTGTTGCTTCAGCCATTCATATTCCCATTTGGTCTAGAAAAATGAAATATGCCTACTGTGCACTCCATCTGACCTTGTGATTTATGGTTTTACTAAGGTCACCCCATGAAACCTGTGTTTTAAGAGCTCTGTTGCTGGTATGTTTAGTGTACTTTGGTCTGAGAGTGCTCACACAAATGTGTTTCAGTTATTTTTTAGTAGACTCTGCCGGCAAGGTGGTGACGAACCAGGAAGGAGCTTTCCGCAGCAACTGCATGGACTGTCTAGATAGAACAAACGTGATCCAGAGTTTACTAGCGCGACGCTCCCTTCAGGCCCAGCTGCAGGTGAATTTTACTTTCTTGAAATTTTTTTTATTTTTCGGTTTTTCGAGGCATTGTTTCTCTGTAGCTTTGGAGCCTGTCCTGGAATGAGCTCTTGTAGACCAGGATGGCCTCGAACTTCCGGAGATCCACCTGTCTCTGCCTCCTGAGGGCTGGAATTAAAGGCATATGCCCCTACTCCCCCCACCCCCGCCACCAGCAACTTTCTTGAATCTTTTATTGAAAAAAAATACATATGTACTAAAAAAAATTGAAAAGAACCTTTGAAAACCAGCAACAAAAAATACTCATATTGCCCGCACATTAACCTGACTTTTTTATTTTTGTACCTTGCCATCATTGGTATATACAAGTTTTCTTTACCTACCATCAGAGCACAGATGTGGTCCCTAGTTTGCCATTTGGCTTTAGTATTTATGCAATCATAATTTTAATAGTTTACTTTGAACTATAATTTATTAAGCCATTTACATTACTATATTTTGGGGCCTTTAATACTATAGAGACTGTATCTTTTTAATATTATTAACTTGAATTATTTCCTTTGGGTTTTTGTTTCCTTTCCAATTGCTTTGATTCATTAAACTGACAAAATCAATTTAGGGAGCAAAGGTTTACTCTAGTTCACAATTCCAGTGCAGTCCATCACTCTGAAGTGTTATGTGAGTGCATTACTGGGGAGACATGAACAAATGTGTTTTACTCCAGATGGGGGATCCACAACAGACCATTGCAGTCCAGCTTAGTGAATAGGAGCAAAAATAACTCAAACACAACTTATTACCTAAATCCTCGACTAACAGGTGATGGCTCATGAAACTGGAAACCTGGAGGTACTGCATGACTTGCAGGCATCCTGGTGGTTTTGAGGGTATCTTAGCAATCCTTAGCATTTTCATAAATTGGGGAGGGCGGGACCTAGTGTTATCTGGTCATTTCAGGGACTTGCTAAGCTTCTGAGTTGTTTACTTCCATAGTCATCAGGAGCTTTCCTGTAAGATGGAATGTTTTATCTCGGAGGAAATTGTTACACAACATGAAGATGTCAAAGAATCAGGATCCTGAAGCAGCCGGTCACACCCATAGTCAAGTTGCCGTCTTGCTAGTGCTCAGCTCACTTTCCCCTTTTCACAAAGCAGGACATGTCTTGTGGTTCTATTGCTGTGAAGAGACACTGTGACCACGGCAACTTTTTTTTTTAAATATTTATTTATTTATTATGTATACAATATTCTGTCTGTGTGTATGTCTGCAGGCCAGAAGAGGGCACCAGACCTCATTACAGATGGTTGTGAGCCACCATGTGGTTGCTGGGAATTGAACTCAGGACCTTTGGAAGAGCAGTCAGTGCTCTTAACCACTGAGCCATCTCTCCAGCCCCCCACGGCAACTCTTATAAAGGAAAACATTTAGTTGAGATGGAGGCTTAGGGTTTTAGAGGTTTAGTCCATCGTCAGGGTAGAGAGCGTGGCGGTTGAGGGTGTGGCAGTGTGCAGTATGGCTGCATGAAGGCAGACATGGTGCTGAAGAAGGAGTCGAGGAGTCTACATCTTGATCCACGGGCAGCAGGAAGTGAACTGAGATAATTGGGTGTGACTTGAGCATATATGAGACCTCAAAGCCCACCTTCACAGTGACACATTTCTGCCAGCATGGCCATACCTAGTCTAGTCCAACAAAGCTACACCTCCCAATGATGCCATTCCCTGTGAGCATATGGGGCCAGTTACACTCCGACTCCCACTGGACACAAAGGGGTGGTGCTGCTCACCTCCCAGCTGAAATCAAGTAGTGCCTACAGATTAGCACATAGTCATCTTAATCTAGACAACCCCTCGTTGAGACTCTTCCCAGGTGACTCTAGATTGTGTTGAGTTGATAATTTAACTATAGTTGGGATAATTCCTAGAAGTGGAATTAAAAATTAAAGAGAAATATATTACTTTTTAAGAGGGCCCTTATTTCTGTTGTCAGCAATGAACAAGTGAATCCATCCCATTGAACTCCAGCTGTTTAAGATATTCCTTTTCATTTGTTTTGCTTTTTGTTTCTGAGGCAGGGTCACTCTGTAGCACACGTAGACTTGTAGCTCCCCATTCCCCTGCCTCAGCCTCCTGAATTCTGGGATTACAGACCTGTGCTACTACATCCAACTTTTTTTTAATTTAGTAGTAAATTACAAAGTTTATATTTTTTATCAAGATTATTTTGAAGAGTATAGCTCAGTCAGTAGAGTGCTTTCTTAGTGTGAATGAAGCATTATTCAATCCCACAGAAACTGGATATGGTAACACATGCTATAATCACAGCATTTGGAAGTGGAAGAGGAGGATCCAGGCCACCTTGGGCTTTATGAAATCCTGTCTCCAAAAAAAAATGTTTTTATTTTAATATATTTGAATATATTGTTCTGATAAGAGATGTTAACTTCTTGGATAAACTTTTCTGGTATAATTCTTTATCATTAAGATTGTGGTAAGGAGAAAAATAGGCGCAAACAACTTCTGTATGTATATGCAATTTTATTTTATTTTATTTTTTTTTTTTTTTTTGGTTTTTTGAGACAGGGTTTCTCTGTGGTTTTGGAGTCTGTCCTGGAACTAGCTCTTGTAGACCAGGCTGGTCTCGAACTCACAGAGATCCGCCTGTCTCTGCCTCCCGAGTGCTGGGATTAAAGGCGTGCGCCACCACTGCCCGGCTGTATATGCAATTTTAAATATGAACAAAGAGCCTAGATTTCTAAATCACATTGGCATTTGTTGTGAAGGAAAAGTATGTTCCAAATGTCTAGATAATTTATAAGTATTCAGCTTTTTTTCACATTTTTTTGACCAAGGAAATTTTGGTGTCTGCTTTAGAAAGAATTATTCTTGAGTTGTAAAGCAGTTGTGTCAAAGGAGGGACAAGCAATCTCTAGTTTGTCTGTCAGTCTATTGAAGAGACCAGTTATCATGTTCAATAGAAATGGGTTAGGAATGGTTTGGTCCCATGCTAACTAAACAGAGCCTATCGAATTAGGTTATTTAATCTATGTTACATGCTGAATACAGTTTGATGAGACATAATGAACTTCAGAGCATCTTTGGGCAGGAGTCTCTGAGGTGGCCTTGTCAGATGGTATGGGAACTCTCCCACTGTGTTTTTCCCTCCAGTAGGGGCAGTTTTTGCTCAGCTAAAAGCTGCTGAGAGTGTTGAGATTTTGTTTCAAATCATGAACTCTCTGAACCACTTCAGATACTACCTCACTGCCTCTTGCCAAGGATGGCAGGGCTTCTCAATATACTGCTGGTAGACTTCAAAGAGTAGTCCTTAGGGAAGAATTCAGGGGCTCAGCTACCTTGGAAATTTTATTAAAAGAGCACACATGTATATAATAAACTCATGTGTGGGTGCACATGTGTATAATAAACTCGTGTGTGGGTACAGTTTTGGTGAAGATGCATATGTAGCATTGAGTAAGACTTCAGTGACTTAGATGTGGAAGCCTGGGCTGGTGAGTGGTGAGGAAGGCAGAAGGGTACAGGGTATGGCAGGGAAGGAGGAGTAACAATGTAGTCTCTTAGCAGGTTTCACGTTACCTTTTCCTCCTTCTGAGTATCATCTCACTATTATCCCCGTTGTTCTGGGACTTAAGGGAATGTGTGTAGAGGATCTTCCTACAGTCTGTGGTGGGTGGACCAGAGCTCTAAAAGCTGAAGCTCACCTGTGCTTTGCACCGGCAGGAAAAGAACCCATGATAAAATTTGGGGAATGTTGCCTTATCTTTCTAAATCAGGTCTGCTAAAGTCTTATCACTCTTAAATACGGGTGTGATTCTTTTTCTAGAGATTAGGAGTTTTGCATGTGGGACAAAAGCTTGAAGAACAAGATGAATTCGAGAAGACTTACAAAAATGGTAGGTAATTTCTTAATAGGAGCAAAGTTGTTCAAATTTTGAAATTAATATTTTGTATTAATAATATTTTGTATTTTAGTTGGCACCTTAATCACTTTCAACTGTTTTTTTTTTTTTTTTCCCCAAAGCTTGGGCTGATAATGCTAATGCTTGTGCCAAACAGTATGCAGGAACCGGTGCCTTGAAGACTGACTTTACAAGGTAAGCCACTTTTAACTTGTGTTCTGCACTAGTGGCTTATAGTAGTAATGGTTTCTAGAGTTCCGTGGTCAGCTTTCAGGAACAGTTCTGTAAACCAGGCTTCTGTGCCTCACTGGGGGGGTCTTAGCCCCGTGGGGTAGTCTGATGCACAGAGCTTTGAAGGCTCCTGCTTCTCCAACATCGCTGTGCATCCTAATCACCATTTTGATCTCACAGTTTGAGGCATAGCCTGTGAGCTGCACCTGTGCAAAGCCCCCAGACCATGTTCTTGCTCGAGGTGCTCGTTTGCTCGAGTGCCTTGGGTTTTCTCTGTAACACTGTAAAGATTTGCTGGGAGCAAATGTTCCTAGTTGTGTTGTTTAATACCTCTTAACATGGGCTGTACTTCTTTTCATAGTTCTTGTTTTTGAAGCTAAAACTTTCACTTTCTTGTGTCTACTTGGTAATGTTTTAGAGAATACAAGTGACCCTCTTATCAATGGATTGTATCTATGGATTGAGCCAGCCACTGATCAAAGTGTTCAGAAGATGTATTTGTGTCTGTACTGAGCACGTGCAGTTTTTTCAATATCATTATTAACTGAACAATACAGGCTAATAGCTGTTTGCCTTGCACTTACATTGTATTAGACATCGTAAGTAACTTAGAATAAGGGGGTATGAATAGGATATGTGGAAACACTGTACCTTTTTATATGAGGGACTTGAACATCTGTATGAAATATCTAGTAGAGTTCTTTATAGATACAAGGGACAACTATGTATGTTTCTTAGGCCTTCTAGAGACTTCTTTGTGAAATGTCTATTTTCAGGGATAATTTTTAATATCTTTACTGCTCATGTATTTTTTATAACAGCCAATGTTCATAAAACTTAGAATTTAGTATGCATGCATATAATTTAAAATTGGACCTTTCTTAACCAGAACTGGAAAAAGAACTCGGCTGGGACTTATAATGGATGGCTTCAACTCTTTATTACGGTATTACAAGAACAACTTTTCTGATGGATTTAGACAAGTAAGTTTGTATTTGATGGCTGTTTTTTGTGGGAGGCACTGAATGGTTTTATCTTTCTATTATTGCTCAGTGTTGTCAAATCAAATTTAGAGAGTTGACAGTTTCTTTCTTTTCAAGGATTCCATAGACTTATTTCTTGGAAACTATTCAGTGGATGAATTAGAATCTCATAGTCCTTTAAGTGTTCCGAGGGATTGGAAATTCCTGGCAGTAAGTAATTTATGATTTTTCAGGATTGGAAGAATTGTATCTGACGATGTAGGAAGCACCTCTGCTGAAACATGGCATGCTGTTTCCCCCAAAGAGGAGACCAGAGTACAGAGAAAATAACGAGTATTTGCTCTCTTTTGTGACTCTGCTGTACATCCCTTTGTGTAAGAGCACATAAGGAACTGTGGAGGAGTAGAAGAACTTCAGTCTTCTTATGACCAGGGAATTGCTAGAGATGAATTTGTAAATGAAAGAGGCAAAGTGTGTTTGGGATATTTGCTTTTCTTTTCTCCTTTGAGAAAAAAGACTTTACAGCTTTTCTGGGGTCTTATGTCAGATGAAAAAATTCCCTGGATGGAAGGGAGGTCTGTTGTCCTGAAAGATAGTTTCCCGGATTTGGAGCAGAACCATGCTTCCTTAGATCTCACAACTTTACCAGTATAAAGATTTAGGTCACTGTGCTTGAACCCATAAATAGTGGTGTTTGATTAAATCTCGTGTATATAAGCTTGCAGAAGTTTTCTTTTCCAGTCTAGGTGGACATGGATGATTTTATAGCCTCTAATTATTCCTAAAAAGCTGTGTCTTTCACTTGTATTTTTCAGTTGCCCATCATCATGGTTGTTGCCTTTTCAATGTGTATTATCTGTTTGCTTATGGCTGGTAAGTGTGCTCTTGTTTCATATTCTTTATATCACTTTTGAGATGGGTCTTACTGTTTAGATCTTGATGGCCTAAAATTTGCTGTGTAGACCAAGCTGACCTTAAACAAAAAACGATCTGCCTACCGCTGCCTCCTGAGTGTTGGGATTAAAGGTGTGTGCCGTAAATTTGCCTTGTTACGTTTATCTTTTAGAATGTTGAACTTGGTTGTTCATCTTCGGTGTTGAGTCCACTCAGTACTGGTTTACTTAAGTTTAATGAGTGTTTGATAATTGGATTTTGTTTGTGGTAGTGGTGATTCTTTAAAATCTTTTAAATTAGTATACAGGCTATCTGATATCATTAGATATATCGTAACAAAATATCTTAGCGATTCTCTTTCTCCCCTGATCTCCTTCTGCTTTAATTACTGTTATTATCACATGCGGGTGCACATGTAGAAGTCAGGGAACAACTTTGTGGAATTCTTTTTCTACTTTGACATCCAGGGATCAAACTCAGGTTGCTAGGCTTGCAAAACAAGTACTTTACCTACTAAGCTATTTGACTGGCCCTGTTTTTTAACTTAAGGTTTTTATAGTTTTTTTCTTGTTACCAAATCATCATATAATAATTATAGAGAACATAATTAGGCAAAAATAAAAACTAAAGTTGTTCTGTCTTCTCGAGATAAGCTACCTCTTGATAATGGAGTATGCGGCTTATGTAAGGCCTTGCATGCAGCGATGCATATGTAGAGGTCATCCATGTTTGTACGACAAGGGCCTTTACCCACTGAGCGATTTTGCTGGCCCTTAGTCATATTTTGATGTTTGTTTCTTCAGACAGGTTCTCTATTTAGCTCTGGCTATCCTGAAACTTCTATGTAGACAACTATCTTGATGGCATCCTGCAGATGCTGTTCCCCAGCCTCCTGTGTCCTTTTGTTCCTGGCTTTCCATAGCACTCTCTGCACTTGTCTTCTGGCCTGTTCCTCATTAAAGTCATGAATATCAAAAAAAAAAAAATTGCTTTTTAGAGGTGGAATACCCTCTTGGTACAACTGGTAAAGCCACCATGTATTTTTCTGCACAGAATGATTTTCTGTCTTTACCACCCAATCATCAGATTTTTGGAGAGACCATTCTGTTCATTGTTTTGTCTGTGCTGTAGTAAACTCTCACCTCCTTAGTCTCTAATACTGTCAGTGTGTACTTCTTAGGAGGAGGCTTGGTGCCATGCGTCTCTGTCCTCAACAGAGCTGAGCACTAGAGTTTGTGGAGTAGGGGGAAGAAGCCACAGTAACCTGACATCCTGCAAAGAGCCAGACAGTGAACATTTTTGTCTCTGTAGTATATTCTTTGTCCTTCTAAAAATGCAAAACCCATTCTTACTTACAGTAAAAATAGGATAAGGGTATAGGAATTGCTTACAGTAATGATTGTGGTTCTATGTCAGGTTTTATGTCAGGAAAGAAAAAGGGACAAATCTAGTCAGTGTGTGCTGGTTGCTCAGGCCAACAACTGGTTTTAGCCACTCCCTGGATTTTGTCTTAGAAAACACTGCCCAGTGGGTGCCTGTTTCCTGGAGTCACTCCTGTTTATGAGTTTTTTGTTTTCTATGCTCAGCACTAGTTAAAGAACTTGTGAAGGGATAAGAAAAGTTAATCCCGCATTAGTCAGAACTCAGTAATTTGGTGCTCAGTGGTGAAGAGCACTGGCTCTTCCAGAGGACCAGGTTCAAGTCCCTAACCACATAGCACTTAAAACCCTCTGAAATTCCAGTCTCAGGGGATCTGATGCCCTCTTCTGGTCTCTGTGGGCACTATAAGCATGCACAGATATACCCATGACAGCAAACACTCATAAGAAAAATAAAATCTCAAATTTTTTTTTTTTTTTTTTTTTTTTTTTTTTTTTTGGTTTTTCGAGACAGGGTTTCTCTGTGGTTTTGGAGCCTGTCCTGGAACTAGCTCTTGTAGACCAGGCTGGTCTCGAACTCTCAAATATTCTTTTAAGAAAGAAAAGTTAATTCCAAGATCTTGGCCTGAGTGAAGTGGAGGATTCTTCTGGGAAGTGTCCAGCAGCTTGTAGGAAGCTCTATTCTTGGCCTGGAAAGAAGCACAGGGGCACAGCGCTTGCTTAGAGCGCTTGAGGTTCTGGTTCAGGCCTGTCCTGGTTAGTTTTTGTTGTTCTGTTTCATTTTATTTTTTCCAACTTGGTACAAGCTAGCGTCACCTAGGAAGAGTGAACATCACTTGAGAAAATTTCTCCACCACATTGGCCTGTAGGGAAGTCTGTGGGGCATTTTCTGGATTAATGATTGATGTGGGATGGCCTAGCACACTGTAGGCACGCCATCCCTGGGCGAGTGGTCCTGGGTTTTTTATATATATATTAATGCAAGCTGAGCAAGCCATGGAGAGTAGTCTAATAAGAAGCATCCCTCCATGGTCTCTAATTCCTTCCTCTAGGACTTCCTTCAGTGATGAACTGTAAAGTGTAGGCTAAATAAAGCCTTTTCTTTCCAGGTTCTTTTGATTATGATATTTATCACAGCAATAGAAATCAAACCAGAACAAATTCCCAAATACTAACTTGCCTTCTGCACAACTTTTAAGACTCGGCTATGAAAAATGATGTCAAAATTTAGGAATATTTTTGAATAAAAAGATATTGAATGCTGTGGGTAGTGCATGGGGTAGGGGAGCTGATACCAGCCCTTGCTGTGCTTTCCTAGAAGGAACATCAGTGCACCACAACCTCTGATGTGGTAGGAAGTCCAGAAATGGCTTCCCTCCCTGGAGCAATCTTACTGGCCATTTGATTCTGCATGTGTTTCTCTATAGTTGAGGCCAGCAGGGGCAGAGGAGAGAAGTGTCAGCTCTTTGAAGAGAAAAATAAGTCTTTGCTCCGTGGATGCTGCTAACCTTCATAAACTCACCCAGCAGAGTTGTGTTAAATGCTGTTAAAATATGATTTATACAGTTAATTTAAACATGTAACTTTAACTAAAATACTCATTGTGTAACGTATTTTATAGGTGTTTTGATGATATCACATTGGTCATAGAACTATGATTAATTAAGCTATTAGTTTCTTATGTTAGTAAAGAATTTAATCTCAATGATAATTATGTTTTTTTCCCTGGTCAGTACCCTTAGTGTTGCTGAGAACTTATTACAGAAGCAACAAGTTCTTAGGGTCTCACAGCTGATGGTTTATCAAGCCTTGAAGAGTTGAGATCCCTGGTTTAAACCTTAAGAGGCTCTTGTATTTTTTCCTGTGGACGTGCTAGTAAACTTTGGTGTGAAACTGCTGTACAACTAACAGATCATGCATCAACAATTGATCTCTTTTTAATATCAACAGGTGACACTTGGACAGAAACTCTGGCGTATGTCCTCTTCTGGGGAGTTGCAAGCGTTGGAACATTTTTTATTATTCTTTACAATGGCAAAGATTTTGTTGATGCTCCTAGATTGGTCCAGAAAGAAAAGATAGACTGAATTTGTGTTTGTGGAAAGCGGCTTGGCTTGGAAGATTCCATGATGCAGAACTGGAGTCTTTACTAACCTGCTTTCCACAGCAGTCCCAAGGTCTTCTCAAAGCTCCTCTTGTGGTCTGGGCTGGGTAGTTACTGCTTTGATGAATTCTTTACTGTTGGGATGGTTATATTTATAATTTGAAGCTATACTGTAATTCAAATGTAGCTTAAATTCAGCTCACAGATCAGAAGAAATCTATTCACTGTCAAGTTAATCAAAAGTTCACAGATAAGTAATATATTTTAAAATTTTAACTTCTTTCATTATTTAAGACAGTAAAATTATTTTTCTAGCTCTGTTTCATTATTGTCATTGTAAAGCAGCCACTGTTAGCAAGCATATTTTCCATATATCTTTGGACTTTTCGTAAACGTTTAATAATACGCTAATCCTACGATGTTTATAGAATGTAATGTCTCTTACAGGTATCAAGTAGTTTGATAAGGAGTAATTTCACAGGAAGGAAGAGGAGAATGGGATCTAGCTGCCTCTTGGCTTCAGCAGCTTGAGCTGCCCTCATGCCCCTGCATGAAAAGTTCAGATGTATTTTATCTTTTTTAGAAGGTATAAATGAAATCAAAGAATGTGAAGTCTGTCTCTTATGCTAAAGGTCCAAAGTTGCCTCTTTCTAGGAACTGCTCTATTGCAGAAAGTACACTAGACTGGCCGGCTGCTTCCTCTTCCATATCTGTGGGGACCCTTTTTTTTGTTACTCCTTGAGACATGCAGGCCTCAGAGAGGGTCTACCGCTAGATCTGATTCACACTGGGTCGCAGCTGCTTTTCCATGCATGGTGCTCATGGTGCTCTTGCTTTCTCACGCTGTCAATAAGTGTCTGAAAGTTAGTGCTTCCAGGTAGCCATCGTTCTCCAAATCAAGGACCAACTTTAACTTATGCATAAAACAGACTGAAAACTGCGCTTCAGAAGCTGTGCATAGTTGTAATTGTAAGACAGGTTATATATTAAAATTGTAATTATGAGGTTTAGATATTAGTATATAAAGTAGTATCATTGCACTATCTTAAAGCAATTCAGTTAAACACTGCTATGGTACATCAGTGTTTTTGCTTAAAAATATGTAGAGTTTTCTTCTAATAGTACCTTATGTTGTCCTTAAATATTTCTAAAAGCGCCTTTAACATTACCTTTTTTCAACATTATCTTTTATAAACAATAAGAGTTATTGCTTTTAGAAACTCTGGGAAAATCCTGTGTAGCTTAAAATCAGTCATTAAAACTCACAGTAAGGTAAGTAAGTAGAGCCACCTGTTACGACATGTAAATAAGCATATTTGTTCCAGAGGTGGAATGTTGAAGCCCAGCCATGTCTACTATAATTATTATTCAGATGTCTCTGGGCATTTCACAGTGAACACTTATGTCAACAGCTACAGCAAACACCAAATCTGAACCACTAATGTGGCTACTTTGCAAGGACTAATGTCATTGGGTTAGGCTGCAAATGATCAATGTTTTAGAGCCCTGCAATGATTTTATTTAATTCATGTACTGTACATCCATATGCAAAAATAAAATGCCATATTCTTTCTTAACTACTGTTGGTGTTGTTTCTGTATTTTTATCAGAGGTGGTTTTTTTTTTTTTTTTTAATCTTAAAGCAGTGTTTGGTCACTATAGAAATACGAGTCATTATAAGTAAACAAGGAAACCAATAGCTTCTAAACTGTTTTCCAGTGATGATCACCTAAGACATTTTTATATCTATCATTTTTTATAGATAAAACTAAGACAACCAATTAGTAATATATAACATTTACTGAGGTTTAAGAGTATCTCTACTTCCAAATTATAACTTGTTGCAGGGTGATAAGTATGGGTGGATAGGTGATATAGGTTGCAACTGATAAACAGGAAAATAGTACATATGGAAACGTATTTTCAGGGCTGGGCATGTGGCTCTGTTGGTAGAGCACTTATCTAGTGTGCATGAAACTCTGGGCACAATCCTAGTACTCTAAAAGACCTGGCATGGTGACCCACACCTGTAATCCCAGCACGTCAACAAAATGTGGTAGGTAATTTAGTTAGTGAATGTACTCACTGTGAGAGAAGATAGACCAGCTCTGAATGGCCTCACCATGTTAGTTAACCTATCACTGTAACACGTTGTTCCCACATTCTGGCTTGAAGTAGGCAATGATCGCTTGTATTGTCTGTTTCTCTGCTTCAGGGCTTTCCACAAAGCCACAGTTAAGATTCTACTGAAATCAGGCAGGATCCACTTTCAAGATGACTGTCACTGTTGGCAAAATTGAATTTGTCCCATGTTTGAATTGAACATCCATACTGACTCTGGACTGAAAGCCATTCATGCTGTGGAATATCTTCTAGTACACTGTAAAGATGTCATTCAAATTGGTTTACTAAAATACTGATAGACCAGTAGCCATACAGGAAGTATAGGTGGGGCAACCAAGCTAATGATCATGGGAAAGAGAAGGGCAGGGTCAGGAGTTGTCAGCCAGATGCAGAGGGAGCAGGAGATGAACATGCCGTGGTCATAAAGGTGCTACCACATGGCAGAGCGTAAATAAGGAATGTGGGTTGACTTAAAATGTAAGAGCTAGTTAGTAATAAGCCTGAGTTATTGACCAAACATTTAAAATTCATATTCAGCCTCTTAATGGCTATTTGGGAATTGACAGGTAGGAGAGAAATGTCCAATTAAATTTTACATCATAAGCCAGGCGGTGGTGGCGCATGCCTTTAATCCCAGCACTCGGGAGGCAGAGGTAGGTGGATCTCTGGGAGTTCGAGGCCAGCCTGGTCTACAAGAGTTAGTTCCAGGACAGGCACCAAAGCTACAGAGAAACCCTGTCTCGAAAAACCAAAAAAAAAAAAAAAATTTTTTACATCATAGCCAACAATATTGAGTCTGCAATCAAGATGGAAGTGTTGCCCATCACCTATATTGTATCCTTTGCACTTGAAGTCAGTGGCTGTAGCTCATTCAAGAGGAAGAGATTACACAAAAACATCAGTACCAGGAGATGGGGATCTTTGGGGGAGGTATAGAAAGCATGTGTCCTGTGGTCAGTAGAGAGCACCAGGGAAGGAAGTAATTGGGCTTCTTGGAGAAGGTGGAACTTAACCAGGAAAAAGGTGAGCTGATGTAACGCTGCCTGGCAGGTAAGCGAGAGACTGGTTAAAAAAGTTTGTTTGCTATGTGCTGTTGGCCTTGATTTGCATGGCCTTCTCACTGAGATGAGCAGGAGTGCACCCACCTCCAGATATTTTTATTTTGTGTGTTGCCTGCATGTATGTGCTTCATATGCCTGCCAAGTGCCTAGAGGCTAAAAGAATGTGTCAAAGCACCTAGAGTTAGAGACAGTTGTAGGTACTGGGAACTGAACCTACCCATTGCAAGAAGAGCAAGTACCGTTACCCACCGAGTCATCTGTCCAGCTCTAGCTTCCTTTTGTGTGTGATTGTGTATATATGTGCATGGACCTTATGTGTGTACAGCTGGAGGCCAGAGAAGGGTGTGAGGTACCTGCTATCACCTGCTTTCTTCCTCTGAGACAGAGTCTCACTGGAGTGACAGTCTCATGCATGGCCACTGGGATCCAGTGTCTGCTCCTCATGCTTGCACAGTAAGTGCTGTGACTCATTGAGCCATTGCACCACTCCTCTCACCTATTTATATAGTTCTCGTTGAAGACAGTGTCTCACTATATAGCCCAGATTGTCCCCAAACCTAAGATCCTCTTGCCTCCTAAGTGCTGGGATTTAAAGCCTGTTCCAGCATACCTGAGTTTTCTTTCACCTTTTTGTTGTTGGTGGCTGCTTTAAATTTATAAATTTTGCTTATATGTATTTATGGATCCTTTGAACTCAGTCTTCATTATCAGTGGTTATATCTGGAATCCATGTCAGCTAGTGCCCATTGATGGGAAAAAAAATCTCATTAGGTTTTATTGTGTCACACACTACTTTCTAGATTCGCATCCTCTACCGTTTGAATTGTTTCATCTACAGCTCGTTATTTTCCTCCTCTTCTACCACCAAGGAGTGAGAGTCAAGTCACATGTAAGGTGATAACCGTTAGACTAAACTAAATGGATTTATCAATACATTCAAACTGCTAAAAGAAAGAAATCACCATATCCAGCAAAGTTACACTTCAGTGATGAAGCAAAAAACACTTTCCTCAACAAGAGAAAGCAGAGGAAATTAATCACCATTAGAAGATCCTTCAGGAAATACTGAAAGGTCAGGTGTCTGTAATCCAAGCTCTGGACAGGGTGAAGTCAGGACTGTTTCAACCCAATGTAGCGTTGATTGCTCCTTGAGACTCATACGTACTCCCCTCTGCCATCCTGAGGCAGTGGGTGCATACGGCCCCAGGAATGCCATGTCATGAGGGCAGGCTGAGCCTCCAGGGAACTGTCCCCTCATTCCCTTCCCCATGCTTTTATGTCAGCATGGTGAAGCTGTGGCTGGAGGATCACAGATTCTAGTCTAGCCTAAGATGAACAGGTGCAGACCAAACCTGGGGTCCATAAATACCAAGACTCCATCACAACAACAACAGGAAAGCAAATGATAGAGGTAAATTTGTAAGCCAGTGTATCGTTACTGTAATGGTGGTATGTAAACATTTGATATTTCTAGAACGAAAGCTAAAGGTCGAAATGATGAAAAGTATATGAGTTGAATATTTAACACAAAAGGGTATAAATTCTGGCAACAAAAGTATACATTATGGAAGATTAAAAACTAGTATTTATGGCCAAAGTTAGGTTTCTGTCAGTATGATACAGAGAATTAAATTTTCTTTGCAGATTCAGGAAGCAGAAAGTAAAGTAACTGAGGAACATCTATCTACCTTAGGAAGGAGCTGTAGAACAGCTAGTGCTCATAGTAAGTCCGTGAGAGGTCCGCTTCAGGCCATAGGAAAGTTTGCTCTGCTCTTGAAGTGGCGTGTGACGAAAGTCCCCAGGGCTACCAGAGGGATGCATATGGTAGAGGAGGCTACCAGAAGCCCAGTGACAGCGAGTGCATGTGTGGGGTAGTTCTTGGTAACCACGTGACCCTGCAAGAGCAACAGGAGAAACCTTCACTTGTCTTTTAAAGACTCCAGTCTCCATTCCAGAAAAGGAAGAGAAATGGTGTGAGTTGTATTTAGGTTGACCATGAAATATCCACCCCTTCTTCCCCAGACTTGGGTGTCTATCTTCTCTAGCTGTGCAATTGGACTTTGAAAGGCTCTGGAGCTAATTGGGGAAGTAGGTAATTGGGGGCTGTTCCTTGGGTTATTCGGTCTCTGGAGGCTTCCACTCCATTCTCTGGCCATTTGGGAGTGAAGAAAATCCACTCTGCTGCACATTTTTGTTGCTGTGATAATCTGCCCAGGTCAATAATGTGACTCTGAAACTGACCCAAGTCTTTTTCCTCCCCGCATTATGCCAGGATTTTGGTCGGTATTATAACATGAATGGGAATGTGCCTGTAGACCAGCACTTCATGTGACAATAAGTCTGCACCAAAACCACCCTCACCTTTGAGAGCCATTTCAACATGTAAAGCCCTTATGAAGGAAGAACCAGCATCTCTACAGTGGTGTTCTCCCCATGCGGCATGGCTAACCACTCACAGCCCTGTTCTGCTGTACTACCTGAGCATCTGTGAAACATCCCGAAGTTCCTGTGACCTTCCCACACCACAGCAATGGTTCCCTGTGTTCTGAAGTGGCCATGGGTTCTGCCCTATTCCCCAGCCCTGCAGGAACGTCAGGTACCTGAGTGGCATCCCAGGCTTGGTACTGTAGCGGTCCTGTGATGATATAGTCACTCAGGTAGAAGATAAAGAGGCCAATGATGAGTAGTGGACTCACAAATGCCCACATGGCCTTCCAGTACCAGTTGAGGGAGCGGCCGGTCATGGCCTGAAGGTCACTTTCAAATCTGATTGGACCACAACGAGAGAACATAGGTTTATTCATGCTCTGGAGGGAGGGGGTCCAGTTTGCATGCCCTCGTCCCTTAGGAAGATGCTGTCCTGGTTATTAATGATATGTGAACATGTCCCCGGACCCATCTGGACCTTTCCTTGGTGAGGTGTTGAGGTGAAGGGAAAAGGGCTGAGGTTCCCTGAGGGAGGATGACCATTAAAGAATGTTCATGGGGCATCTCCCTGGTGTGAGCTTTCAGAGGTCCCCAGGTGTGGACCAGAGGCTACTTCCCAAAGAAGAAGAGAGCAGGGTACATCGGGGAGGGAAATGCCAGTCTTCTCAGTCCACAGGGCTAGGGTGGCTGACAATTTTCATATCTAAAATGGGCATGCCCACTGAGGAAAGATGATTTTCGTACGAGCGTGGCCCTGCAGTGTCTCTGCCCCATGAAGAAAGCAGGGTCTGCGGTCTCCTTACCTCTTCAGCCCATATATGTAGCACACAGCTATGGTCTCCACCAGCACAATGAGCAGCAGGGACAGGGTGGCTGCATAGTCATTGAATATGCCAAACCAGTAGTTCCCGGACTCCATGGTGAACACCATACCAATGGCACAGTTGATGAGGCACACCAGACCTGGAACGCAAGATCGCTGCTCATCTCTCTGAGTCTCCCTGCCTCCCATCCCATGCTGTATGCCAGCAGGAGCCACAGGTCCCTAGGTACAACACTTTGGAGGGTAGGTTCATTCATAGGAGCTGTAGGAGCTGCTTGGTAGGGGATGTCAGCTCAAGGAAAAAACAGTTGGGGGCATTTCATACCAGTTTGGGTTGCAGAGACCCAGTCCCAGAGAGGATGTCAAGTGCTGTGTAAAGAGAGTAGCTTCCAGTGGGTAGTTAGAACATGAAGACTAGATGGGGCCTTGTTTTGCCCATCCTGGATGTGGAATTACGGAATTATTGGAGGCTGGCTACAGGGTCCCCTTGTTGGGTAGGATGACAGTGAGGGTATTGAATAGGCATCGTGGCAAAGGCTAGTTCCTTTGCTAACAGCTTCACAGTCATAATGCAAGAAGTGGTGTGTGCTTTTATGATGGTGTATCAGACAGGAGCAGGGGCCGACAACAGCATAGTTGAATGACAGGTTTTGAATGTCAACAGCAGGCCCAGATTATCCCTTCCAATGACTTTCAGGAACAGAGAGAAAAACTAGTAGCATTAGCAGTAGGAACAGGGTTATCTGATTGGGTGTTTATTGCCTGGAGAGTATATGGAAGGAGCTCCTCCTGGTGTGGGAACAGGTCATATGCATTGAAACAAAACCAGATGTGGGCTCTCAAAGCCTGGAGATCTATGAGTGCAGGTTGGTGAGTTGTCACCTATTCCCAAGGGTAGGCTGACTGCCTCATTTCCCTGGGATGTGGTGAGTTCTTAGTCTAGCTCCTAGGGCTGAGAAGCACACTCTTGCAGGAATGAGCACAGCTACACTCCTACAGCCCTTCTGGAGCTGCCTCAGAAACACATGGCTCCTGAGGAAGCCCCTCCACTGGTTGTCTTGCATTTCCCCACCTGCCCATGCCCTGCCTCCACTGCCTGGTGTCCTGACCTGAAATGGCCTCCCTGGGCAGGTAGCTGGAGATGACCTTGATGTCCGTCAGAGGGGTGAGGATGGCCACTGTGTTTCCAAGCATGCTTCCCATACCCAGCACCAGCAGCATGAAGAAGTAGAGCACTGACCACAGCTGGGGCACGTCCATGTTTTTAATAGCCTCAGTGAAGACGATAAAGGCCAGGCCTGTGCCCTGGACAGCCTGGAAGTGGTAAAATGATACCAGTTACATGCCTTGATAGCCTCTTTACACATGTTCAATGTTGGGACCTTGGAGCTGGTCACATAATGATTCTGTTTCCTTTACCTCAGAGCTCAGGTTTGGAGGCTCACCTGGACCGAAGAGAACACACACACACACACTCAATGTGATGAACTTTCTGTCAGTACTGAACCCTGCATTCCCCTTCCTGTCCCAACTTATATTTTAGATAAAATATTACAAAGTCAATCTGGATCTTTGTTTCCAGTGCCAGGACTGAGGAAATGTGGGGATACCTGGCAGGGTTGCCTAGTGGTCACATCCTGTGTTGGTAATCTGCTACAGAAGCTGAGCCTACTTTTTTTAAAAAAAAATTATATTTTATGTGTGAGTGCTGCGTGTGTGCTTTGCATGTATACCTGCATGCCAGAAGAGGGCATCAGATCCTATTATAAATGGTTGTGAGTAACCGTGTGGCTGCCGGGAATTGCACTCAGAACTTCTGGAAGAGTAGCCAGTACTCTTAACCTGAGCCATCTCCCTAACCCTGAGTCTATTAGCTGTGCTTAAAGTCAAATCCCTTTTGACACCAGTAAAGGGTTCGGAGTGGGTGAGTTTAGACTAGCCACAGGACTACTAGAAATTAAGCCATGAACTCATAAGGGTTTACAAAGCCACAGGAAGGCGAGGCATTGTCAGCAAGAATGACAAACATTTAGAACGTCCCTCTTCAAGGGTGACATATGTTTGTCATTCAGACATGCTGTGGATGGTTTGTTGGTTAGGTTTTTTGAGATGAGGTTTCTCTGTGTAACAGCTCTGGCTTCCCTGGAACTCACTCTGTAGACCAGGTTGTCCTCGAACTCACAGAGATCCACCTGTCTCTGCCTCCCGAGCGCTGGGATTACAGGTGTGAGCCACCACTGCTGACTGGACTGAATTCTTAATGTTGAAACTTCTACTCTCAAAGTGACTGTATTTCAGACAAAGCCTTTAGGGAGTCATTAAAGTAAGGCTTAAAAGGTGGCCTCCTAGTCAGTGCTATCACTGATCCTGGAAGCAAAGTTTCACCAGAAGCCAGTCTTCAGAAGTTTGAGAAATACCTGTTGGTTTTGCCACCAATCTCTGAATATTTTTTATAGGGACCTGATGGACTGACATAATCCAGATCAGCTTAATGGTGTACCGATGGTGCTGATCATAAGGACGCACACAACTGTAAATCATAAAATATAGTAAAAGTTGTTTTGTGTGTCGTTCTTACTATTGTCATGGTTTCTGAAAGTGAGGGGACCTTTTTCACCCAGTTGGGATTTTCCCAGAGTCCTAAGAGGCTGGACATTCAGAATCATTAAAGACTGGCCCAAGGCAGTGACATGGTTCATTGTCTCTTGCAAATGAAAATTAAAGATGCTCCCTTTATTAAGAATTATTTTAGAGGACCGGGTGTGGTGGCTCATGACTTTAATTTCATTACCCAAAGGAGGCAAGAGGCAGGCAGATCAAAGCCAGCCTGGTCTACAGAGCAAGTTCTAGGATGGCCAGGGCTACACAGAGAAACCTTGAAACCCTGTCTCCAAAAACCAAAACTATAGGAAAGTGAGAAAATATGAAAAACTGAGAGAAATCCCAAGAGTGGGAAGGATTTCCAAGAGGAAAATCTTGAATTTCTTTTGTCCAGTCTTTTTATAGCACAATGGCAGAGGATGAGTAAAGACTCTGCTGAGATTTTTTAATTCTCTGGGCTATCACAGGTCCACACACTCTGTGCATGTCCTCCTGGCCCAATCAGGGAGACACAGACACAGTTCATCTAGTACCCATGCAGCTAGGGGTGGTTCAAGCCCCTGTATGTCCATCTGTGGCTCCAGCTCTGTTACTGACCTTGACTTTCTATCAGTCATCAGCTGGTATTGCTACCTTAGACTGCAGGTGTCTCAAGTGCTGTTAACTAGACCAGGTATTCTCATATTTACATGACCAGCTTGTATCTTTACCATGGCAGAGAATTAACTACCAGTTTCACCTAGGTGGAATCCTGTTAGGAGAAACCTTCTATCTTCACTTGTAACTTAGTTTTAATTAGCTTCATTAGAAACAAGAATTTATGAAAGAACAACAATGTGTTACCTATGTTCCTCAAGGACTTTGGAGGGGGCAGCCTATCTGCTATTACTGACTCGGTGCCTTTCCCCCTTATCTACCTTGGTTATCTCATACCCACCCATAAGCTCTCCTCTTCATCTTAGTGTTCCAGGCTTTGCTGTCTTGACCCTAATCTTCATTTTAACACTAGCCTCTGTTCTCACTACAACACGTGCAGCAAACTTGCTGCCTTCAGAGAGCTAACTCCTGTGTCCTGTGAGCCAGTCTTTCTATCAGGGTCAGAGGTAAAGGAGTCCTCTAGAATAGTCTCTCATTTTCCTGCTTAAGGTCACTATTATAATAGCTATGTATAAAGTGTTAAAGAAAAAGTCATAAATAACAAAACTGGTATCTAGAAATGGATATTATTGAAAGGAAAATAGTGTTGTAAATGACAATGTGAAATTGATGAAATATCCAAGTTAAACACTAGATTTGATGCTACTGAAGAGAAAAGTAGTGAACTGGAAGATACATATTCAGTTGTATCTAAGACACAGAACAATAAATCTATAACAAAAATACAACTAACCTGAAAACGTAGATCAAAATAATAAAGAGGCTTATATAATAGTTTACAAATTTTAAGATATGAAGTTCCAAAGGGCGGGGGACAGGGAAGCAGTGGTTAAGATAACAAATTTTTGAGTTTTTCAAGTTTTTAAGAAATATGGTCCATAGATCAGAAAACCTGACATCACTTAGGTTTAGAATGGAGAAATAAGGCTGCATCCATACCACTGAGTGGGCCAAAGACAAAGGGAAGATCACGGCAGGGTTCAGACAAAACTGCTTGCTAACAAAAGATTAAAGAATTAACAATGGAAGACAGATATTATTGAATACAATGTTGAAAGAAAATTGTTAACCTGAATTTTTTACTTGGGGGCCAAACAGATATTTACATATAAACTAAACATGAACATATTTGCTGTTGAGAAGATATACTCTTAAGGAAGATATTTTAAGGGAGGATCCCCAAACCCTAAAGCCTGTCATGCAAAAAGGAATGGTAAATAAAATTACAAACATTTAGGTGAATATAAACTACATAAAATAACCAAGAGGTCCAACCTGTGGCCTATAAATCAGGTATGGATGATCCTTGTCCTCTTTTGTGAGTCAAATATTGTCCAACTTTTGATTTTAAGTTTGCATGAAAATGTCTCAAGAAGAGAAATCAGGGTGAGGCTAAGTGGGTAAAGGTTTCTGCTACAACCTGAGTTCTACTCCTGGGGTCCTGGGAGGGAGAGGCTGAAGTCTTCAATCTGTCCTTTGACTTCTACTCCTTCTTTGTAGAACACGTGCACACACCCCAATAAGTGTAATAAATCAAATCCAAATTCAAAATGAGAAACAATGAAGGAGGAAAGTGTCAAAGACTCTCAGGTTTCAATAGCAAAAACAGAGTCTTGGAGAGAACAGTTAGCAAGAATAAAAGACTGAGGCTTAAAGGCTAGACTTACAGCCTGTGATGTGATGTGTGCCGTGCCTTGAACTGATGCAACAGGACCTGAGTCTGAATCACCACAAGTGTTGCCTTCCCCGTGAAATAACCTGGAATTTCTCCACAGACCAAACAAACACCATAAAATCCTATCTAGTCAAACACAAAAATTAACCAGTTTTCAATTGTTTTTGGCAACCAGAGCCACAGGCCTTTTGTTGTCCCTATTCTTGAAGAGTAGTCTCT
The DNA here is from genome assembly GCF_950005125.1 of Chionomys nivalis. NCBI lineage: Eukaryota > Metazoa > Chordata > Mammalia > Rodentia > Cricetidae > Chionomys > Chionomys nivalis. Next base: position 119,482,708 of record NC_080089.1, read on the forward strand.
GAAATTAATCTCTAAGAATGTATTTAAGTATTAAAAATGATACAAATAGGCCCACTCTATATTTCACTTACATTGTTGCTGGAGTTTTAGTGCAATGAAGAAAAAGATATGAGGTATAGACATTTAAAAGAAAAATAGTGTTGGCCAGGGGAGTGAATGTCTGTATTCCCAGCACCTGGAGGATGGAGGCAGGAGTATCATGAGATCAAGACCAGCCTGGACTATGAGATCCTTCTCAAAATGAAAATAAAAGAGGCAGGAAGAGAGAATGTGGGGAGAAGAGTGAGGAAACAAACAGGTGTTGATATCCTAATAGCTGACAATACAGACTTTGAACTAGCACTAACTAGTCAGAATAGAAAGAAGGGCACTTCGTTCTAACTAAGGGGGCGATTAGCATTAACATTACTCTCCCAAATATATATGCACCAAACTCTGGTGAATCCAATTTCATAAAAAGTGTCCTAAAATTAAAGACATAGGTTAACATCAAATAGTGGGTGTTCTCAATACCCCACTTTCTGCAATGGACGGGTCACCTGGATACAGAGTAAGCAAAGAAACATCCAAATTAAATGCTATCATACATCAAATGACTTTAACGTTTCTGCAGAATATTCCTTTCAAACACCAAAGAATATACACTCTACTCAGCAGCACACATAAGCTTCTCTAAAATAGAACACATCTTGGGATATAAAAAAAAAAAAAAAAACTTACCAAATTCAGGAAGACCAAGCTAACTCTGCATATCCCATCTGACCATCATGCAGTAAAACAAAACTGAAAGCTAACAAATCACTAGTAAATACACAAACTCATAGAGATTAAACACCTCATCACTGAATGGGGAGTATGTCAAAGAAAAATCAGAACATAAAAAATAAGTCATATGGGGGAAAAGATAGAATTCTAAGTGCAATTAAAGCACAAATAAATGACGTAATGGCAAAACTCAGAAATTTTAAAAAGTGATAGTAGTTACTTTTCTATTGTCATGAAAACATGACCAAGGCAACTTATAGAAGAAAGTGCTTAGTTTGGGCGTCACAACTGCAATGGGTTAGAGCCCATGACCATCATGAGAGAAACACGGCAGCAGGCAGACAGGCATGGTGCTGGAGTAGTAGCCGAGAGTTTCCACAGATCCACAGCATGAGACACAGCTCACTAGGAATGGTCTGGGCTTTTAAAAACCCAAAGCCTTCTCCTAGTTACACACCTCTTTCAACAAGGCCACACCTTCTTTGTAAACTATAAATTTTGTATTTCTTTCCCTCACTTGCTCTTTTTTGATCAAGACCTGCCTAAGAATGAGTACTAATAACCATACAATAGAATCAATATTAGGCTGTCTTGAAATCTCCTCTGCCAACAAAATTAGTGCAAAACTCTTTAGTTTAGCCTCAATCAGGTTCTTAGGACTAGGGCAAAGAGCTGGGACTCTATGGTCCACATTGATGTCAGCACTGTCTGTCTTTCCAGCTCCTCCTGGGATGGTCCACTGAGCCCCACTTTCAAAGTTCAACCATTTTCTTAGTCCAAAGTCCCGCACCCTTCCACATTCCTCAAATAAACAACAAAAACCAAGCATGGCCAGTCCTGTTCCAACAATAGCCTACTCTAGAGTACCAAAAGTCTTTGCTACTTTCCAATTGTAACAAGACACCCTGACCAAGGCAACTTATAAAAGATATTTAGTTTGGAGCTTTACAGTTCCAGAGGGTTAGAATCCATGACTTCCTTGGCAGGGAGCATGGTAGCAGGCAGGAAGGCATGTGCTGGGGCAGTAGCTGACATCTCGATTCAGAAGCATTTAGCAGACAGAAAACTGGGAATTGCATAGGGTTTTTTTTTTTTCAAAATACTTATTTATTAATTATGTATACAATATTCTGTGTGTATGCCTGCAGGCCAGAAGAGGGCACCAGACCTCATTACAGATGGTTGTGAGCCACCATGTGGTTGCTGGGAATTGAACTCGGGACCTTTGGAAGAACAGGCAATGCTCTTAACCTCTGAGCCATCTCATAGGGTTTTGAGGTTTCAAAACCCCCAGTGGCACACCTCCTCCAAAAAGGCCACACCTTCTCAAGCAGTTCTACCAACTGGAGCCAAGCATTCAAATATGTGAGCCTACTGGGGCCATTCTTATTCTAACTACCATAATATAAATATTTTGTTTGTTCTATTTTTTATGGAAACTACTGTGTTGGTTACTTATCAGTGTGAGTAAAATCGCCAACAAAACAACTGAAGTAAGGGAAGGTTTACTTTGCCTTACAGATAGGAAGGGTTCACAGGGTATGGCTCTTGGGCAGAACATGTCTTTGGAGCATTTCCTCTGTTTCCTGACATGAAAGAAAGGGGAATACAGAATGAATGATAATGGCCCCAGATGATCATATGTTTCAATGCTTGGTCTCCAGTTGGTGGAATTGTTTGTGAAGAATTGGGAGGTGTGGCCTCCTGGGAGGAGGTGTGTCACTAGGGGTGGGCTTTGAGGTTTCAAAATCTCCTGCCATTCCCAGTTAGTGCTCTGTCTTTCTCTGCCTTGTGTCTGTGTTTCAGAATGGAAGCTCTCAGCTATTGCTCCCCTGCCATGCCATGCCTGCCTGCCACTATGGTTCCTGCCATTAAAATTAGATTCTTTTGGCACCAGGAACCTTATTTATAAATTTCCTTGGTCATGGTGTCTCATCACAGCAAGAGAAAATTAAGACACATAATATGGAAATTCATAAGAATTGAGACTTCTAACCAGATTCATATAAAAACTTTATCTTTCTTTTGCAATAAAAAGGACAGAAATAGGAGGAAACCACTATTTAGAAGAGATAGGAAATAATTAGGCAATCTTAGTGTAATAAAAATAGTCTAAGATATTCCTGAAAAAATGTAGTTGGATAATATGAAATACCTAATGTGATGAGAATATTTTTTTTAAAAAAAGCCTTTTAGACATGTCATAATAGCTTATCCAAGAATTCCAATACACCCAAGATTGCACCCGATAACCAAAACCTAATGACATCACTTAATATAACCAGACACACAACTAGAACCCCACAATGCCCACCGGACAGTATATAAGCAGAGACCAAGAGCAATGCAGTGTTCTGTGCATCTTTAGGACTGCTGGAGACACTGGAGAGATGCCATCTTGGTCTACCCTGTGACTGGAGAGTCTTCCCCAGGATCCTGACCCTCGAACCAGAGACCACAATGAGACTAGATCTGTATTTTTGGCTAAGATATATCGCATAGGTAAGCAGCCTTGAGGATAGTCAGGAACTTAGAATGTGAACTTGGTGTGACAACCTTCAGCATAATAAAACATACCTTTTGTTAGATCAAATACAAGTACCTACTTTCTTGCTCGTGACACCTAAGTAAATGAGAAAAAAACTCTTCAATCAAAAGCCACAAGTCAAATAATATTAAGCCCGCCCCCAGTTACATCACAGAATTAATGCAGTTCTAATAAAAATCTCTTAGGAATCCCTTAAGGAATTTTACCCCCATTGAAACTTGTGGAGGTGACGCTAAATTTAAAGTAAAAATAAACAAAAGCCCCTAATGTAACAGAGATAAGACTATGGAAAATAAGAATGATTTGAATGACAAATCTTTTTTTTAAGTCTTTAGTAAGAGGGATGGGTATATTTATGTGAAAAAGATAATATATTACGGAATAAGTGAGATTCCACACACATTATTTAGACATTTTTTCAAAATTAAACTGTTGACTGAGAAAACTATCTTCTAGAACCACTGCTAAAATAGATGCCACTTAGCATCTATATGGTAATAAGATTCAAAATTCCTGCCTATGTTTGAGTAGGAAAATGTTGGGAAGGTAACATAGGAGACTTTGACTCTCATCTTGAACTTATTGTTCAAAAAAAAGTCTTGTCATGACATAAAGTCAGTCACACTGAACTTATAGAAGAGAAAGTGGGAAGTACACTTGAATGCATTGACACAGGGAACCACTTCCTAAATATAACCCCAGTAGCACAGACACCGAAAGAACTAATAAATGGGACCTCCTAAAACTGAAAACCTTCTGTAAAGCAAAGGACATGGTCAACAAGACAAAATGACAGCCTACAGAATGGGAAAAGATTTTCACCAACCCCACATCAGACAGAGGTCTGATCTCCAAAATATTCAGAACTCAAGAAATTGGTCATCAAAAGAATAATCCAATAAAAAAATGGGAAAAAAAATGGAGTACAGACCTAAACAGAAAACTCTCAACCGAGGAATCTAAGATGGTTGAAAGACACTTAAGGAAATGCTCAACATCCTTAGTCATCAAAGAAATGCAAATCAAAACAACACTGAGATTCCATATTACACCTGTAAGAATGGCCAAGATCAAAAACACTGATGACAACTTACGCTGGAGAGATTGTGGGGTAAAGGGAACACTCCTGCATTGCTGGTGAGAGTGCAAGCTGGTACAGCCCCCTTGGATGTCAGTATGGCGATTTTTTAGAAAATAGGAAACAACTTACTTCAAGACCCAGCAATACCGCTTTTGGGTATATGTCCACAGGATGCTCAATCGTGCCACAAGGACATGTGCTCAACTATGTTCATAGCAACATTGTTTGTCATAGCCAGAACCTGGAAACAATCCAAATGCCCCTCGACCAAAGAATGGATATGGAAAAATGTGGTACATTTATACAATGGAGTACTACACAGCAGAAAAAAATAATAACATCTTGAAATTTGCAGGCAAATGGATGGAACTAGAAAACATCATTTTGAGTGAGGTAACTCAGACCCAGAAAGACAATTATCATATATACTCACTCACAAGCATAAAGCAAAGAAAATCAGCCCACAAACCACAATCTCAGAGAATTTAGACAACAATGAGGACCCTAAGAGAGACTTACATAGATCTAATCTACATGGGAAGTAGAAAAAGACAAGATCTCCTGAGTAAATTGGGAGCATGGGGACCATGAGAGAGAGAGTTGGACGGGAGGGGAGAGGCAGGGAGGGGAGCAGAGAAAAATGTAGAGTTCAATCAAAATCAGTACAAAAATAAAGACTTGTCATGTTTCCCAGGGTGATCTCATATTAAACTTCTCCTACCTCAACCAGCTATAGGAATCATGGGAATGCAATGCAACTCAATGAGGGCCATGCATATTTATCTCCAAATGACAAAAAGTTTGTAGCATTTATTTGTGGTGTGTGTGGGTGTGTGTGTGTGTGTATGTGTTACTTATCCTCTGCTTTTCCCAGGTTTTTGAAATTTTGAAACTCAAGACTCTAGGGGAGCTTTCCAGTGAAAAGGATTCCTAGTAGCAGCTGGGAGAGCAGGAATCCAGTCTCTCTGATCCCTGTTGCAGTGAAAACAATCCAGTTTCCTGTCTTCACCGACTATGTGGAGAGAGGCAGTTCCCACCCTTCCCAGGCCTCTTACTGTGTTAAGCTCTGATTCCAAGCTGCAGTTTCTAACGTGCGGGAACACGTCACTGTACTTGCTTGGGTAGGTAGATGCCAGGTAGTCCTTCACCTCCTCCAGGTTGTTGGCTGTCAGAAAGCCATCTTCAAGGTCAAAAGAATTGGTCAGCAGCAGAATCACCCTGCAGAGGAGACCATCATCTTGACCTTCATGACTAAGAAGCTACTGGTCCTAACAGCTCTGAGAATCTCAGTGAGGAGAGGGAGTAGATTAATAAATCTTTGTAGGGAAAGGCAGCTATGAATGTCTGTGCAGAAGCTTCACATCTTATCAGAGATGAGGACAAGAACCGTGACCCTACAGTGACGTTGTTTACTATCTGGGCCAGTAATGCATGATGAAACTGGATGTGGTGGTAGAAAAGTAACATTGTACTTTAATATGGCTTGTGCCACTGAGTAGCCAATTAACCTTAGAATCACTTAAATTCATATCAATATGCAAATTATTTGAATATACATCGACTTCTGTTAATTTCAGTCCTGCTTTAGAGATGGCTACTTGTGTAAGTGACCACCCTACTGGAATCTTATAGTATCTGAAAGATGGTCCTCAGATTTTTTTTTTTTTCGAGACAGGGTTTCTCTATGGCTTTGCAGCCTGTCCTGGAACTAGCTCTTGAAGACCAGGCTGGCCTCAAACTCACAGAGATCCTCCTGCCTCTGCCTCCCAAGTGCTGGGATTAAAGGTGTGCACCACCACCATCTGGCGGTCCTCTGGCTTGAGAGATGTCAAAGACAGTAAGCTGTAGTCTCTGGGACTTTACTAGAGAGGTCTTGGTTACACTTCAGATGGGGAATGGGGCCAAAAAACCATTTTTTTCTGAATGCCCCTTTCTGCTAAGTACAATGACCACTTTAAATTGCCTATTCCCTGCAAGGCAGGCCTTAACTTTTGAGCCCCCAGTTACTAGTGCTGGTAGAAGGCAGTAATTATGTAGTTGAGGAAATGACTGAACCTCATACTGTAGATCTCAACACTGGTGCCTTTAGTCTACCCCTTGACTTCCGGGAACCCAGTCTTTCCCAGTCACCCTTCCAGCTCAGAGCTTTAGAGACTTGCCTTCCCTCTTGCATCCCAAGGTAATGAGGGACAACTTAGACTCACTTGTTTAAGCAGTTTTCATAGTTGAAGGTGGCCTTGAAGCCATAGATGGAGAAGGTGACAATACTGGCAAATATGGCGGTGGTACTAGTGACGACGGACACAATGATGGCATGCTTCTGGCAGTTGGTGGAGGGATCACTGTAGCTGGCAAAAGCAATCAGGCCGCCACTCCCCAAGCCCAGTGAGAAGAAGATCTGTGTGGCTGCATTGATCCAGGTCTTGGGGTTGATTAGCTGTTCGATCTAGAAGGTCAATAAGTATAAGACTGAGGAACCCCAGGTCCCAATCCAAGACTGCCCCTCCCAGGAGAAGTAGGTCCAGAGGTGGGGTGGGGGGGAATTACCTCCCAACTTCCCCAGCTCTTTAGACCTGGTCTACGTGCAGCATATTTCTTGGCAGGTGAACGACTGAACCTTAGGTAAGATTATCCAAGCATCCCAAGGGAATTTAAGAGTAAAGAAAGCATTGTTAATTATAGTCAAAGAACTATTAATGTATGTTTAAATCACTGTTAATGTTAGTGAGAAACTCTTATCATAGGTGTTTCCAGCCTGGCTTTACTCTGATAAGCCATTGGTCAAAACAGCTTTATTCATCAACCAATCAAAGCAACACATATACAGAAGGACATCTCACATCAGGTTGCGACACCCTCAGAACTTCTCCCCATACCTTGGGCGTGAACATGTACATCAGGCCATTGGTGGCTCCATGGAGTGTGAGGCCCTGAATCAGATATATGATGAGCACAAAGTAAGGCATTGATGAAGTGAAATAGACCACCTGTGGGAACCCAGGAACGGAGTCAACCTCAATTTGTAGGAAGTAGCTATGCAACAGTATGCAAAAAATTCTCAAAATTATCTATCTATATATATATCATTTAAATGAAGATACCATTTTTACAGAATGCTTAATTCAAAACATATGAAATTAAATCAATATAAATGCTGTGAGTTCTTAAGGATTAATCGATAAAAGAAAAGCTCATTCAAGGGAAGAGTTTTATGGAGCTTAGTGCAGCCCTACCAGAGAACAGCACTGTAAGTGGAGGTTTCTCTCCCGCCCACCAGTTCCTGAATAAACACTCAGAGGCTTAATATTAATTACAAACTGTTTGGTCTATTAGCTCAGACTTACTATTAATGATCTCTTACATCTTAAATTAACCCATTTCTATTAATCTACCTATTGTCACATGGATGTGGCATCAACTCACATCTTGCTTCTCTGGCAGCTGTTGGCATCTCTCAGACTTTGCCTTCTTCTCCTTGTATCTTTGCTTGGATTTCTTGTCTGGCTCTATTCTGCCTGGCTATTGGTCAAATCAGCTTCTTTATTAATCAATGGTAATAAAACATATCCACAGCATATAGAGAGGCACATATCATAGCACACTAACTTGGAAATAGAGCAAAGCACCTGCTTACATTACCAGGAAGATGGATCATAGAATAGTCTTTGGGTCAAATGTTTTAGGAGTTTGCCCACAGCTGGTAAAATCTGGAAAAAGCACTAAAATTCTTTTACAGGGCCTGAAAGTTTTCAGGACAGGTTTATCAACTCTAATATGAAAGTAAATAAAGCCAGGAGGCTATGAAAAAGGATTCTTAGGTATGACTGCTTGATTGTCACTGTCAGAAATGATATCAGAAACAAAAAGGACCCGGAAACTTGTCACGTAGGTCTGCCTAGTATCTCTGTTCAGTCTGGGATTAAGGTGTCCCTTGTTGTTAGTCTTGTGCTCAGCGGCTCTAGTCTCAAAACATCTTAGATAACCCTCCTCATATTTGCCTTTAAAAATTTCCCCTCAGCCTCTGTGAATAATCCTTAGTCTACTATGGCATCCATTTCTCCAAGGCTCTCTGCAAACACTAGTTTATTGTGGCACCATGCTTGTTTCCTCTGTGCTATAATAAAACATTTTAAACAAAAGCAACGTAGGGGAGGAAAGGGTTTATTCAGCTGATGCTTCTAGGTCATGGTGCAACACTGAAGAAAGTTAGGGCAGGCACACAAGAAGGAATTTGAAGCAGAAGTCAATAAGAAATATTGTTGGATGGTTTGTTCACAGGATCATGATTAGCTAGTTTTCTTTGTTATTATACCTATTTTTTATTGTTTTTATTGAGCTATACATTTTTCTGCATTCTCCTCTTTTCCTCCCCTGGCCCTTCTACCCTCTTTTGTGACCCGAAGCTCCAGTTTACTCAGGAGATCTTCTCTTTTTCTCCATCCTATGTACATCCATGTATGTCTCTTTTAGGGTCCTCTTTGTTGTCTAGGTTTTCTGGGGTTGTGGATTGTAGGCTGGTTTTTCTTTGCTTTATGTCTAAAAGCTACTTATGAGTGAGTAAATATTTGTCTTTCTGGGTCTATGTTACCTCACTCAATAGTTTTTCTAGATCCATCCATTTTCCTGCAAATTTCAAGATGTCATTATTTTTTACTGCTGTGTAGTACTCCATTGTGTAAATGTACTTTTTTTTGTAATATGGGACCACCTACCCAGGGAATGGTGCCATCCACAGTGGACTGGGACCCTTAACATCAAGTAATAAGGCCATCATCAGCTTGACATAATGTTATATAAATTAGAGATTTTGGACACTAACATGTTTATAAATTGATGATAAAAATCAAGTGAATAAACTTGATTCAAAATGAACATAATAATAATCAAGGAAATCCCCTACAGAGATGCCCAAAGGCCAGTCTGATCTGGGAAAACCCTCAACTGTGACTCCCTTTTTAGGTGACTCTGGGCTGTGCCAAGTTGACAGTTCATGCTAACTAGGAGAAGCACTTTTCTCTCTAGGTCCTCTGTGAATACTTGCAGAACTCACTAAGGCACCCATCTGTCCACGGCCAAATCCATCCAGGCACAGCCCAATGAGGCTCCCCAGCCTACCTTGCCAGTTGACTCGGTGCCTCTCAGGATGCACAGATACACCATCAACCAGGCCAGGGTGAGGCACAGTGCTGGCTCCCACTGCACTCCTCCGTTCTCCTGGATGGACGGCGAAATGTTGAGTGTCTTCCTGTACCAGAAGTACTGAGTTGACGAAGCCTTTTCACACTCCTCGTCATAGCCTGTGCGGTTACCATTCAGTGGGCAGACAGACCACGGCAGGGGATCCTTTGGAATGAAGTGAGGATCAACAGAGAGGTAAGGGGAAAGTCGAGGGTTTGGTGGGATGATGGGATACAGCCTTGGTAGTGATCTTGGGGGAGAGGAATCTGGTCCCTCAAGGGCAAATGGCTGCAAGCCTTTGAGACTGATGACTTGGGTCTTCAGGGGGATTGGATGGCATGGAGGATGACTGGTTTGGTCTGGACGTTGAACATTCCCAAAGATCCACACCCAGAAGCTGTGTTCCCTTGGATGAAGAGGTGCTGTGGATCTTAAGGAGATGGGGCCAAGTAAGAAGTCATTAGGGTGTATTTTCTTAGGAGCTAAGGGGAATCCTGTCTCTTGCTTTCTATTCTGGTTTCATTATTGCTGTTTCCTCCCATATGTATTTAGGACATGATGTTCTGCTAAATTTCATTTTTTTTTACTAGAGGCCAAGTTGTTAATAAATCTTTCCTCTTTATGAGTTAGTACCTAGAATATTTTGATCTATCAAAGTTGACAAGAGTTGCTTCTTCCTGAAACTTTACATGTGGTTTTTGAGGACATTTGCACTCTCTAATGGGTCTAGAAGACTCTGTTACTAGACCTGGATTGTGACCAGACCAGCTACAACACAAAGACACTGACCCAGCATCACTACAGCAGCCAAACCAGGTACTTAAACTCCAAGCTTTTGTACCACTGCTGGGATGGTCAGAACTTGTTAATGATAGGGCTGGAGAGATGGCTCAGCAGTTAAGAACACTGGCTGCCTTCCAGATGACAATTCTCAGAACCCACATAGCACCCACGCGATACTAACAATTATTTATAACTCCAGTTCCAGGAGATCTGATGCCATTTTCTGACCTCCACAGGTACTATACTAATGTAGTACACAGGTATAGATGCAGATAAACACCCATAGACAAAAATTTTTAACTGAAAAATACTTGTCAATGACTTATGGTTTCTCTCCTTCCTCTTGGAGCAAACCAGAGAAAGCAACAGTTAAACAGTTAGCTCAGTTCCAACTTCCCCAAGCCAACTCACAATTAGGACACCCTTAAGAGTACAGACGGATGCTTCATCCCATGGGTGTGGAACAAGAAGGAGGTTAAGTCCAGTGCCTTGAAGCTATTGAGTCTCTCAAGTGAGAGACCCTGGCACCAGTGACTTCCTTTGAGCAGTCATTAGCTGTACCCGAGCTTGGCAGTTAAGGCTCCTTGACCCTGTAAGGGTGGGAACAATGAAACCCTCTTCTGCTTTTGATGGTTTTAACTGGTTTCTTTGGCACTTAAAAACAAATGAACTGAAATGTTGTCAAGGCCAACTGCTCAAAGATGTAATAACGAGATCTGAGGGAAATAATAAATCTGATCAGAGTTGTAGGTGGTGTGGGAGTAAGCCTGCTGTAAGCTAAGTGCCTTGTTGCCCAGGTCTAGGTTCTAGGAGGTTAGATTTATAGGACAAAAGTAATCCACTAATAGAAACAAATAGGGAAAACTCTTGGTTTCAAGGCCAGATTTCACAGGACATAGCTCAGAGCCCAGTGGCATTATCTAGTGATAGATAGTAGCAAGGCTACTCTACAAAATATCAGGAGCCAGGTCTGTACTCTAGGGTACTCATCCCGAGATCCTAGCTACAAACTGGTCTTTTTTTTTTTTTTTTTTTTTTTTACTTATTTATTTATTTTTATTCTTTTTTAATTAAAATTTCCACCTGCTCCCCATTTCCCATTTCCCTCCCCTCCTCCCAAATATTGCCCTCCCCCCACTTCCCTCCCCCTATCCCCACTCCTCTTCTCCTCCCCCCACTCCATTCCCCCTCCCTCTCGATACTGAAGAGCAGTCCAAATTCCCTGCCCTGCGGGAAGACCAAGGTCCTTCTATCTACGTCCAGAAAGGTGAGCGTCCAAACAGGCTAAGCTCCCATTGCTAGTGGATGTGAGAGCTGTTTTGCAGGTCTGATCTGGATGTTCCCACAGGCAGCTACCAGCTGCCCCCACCCCCTTTGCTTTTAGAGTGGTTTCTCTCCCTTTAGTGCGCTACATCAGAATCAGAAGTTCTATGAATGATTGGAAGTCCGCCTTCCCCTCAGGCTCCCTTCAGGTTATAACCCATAGACTTCTCCATTCTTCCCAGAGGGGAGGCCTGTATCCTCTCCCCTTATTGTTCCTGGTGTGACCAGGCCTCTGCTCACCTGGAAGGAGTGGAAGAGGTACCAGACAGTCCAGGTGTTGATGACATTGTAATACACAGAAACCAAGAAGGAGACCACCAAGCTAGCAATGCCTGAAATAAGAAAGCCGTGCTGAGAGCCAGGTATGGTAGCCTGACCTATAAGCATGCCTAGGAGAGACATGATGGGACCACCCAGGGCAGGAATACTTCCGCTACATGCTTTTTCTTAACATGACCTCACATTTGTGACCTGATTTCAAGGCTTCTTTCCCCATCTCTCATGCATTTTTAACATCTAAGGCCCTGGACTCCATGCTCAATGTGTGTCTTAGGCGGTGTTCTGTTGCTGTAAAAAGGTCCTCGCCAAGGCAACTTTTATAAAAGAAAGCATTTAATTGTGGCTTGTGTACAGTTTCAGAGGTTTAGCCCATCACTGTCATGGGAGGAAGCATGGGGGCACACAGGCAGACATGGTAGCTGCCTGGGATCTGAAGGCAGCAGGAGGAGACAGACACTGGGGCGGACTTGGGCTTCTGAAGCCCTAAAGTCCACCCCCCAGTGACACACTTCTTACAACACCTCCTAATTCTTTCAAATAGTGGCCACTATGAATCTATGGGGGCCATTTTTATTCAAACCACCACAACGTGTCTTAGATTTTCTTAACAGTATTATTCCTATTTCACAGAAGAGAAAACCGAGATGAAGACCACTGAGCAGAACCAGGATACAAACCTCATAGAAAAGAGTCACCCATAGGCCTGTATGACAACTATACTCTAGACTAGGAACACTGGGGTCAAACTCATCCCTCTGTTACTAGGAAGGATGGAGAACAACAGAGGCATGAAGTGTAAAGATCAGTCCCACTGCCTTAGACTTGTGAAGGGCTTAAGGTGCACTGTGGACAGAGGGACAGTGTAACACCAGGTTGTCTGGAGTGGTCTCACATTGGCCGTCCCACGTGTACGCAGGTGCTGGTGGTCATGTCAGAGGAGCAAGACTTGAATTCAGGAGTTCAGCACCAGGATGCAAGTCACCGATAGGTGAATCCCAGACAGGCAAGGCCCTGAGGACTTCAGCTCCAGAATGTCTCTTGCTACTGTGCTGTTCCTTTACATGTTTGCTGCAGCCATTTTTCTATGGTATCTGACATAGTGTGAATGGGTGTGTGGGGACCCCCACTGCTTTTAATGTAGTGTGATTGTCTCGTGGAAATATCCCATTCTATTGGGCATTTTTACCTGTGGATTATTATGAAGATGATTTCCTCTAAGGCTGTACTATTTAGCTGAAGCAATGATTTTATTCAACAACAGTTAATTTAAATGGAATTTTGATGATTAACGGTTTTTAAATATAGTAAGGGATTATGATAGAGGTTAGTTTATTAGGAAAATTAACATAGGTAAAGGCAGGATAATATAGTGTTGCCCCCACCCTTGATAAAACAGGGGCGGCAGATGATAGAAAATAAGAACAAGAAAGTGTCATACAGCGAGGACTTATGATTCCTCTTGAGTCATATAGACTGTGGCTTAGGTAAATGAAGCTAGGCCAGCTAGAGTCCTTTAAACTTGATGTTGGGAGATGTGTTCATGGCTTTTGGTATGCATCATAGCTAAAACAAAGCTTTAAATAATGACTTAAGGTTAGGTTAATGTGTATCTGTTAATGGCTTGGGGAACAATATAAAGTTTAGAAAGGCACACTTTTGAGAGTTGACAGAGATTCATTGAGGTCTGGGAACAAAAGCCATGGCAACCTGGCTATTGCGAGCTGATGTACCTTTCTTGCTAGGATGGGTTAGTGATCAAAGGTGATCATTCCTTGTACCCATTTCTGCCCTCAGTTTCCAGATATTAAAAACTGTTGAATGGGTATGCACCCTGAGGATTCAAAGTAGAGCTGACTGATTATTTGTCATATATAAAAGTTTTAGATTTGTGATTCTTTAAGACATTTTATAAGATTACTTTTTAAGATAAATAATAAAGTGATTGATCTTTTTTTTGTAACCACAAAATGCAACCTGCCAGTAAAAGAACTGGCTGAGAAAATTACTTGCTTATACACTGTTAATTTATAATAAGTTTCTTTGACATGAATGTATATGGGTTCTTGGAGATAACTTTTCACCTGTAATACATAAATGTTTAATTATGTAAGAGATATTAAAAATGTTATTTTTACTTATATTCATTATGATCATTCATTTAAACATAGAATGTAACCACATTGTAATTTTTATATTGCTTGAAAGATACTACTAGGGTATATAAGCTATTAGGGAAAATAAGACACAGAAGGGATACATCTAGATAGAGGTAAAGAAAATAAGGAGAACAGAGATGATAGAGACCCTAAAGGTGTGTAGGTGAGTAGGTAGGGGTGTGTGTGTGTGTGTATACAAGCATGCACACATGCATTTCCCTTTTTTGCCAGCCTCAGAGAATTAAGTTTTACTCCCACAGATAGAAAAGTCAAGCTGAGTGATTTGTCTGCTGACTCGATAGCTCCCCTCCAGTTCCTGAGCTGCTGAAGGCTAGTTCCCACAGCAGCACTCAGGACTGTTGCTGACCTTGGTCCTGGTGGGAGTATGTGGGTACCACCACCACCACCAGAAAATCTGGCCAGTAAGTGGTGTCAGTGCTCCTTGAGGACTCAGTTACCTGCCTTCCTATTCTACAGAGCTGACCCCTCTTCTCTCCTGAACAATTGCTCCCCTTTCTGGATTTGGAAGGTACCTAGAATAACTGTGGCCATTGATGGCCCTGGAACCTGGGCTTTTACAGAAGAGGTGAACAATGTCTTGAAGATACCAGAGGATACCAAGTGAAGGTCACTTTGAAAAGTTATGGTGGGATGTAAAGCCACCCAGTATCCATAGGTTCCTTGACTTCCAAACTTTGGCAAAATTTATGGTTCCCCTAAGTGGTGTGGTAAAGATGAACAAGCTCAAGCAGCCATGCCATTTTCAGTAAGCAGGGGACAGTTGTGTATATTCCCAGGTGGTAGGGGCTGGGACTGAATGAATGCTTCTGTGCCAGGCACCGAGGTCCTGAGTAGAGATGCTCCAAGGTGGGAGTTTCCCTTAGGGGTGGGGTTCCACATGAGGATCAGAATCCAGGGCCCTCCCCACCCAAGTTCAATGGTAGCCTTCCCGGGGCTGTTAGTTCACCCAACCACAGGTCCTGCTCATGGACAGCAACCTGCACGCCTGTCATGCCCAGGAACACACAAATCTCTGTCAGAGGAACTGAAAAGGATCCCACATACCGACACCACTGAGGTAGGGGCTGATGGTCCTCCAGGCACCGATGCTGCCCTGCCGCATGCGCTGCCCCACAGCCAGCTCCAGGTACAAGAGTGGCATCCCCTCCACGATGAACATGATGATGTAGGGGACCAGGAAACTCCCTGTGAGAGGCCAGAGCTGAACATCAGGTCAGGTGAGAGATGAAATTTACCCTGTCGTCCCTCTGTGCAACCGTGTTTCTATCACCCAGCCTTTCCCCCATCCAGTCCTCTTTCCACCCCATCCATCACCCTTAGACATTTCCACTCAAAATCTAGTTCTTCTGCCTTTGTATCTTTTACCTCCATATCCATCCCTGCCACCCCTCTGATCTATCTTCAATTCATCGTACCAATCCAACCTTTTATCAATCCACCCATCCATGTCTCTCCATTTTCCTGTTCACTTTTCATGCATTTTTCTGTTTGCCTATCCATGGATGACAGGTAGCCATGTTAGGTATTTAAGTCTTTGAATACTTCCATCCTGGGAGGCAAACCGCCACTGGCCCCAGCTCCGTGAGTGTCATTCTCCATGGCTCTGCTGGACCAGCTTCTGCCAGCAAAGCTTTTACCTTCCTTTCTGAAAAGTGTGTTGGGAAGATTGGGAGGTCAGAGGACAACTTTAGAAGTTGGTTTTCTCCTTCCCCCTTTATGTGGCTTCTGGGGATTGAACACAGGTCACCAGGCTTGTGTGGTACATAAGTACCTTTATGCACTGGGTCATCTCACTAACCCCTATCTTCTCTTTCAGCATTTAAGGGCCATTGAAAGGCTAGACCACTAAGTTGCTAAATACGTATAACTTTGCTTGTGAGTGTTTGTCTTCCTACAGATCTGATTTAGTCTATGTGACCATACCTTTTTTAAGGTCTAGTCATACAGCGTCTGTGGGTAGGGTGGAAAACTCAGCAAACCTGCTTCCTTCCCTGAAGGGTTCACCTAGGTAGAGGATTTTGAATGCTTTAGAGTTGCCTGGGCTATAGAATGTTCCTTCAGACTTGATATTTTCAGAGAGCTTAGTGGCCTATCAAACACAGGGGCAGGTAAGTTAGTTGGATGACCCAATACACAGAACTTCATACCACATCCACCTTTTAAAGAGATATCTGTATATCTATTTTAAGCATGTACCTTTAGTTTAAAATTTCATTTTGCTAATGGTGACTTAAAAAAACAACTTTCAAATCTGCAAATTCTTAAGGAGTGGTCTGTGAATGGAGCTTTAAAGAGCCTTTCACTGCCAGATAAACATACAGAGGCAGGCAGGGACACAAGATTGCCCAAGTCTGGGGCATGGAGGCATGACCCAAGACTGCTTTGTCATCTTCTCTCATCCATCCCAGCTCATGGTTCCTTGGCTGGGACCTGAGAAACTCCAATAGAAATGCAAAATCAAAAGCCTGACACACCAGTAGCAGGGATTGAGGGTAGTTTCTAGAGGGAAAAGCAGAAGCGTAGGCACACACAAACCCAATAGTCATAAAATGCCCCTGGCACATAGGGGTTGCCTGTGTAACAGGGGTGTTGTGGTCATCTATGGGACTACTGACCAAGAACTGAACTTCCATGAAGAAGACCCAACTGCAAAGAAAGGGAATAGTTTTAATGCTTTAGGTTGGGTGGGCCCCTAAGACCAGTGGTCCTCTTGACTTGTGTGGTTTACAGGGTTCCTGGGTCCTTCTGCTTTCTCCCCCTGGTCCTGTTTTGATACCTGCCCTCATACCTTCCTGCCATTCCTTCCCACAATGTGTTCTGGGAACAAGAAGCTGCCATCTTAGGAAACCTGCTTCCTCTTCATTTGTTTACCTACGCTGCTCTAACTCTTTTTCAGCATCCCCCAGTCCCACTCAGAGGTCGACACCAACAGCTGTCAGGGCAAGGGGCTACGACAGCTCTAACTGCTTCTTGTTGAGAGGGGCAGGGTCTGGGCTGGGCTAGTCTGAGAGAGGTGGACTCTTACAAGGAGGCTCTTGGGGCCTGCCCTGTGGGTTGCAGCCCCACATCTTCAAAAATAACCTGAGGTCATCCACTGGGTCCATTCAGAGCTCCAGTTCCATCTTTCACACGACTTTATATTCCCTTTGTGATGGCTAAACTTGATTGTTGACATTGATTACACATGAGATCAACTAAAGCACAAAGAACTGGGCACAGCTGTGGGGTAATTCTATTTCTTTAAGCCTAGGTTCAACATTGATGTATTGAACTGTGGCCTCTTACATAATTTGTCAGACACTTGTAACATGATTATGCTTTCTTGCTTTCTTTTCCATTCTAGAAAAATATCCAGCCATCTTATGAGACAGAGATACCAACAGGTCAATAGCCACCAAATCTAGGTGTGACAATCTTTTGCAAGTAGGCACAGTTGAGGTCATGAAGGTGGCAGGGTTTTGGCTTGGAAGATAGTGCTATATAACATCACCTTAAAAAAGAAAGTTGAACCCAAACTACATATATATTACTTGTATATATACTGTTAAATAATGGGGGGTTGGTAAATTCCCAGGTAAAGCTTACAAAAACATACAAAAAAACAAAAAAAAAAAATGCACAAGCCAGTCTTCATACAGTACATGGCGATCCGCCATGACAACACTTTTGATTCTGAATGCACATAGGCAGCTCATACACCATCAAATAATGCCTTTAATCTCTTGTTCTTTCCCCTTGTCACAGTGTGAGATTGCTTTCCTAACAAGGAAAAAGAGCTTTGGAGGATATTTTGAGGCAAACATGGTTGGGTCTGAAGTAGAAGGGCCAAATTCCACCTCTAGAGCCAGTTTCTTAGGGTGCTCAAAACAGCACAACTGGACCCAGTGGCTTACACTGGACAGGAGAGTAGCTGTTGAATTCAGTGACCAAAGTACCTGTTTTCCTTATAACCAGCAGAGAATTATGCAGGTAAGTCTCACTCACTGGAACACACACTGGGGACAAGAGATTGAAAAAAGTTCTCCTTTTACAGTTAATAAATTTTGTAAAGCCATGGGTGAGTGGCAGTGAGCCCCCATAAAAAAGGAAGTTATCTGCCTCTCTAATAACTGAAGGCCTTCCCTGTCTAGACTTGGGGTGACCAACAGCTTGGAAGACTCCACTCACAATCAGTTTGCATGAGCCTGAAAATGGAGACAGACACCCTGAAAACTCAATAAATAGCTTCTGCCGAAGAGAAGGTCCTGCAAACATAGGTGGTCTGCAGAGTCCTCCCACAGCCTCCTGCAAGGGAAACACCCTGTCTTAGTTAATACTTGGGACAGAGCTCCTGACCAAAACCAACAAAAGCAATGTTTGTTTTAATGCCTAATTCAGCTCACTGAGGAGGCAGCTGAGTAGTGACTTTGGAAGAATCTTGGAAATAGCTTGTCTCATTTACAGTGAGATGAATGAAAAAAGAAATGTCTTGGGTCAGTATTGCCCCCTTTCTACCCATATTCCCTAGCCCATCTTGATGGACTGTTGTGGGATATTTTTCCCTTTTTGCTTTTTGAGGGGTCTACCACCCAGCTCCCAAATAAATCACACAATGAGGTTTATTCTTAGTTATGAATGCCTTGCCATAGGTTGGATAGTTTCTAGCGAGCTTTTCTTGTCTTAAATTATCCCCACTTCCTTCTTACCTCTGGGATTTTATCTTTCTTACTTCTGTACGTCTTATTGTCCTTCTTACTCCATGGTTGACTGAAGGGCTGACCCCTAGTTTCCTCCTCTCCTTCTCTTGCTCCTCCTCTTTGGTTCTCCTTCTATTTATAATCTCTGCTTGCTAGCCCTGCCCATCTTTGCTCCTGCCTCGCTATTGGCCGTTCATCTCTTTATTAAGACAATCAGGTGTTTTAGACAGGCACAGTAACACAGCTTCACAGAGTTAAACAAATTCAGCATAAACAAAAGTCACACACCTGAAAATAATATTCCCCAACAGTGGTCATCTCCAGTTTGTCAACAATCAGCAGCCAGTGTAGTCCCAGGAAGAAGCTGAATAACCTAACCATGGTTCAGTTCTCTGCCATCTCCCAGTTTCCCCCTTTAGTCTTCTTAGTGCAATATTGCTGTCTTGTCCCTGGATACAGGGAGTCAGGTCCAAGTGCCCTAGAGCTCCATTTATACCCAAGACATTTAATCCCATCATTCATCAAACACTTGATTTGGTCAGGCAGTGATGTGTACACCTTAATCCCAGCACTTGGGAGACAGAGGCAGGTGAATCTCTGTGAGTTCAAGGCCAGCCTGGTCTACAAAGCAAGTTCCAGGACAGCCAGGGCTATACAGAGAAACCCTGTCCCAAAACACAAAAACAAAACAAACACCCCCCAACTGATTGCCATGTAAACCATCTATCTATGTAAACTTTATCTATGTAAACCACACAAGCTCTGGAAGAGGTGCTGGAAGCCACGTTGTCTGAGTCCATTTAGCACATGCTGTGTGACAGGGACTTCTCTGCTCCAGCCTTATATGATCACAAAATCCACGATTATTGCCTGTGATCAGTGATTCACATAAGTTCACAGAGCCAGAGAGATGGATGCAAAAGGAGACAGGTAGGTTCCATCCCCTTAGTCAACTGTCACACATGTTATGCAGGTATAAATGGCCAAGACTCTATTAGGAAGAGCCTGGGAGCCAGGATTCATCATGGATAGCTTCTAGGAAGCCCAGTGCTTGGGATCTATCTCCTTTTTGGGGACACATCAACCTACCAATTCAGAAATTCTCTAACATTCATCTGCATAAATCTCAGAAATTAGAATTTCCAGCCCATTATCAGTCTTGGCTGGCAAGCATAGCAAATGGACATCTGTAGGATACTCTTGGACACTGGGGAACAATATCTTCTGACCTCTGAAGATCCCGGACCATAGCAACCAGGCCTGACCGAGAACCGGGTGGAGAAGTAGATAAGGCCCCTGCTACCATGGGAACCAAGAAGCTAGGGGGAGAATCACCTAGGTGCTCAGAAAACTGCAGTCTGCCTTCAGAGCCCCAGATCTTAACCCCTTGTTCTCCTGACCCCACTGCAGTGAATGATTTCTGCTACACCTAATGTACCCCTCTGATCCTTCTGGGAGCATCCCTGAAGGTGCTTCCTTTATTGACCATACTTGGAAGACATTATGATGTGCTAGGAAACACAGGGACCTGGAAATGGCCTCTTAAACTTCACCCAGCAAGAAACCAGTCCGTATAGCTCTAAAACCCACATAGGATCTGCTCATAGCTGTGGAGACTTGCTACGCTTTTGGTTTATATGTCTGATATTTCCCATTACAGGGTTTTAAAAATCCTATCAGGTGTTCCTTACTTAAGGCCAGTGGATAAAAGAGATCCAAAAGGGTTAAGGACACAGTCTAGGGAACACACAGCCTGTGCTGACTGCCCCATGTAAGACAAAAGAGACATGGGAATGCCCTGCTAAGCTGATTTGTCTCCTGAGCCAGGGCAGTTTCTCTGTGTAATCCTGACTGTTCAGGAAATCACTCTGTAGAACAGGCTGACCTCAAACTCAGAGATCTGCTTGCTTCTGCCTCCCGAGTGCTGGGATCACCCTAAGTGCTAGGACTAAAGGTGTGCACCACTATGCCTAACATATTATTTGTTCTTAAAATAACTCTTTAATATCTTGGGATCTTAATGAATTCCCAGTCTTAAAAGATCCAACATTCAAAACAACCTAAAGTAAATATTCCCTTTGGCCTATTTTTCCCCACTTCATATTAATAATCTGTAAGCAAACACCCTAAGCACTCAGAACAAATAATTTACCATATGTGCCCATAATAAGAGAATATGGTATATTTTCCCATTTGTCACACAACTGGAGAGTGAAAAAAAAGAGGGTGTGCCCATAGCATAGTGGAGCAGGCAACAAGGAGGGAAAAGATATTCTACATATAACTGAGGAGAACCAGGATTAGAAATGCCAGGAAGAGCAGCATTAATTCTTGGTGAAGGCTTCAGCTACAGCCTCCGAACCCAAGCAGGTTGATCCTTCTTTGCCTACAATGGTAGCGGCTTGTTTAGCTAGCACCTGGTCCTGGGCTGCTGAAAATTCACATGAACTTCCCAGGTCTGGTAATCTTAGTGCTAGAGGCTCATGATAAAACAAACAAACAAAAACAAAAAAACAAAAACAAAACAATAACCTCTCTTTTAGCTCCAAGGATCGACAGTTACTGCGCTGGGAATAGAAGTTTGGACGTCATGAGGTTTAAACAAGATTTCAGTAGCTCTACCCACAGCCCCCAGCTAAGTGCTCTTGCCACTTTCTTCCCCACCCAAGAGCTTGGCGACGTCCACAGCCCAGTGTCTTTTGTATTCATACACCGGGGACATGCGGGAGCCTGGGCTAAGGAAGGGGCGTGTGTGTGGAGGGGGTCATTTGTTCCACCACCCCAGCAGTAGCTATGTGAGCTCTGGGAAAACAGCTAAAGCACCTTGGGGCACCAGCACCCGGTAAAGATTTCCTACACAGTGACAGAACTTGCCCTGCTAGCTCATTCACCAGCTCCATTTGAATTTCAGGTACTGCCCATCTCAAACACAAAAGCAAGCTTGGTATCAACTTTCTTTCCTCTGCATCGGAAAACGTCAGGTATAGTTCAGGTTTTGCCTGTGTGCTAGAACGGTTCAAGAAAGAGGAAAAAGCTGAGCAAACCCAAGACAGTCTACTTCCAGGTGCCTACACTTAGCTATTCATAGCTCACGAGCCCTGGATGGGCTAAGAAAGCCATCAAGAAGAGGCGTGGGGAAATCTACTCCTGGAAGACATTTGGTTCCTTGGAGTCCAATGTCTCTTGGCTTAGTTGAGACTTAACTCTCTACCCTAATTATCATATCGAGAGCCAAATGAGATCATCACCTTGCACTGTCGGAAGTCCTACTTTTCTTCCTCCATTCCTGAGCTTCTTCACCTTGCTAGTCCTGGTTGAAAGGTTCCTTCCCTTGAGTGCCGGAACAGTCATGGACACTTTCAAGTCCTTCTCCGCAATTTTGAGTCAGCTATGTGACTCTACGGAGGGGTCTTCTCACATCATAGGTGAGAGACGCCAAGAAATGTAATAGGGTGCTGGTAGTCAACTAGGGTATCATGGAACTCAGTACCCAGGGACAGAAAACAGCTGCGGGGAAAGCAACAGTTTTACCCCTTTGGGATGGGCGTGGCCCTAAGGCTGTCAATCGTCGCTTACTTGGTATTTGATAGGGTACCTGGGATCCTCCCTTTCCTCCTATTGGTACTGTTTAGATGTCTCCTCCCCACACCGTGCTTTCGTCCTGCCCTTTCTCCTCGCAAGGTCTTCCAGGAACAGGAAACAGCCAGCTCAAAACCTGCTTTGTGGAGGAACCCTAGAACGGTCTTAAACTGTCAAAAGGCATTCTGCTCTTAATGCATTGCTCAATTTACTCAATTGTGGGCCCTTGGGTTGTATCCAGCGTCCTTTCCTAAACCAATATTGGGAATCTAGGTGGCCCATAGATCCCAGAAGTGGAACAGCTGGAACCGAGGTCTCATGAAGAGCCCCGTAACCACTTGAAAACAGTGAAGACCTTGGAGGGGGCAATCCGTACCTCATACTAATGGTCGGAGCTCAGCTTGTCCTTGTGTGTAAGTAGGGTCTGAACACTGTCTTCTTGCTCCGGAGGCTTTTCAAGGCTAAGTCTCCTCCCTGCTCTGTAATGGCTGGGTTTTCACCCTTTAGCAGCTTGATGTTGAAGGAGGCTGAGACCTGTGTAATTTATTCTTTGAGACACCTGACAGCGGAAGCCAGATTCCCGCAGCTGTTTGGAGTTACGCTCTAACACTGAAAGGCCGTCTCATTTTAATCCAAAGTATCAAGCAGTAACTACAGCAGATCTGGTGTGGCCCATGGTCAATTTGTCTCTGTGACAACCTGTTGTTTGTTTGTCTGCTGCCTAGGGCCAGAAACAAACTCAAACCGAGGAGGGAGTGTGGGCACCTTTTAGCTGGACCTAGCAATCATTTCCATCACTTCCTCAAACCTCCACAATATAATTCAAGCAAAAGCGTTCTGCAATATTTTTTTTGTCAAGAAAACAATAACCCAACTGAATACAATGAACCTTAGTTGGTATCACATTTTATACACAAAAAAGGAGAAAGGGAAGTAGATCGTCGCTCCAGATGCACAACCCAGAGGTTAAAAACTTAGATAAAGAACAGAGAAAACCTTTATAACTTCAGGTTAGGCAAAGATGTTTTAGATAGCACAGAAAGCACCCTGTGTGTGGAAGCGAAGCCCAAACCTTCCTTCTCTGCTGGATTGTGGGTCAACTCTTTGACATCCAGCCTATAATTCATCCAGATTCCAGGGAGGTAAGAACTTTAGATGTGAAGCCCTTGTCACTCAGACATGCTGCCCCTCCCTGCACATGGCACTTACCTCCACCGTACATCTGGCACAGGTAGGGGAAGCGCCATACATTGCCCAGGCCCACAGCATAGGAGACACAGACAAGTAAGAACTGCAGGGGGTTACCCCACTTTGGCCGCCCCTTCTCCACAACCCCAGACTGGGCATACTCTGATGACCCCAGTCTTCCTGGGAGCTGACCAGGGCATTCAGGGCTTCCCCAGGGCTGCAGCTCCTCATCCACATGTGCTGAAGGTGATTCCATCTTCTGAGGCAACTGCTGTGCTCTCTTCTGGATCCCAGGCCCCTGTGTTTTCTGCTGTTCTGTCTCCAGGACTCTGGAATCCACTTACTGCCCTATTTGGCCCTGGCGTGGATCTTCTCTGCTTGGCTGGTGTCCCCTTCTCTGCCTCAACCTCAGAGGTGGCCAGTTCACACCCTCCCACTGACCTTTGGCTACATTCTTTTCTCTGTTTCATGTCCCTCAAACTCCTCGGACTGCTATTAAGGGCGTCTGCAGAGAATTTCACAAAGATAGGATTGTATCTGCTGGAGGCTGATGGTGAACAGGAAAGTGTTTAGCTACAAACTGCATGATCTGTGTGTCTGTCAATTTCTATAGAACAAACACTCCCACTATGGGGCATTCGAGCATCCAATACAATTTGTTAAGTGATACAGGACACCATTATGTTGGGTTCCCACCTTGCATATACAATGACACAGGCAGCCTTAAGAGTATAACCACCAGTAAAAGAAAGCGAGTAATTAGAAACGGTAGTTTTGAGTATTGTGTCTGATTTATAATCCACGCATCCCTCAGACCTCAGTAACAACTGTAGGTAGCAATCACCTCACCAAAAGGGATGAAGCCCAGATTCCCGGCACGGGTGATTCAGTCCCATTTAACCCCACCTGAGTGTCCCCAGGAAGCCGCTTTGGCTAACGGATGACTGCTAAGGGAATCTCACTGTGCCTACCAGAAAGAGGATACGAAAGACTATCAAACCGTGTCACCAGAATTCTGGAGGAAAAAGAGAAAGGGAGGACAGCTTTAGCCAGGGCTCTATAGTTTTCCCTACCAAATAAGAAGGTTATACAATTTTCAATCATTTGCTCATCCTGGTGAGTCCACTGTTAATTAATCATTGAAGTTTTTAGTTTCCTGTATGAGAAAGTCCAAACTCCTTAGCTCTGTTTACAAGGTCTTGAGGGTTTTGTTGTTGGTGGTGTTGCAGTTCTTAAAAAAAAAAAAAAAAAAAAAAGATTTGCTTTTATTGATGGCTGTGAATCACCATTTGAGTGCCGGAAACTGGACCCAGGTTCTCTGCAAGAATAGCCAAAGCTTTTTAACTGCTGAGCCATTCTCCAGCCCCAACTTTTAAGATGGGGTTTAACTAAGTTGCTTGTTTAGGTTGGGTTTTCAGTCTTTCTGCTTCAGTCTTTCAAATAGGTGGGTTATAGGTGCACCTCACTCACCTGGCTCACGTTGACTTCTAATTACAATTATTATATTATTTAATATTTGTTTTGTGCCCTAAGATATGGTCTGTTTGGGGGTAAGCTCAATGTGCTGATGAGAATATATATTCTACAGATGTTATATGAATAACTTTTTAAAATGATAATTGATCTTTTATCGTTATACAGTGATCTTCTTTTCTCTTTGTTTTACAGGATTTTGTTGTTTGTATTTTGAAACAGATTTCCATTATGTAGCCTAGACCTGGAATTCATAGAGCTATCTATCATCTATTTGTCTAAGCCTCCCCAGTAGTGGGAATTCAGGCACAATTTTTACTGTTTTTGGTGTGAAGTCTGATACTATCTTTTCATTTTCTAACTTAGTCTGGTCACATAACAAGAAGAAGTCTTGTATAGACAGAAACCTGTAATTGCAGTCAGGAAATGAGAAAAAGCCCAACCACAGACACTCGCTTGGAGTTTTATCTACAGTGACAACTGGTAAAAACCAATGTTTCTTCATCTTATGTCCCATATCTGAGTCAAAGTTTTCTGGAATAAAGAGAAAGTGTCATGGTTAATGTCGAGTGTACAAAGATCCAGCCAATTGGTGAGAAAGAGGACAGATTCCATAATCACCACTGTTGTGCCTAGAAACAGAAAAGATTCATCTGAGATATGACTTAGTACCAGTCCAAGAGAATTATTGAGAAACATCTTGCTCTGTGTGTTGCAGGGGGCCCCTTGTTCGTCCCAGCCACCCAGAAACAAAATAACCACACAGAAACTGTATTAATTAAATCACTGCTTGGCCCATTAGCTCTAACTTCTTATTGGCTAACTCTCTTTTTGGGCGTGGTGTGGGGGGGAGGGGGGAGAAAGGGTTTATTGGGCTTACCTATCCTGCATAGTACATTGAGGGAAACCAAGGCAAGAATCCAAACTGGGCAGGAACCTGGAGGCAGGAGCAGATGCAGAGGCCATGGAGGGGTGCTGCTTACTAGCTTGCTCAGTCTGCTTTTTTAAATTGATTTTTATTAAGCTCTACAGTTTTCTCTGCTCCCCTCCATGCCTCTCCCCGCTTCAACTTTTCCCCAAGGTCCCCATGCTTCCAATTTACTCAGGAGAGCTTGTCTTTTTCTACTTCCCATGTATATTAGACCTATGTAAGTCTCTCTTAATGTCCTCATTGTTGTTTAAGTTCTTTGGAGTTGTGATTTCTAGGATGGTTTTCTTTGCTTTATGTTTAAAAACCACTTATGAGTGAGTATTTATATGATATTTGTCTGTGTCTGGGTTACCTCACTCAAAATGATGTTTTCTAGCTCCATCCATTTTCCTGCAAATTCAAGATGTCATATTTTTTTCTCCTGTGTAGTACTCCATTGTTTAAATGTACCATATTTTCTTTATCCATTCTTAAGTGGAGGGGCATTTAGGTTGTTTCCAGGTTCTGGCTATGACAAACAATGCTGCTATGAACATAGTTGAGCACATGTCCTTGAGACATGATTGAGCATCCTTTGGATATATACCCAAAGTGGTATTGCTGGGTCTTGAGGAAGGTTGTTTCCTAATTTTCTGAGAAATTGCCACACTGACATCCAAAGGGGCTGTACCAGCTTGCATTCTTATTGGCTAACTCTTACATATCAATTTAACCCATTTCTATTAATCTATGTATCACCACAAGGTCGTGGCCTACCAGCAAAGTTTCAGCACGTCTATCTCCAGCGGCAGCAGCTCCATGACGCTCTCCGACTCTGCCTTCTTCCTCCCAGCATTCAGTCCAGTCCTCCCTGCCTACCTAAGTTCTGCCCTATCAACAGGCCAAGGCAGTTTTTTTTTATTCATTAATGGTAATCACAGCACACAGAGGGGACTTCCACATCACCTACAGGATATCTACAGAAAGCAAAGTAAAGTTATGTCACCATGGGGAAACTGTATATAAACTGTAGAGAGCTCCCTGGCTCACCTGTTCAGCTTAGGATCTTCTGACTCTACAGTGGTGTGAAAGCAAAATGAATTCTGTTTTAGTTTGGGTTCCAACATTTTGTGGGCAAGCAGTCTGAAGCAGGATGCTCATGCCCTCTGGGACGGTCATTTGACAGTAAACTGTTGCTTTCAGTGTGATGGTCAGGAGGGTAGGTGTAACAAATGCATTTTCAATGTAGGGTGCTCTTCAGTTTACAGTGAGGTCAGCAGGATGTAACCACAATGTGGGTGGAGGAGTGTCGGAACACAGTCCAAGATGGAGTCGTGTAAGAATTTTGAGTGCTGGCACTGGAGAGATGGTTTGGTGGTTAAAAGCACTGATTGCTCTTCCAGAGGACCTGGGTTCAATTGTCAGCACCCACATGGCAGCTCACAGCTGTCCGTAATTCCAGTTCCAGGGGATCTGACACCCATGGCAAACACATAAAATAAAAATAAATAAAAAAGAAATATTCTTTTTTTTTAAAAAAAAATAAAAAAGAAAAAAGAATTCTGAGTGCTTGGGAGGAAACCCCAAGAAAACAAGAGTCTTGTGACCTCAGTTTCTTCAACACCCGGGGTTGTTCTTGGATTATGCTTCCGTGCACCTCCCAGGTGTATTGAATAGGAGCACGCTTATCAGATTATTCATCCCACTGGCTACTGTTATTTGTTTATAGGCCTCTATAGAAAAACATGTTTTTGCCGCATGCAACTTGTCCTCGTGTTTATACACAGCTTGAACTCCTGCGAGATTTACTCATGTGACCTTTCTTAACCCTTAAAGTATGAATTGT
Organism: Chionomys nivalis; assembly: GCF_950005125.1. Classification (NCBI taxonomy): domain Eukaryota; kingdom Metazoa; phylum Chordata; class Mammalia; order Rodentia; family Cricetidae; genus Chionomys; species Chionomys nivalis. The sequence goes on from NC_080089.1 coordinate 119,510,514, forward strand.
CTGATGTTTCAAATGAAGTTGGCTACTGCATTAGACTTTAGTCCACCTCATCTTTAGGCTCCATTCTTCCAGGTCCTACTGTCTTTACAGTGGTAAACAGAGGAGCATCTGCATTTTATGACAGCATTACTTCACCTGTCTGATTTCCAGAAACAAAACTGTTCCACAGATATGACTTCCCCTATAACCAGAAATGCTCAGTAATTACAAGTTGTTCTGAACATAAGCGTTGGGACCATTTGGAGTCCTGGCCTCCAGCTGCTCTTCCTTGCTAGAGATCTTTACTTTCCTTCAGAATTGAGTTACTAAAGGCTGTGTCAAAGTTGTTTACCAGCTCTGCTTCACGAGCACATGTTGCCTTGGCCTTGAGGATCAGAGGATAAGGTTTTCACCTATTGGCCCACTTGACTGTTGGGTATATAAGCCTCCGTAGTGCTATTGAATAAAGGGCTTCTTACCAGTGACTAGAGGTTCATGTCTCTGTGTCTCTGTATGTTTCAACCTCCAGCCCCTTGCTCGAAGCTCACACACTGTATGGTAGCGCATAGAGCACAGACAGGTGTTGTGCAATGCACATAAGTATTTCCAAACACATCATATACTTTCCTCCCTTCTTAAACAGGCTTTGCCCTGGCTCTCAGATTTGATTGCACTTTGGATTCTCCTGAGAGCCTGGGTCTCACTCCCAAGATTTTCTGATGCCTCTTGGATCTAGCAGCATGGACACTGGAAATTTTCAATGCTCCCAGGTGTTTGGAATGGCAGATATGTTGGACATTCTGAAAAAAGTAATAGAATAATGACATAGGTCAATCTTACTCTTTTCACCTTTGAGGGTACATGATATTGAGACCTTGACTGTGACTGACCCTAGGGAGGCGTGACAAGTGCTAAAGAGAGTGACTATGCCTGAGGGTTGAGAGGAGGGGACAGATACTTAAGAATTCGGGGATAGACCCTGCTGTATTGTGGGATGCACCCACTCTTCAGGCCTAAAAACCATCTGATGAGAAAGCAGAAGTAAACATTTAAATAAATAAATACTGCTGCTTACATTTTAAGGGCAGTGATCGTTTAGAAACCAGGTATAAAGAAAAGATGGGAATGTTGATAAGATGCAGATAAGATAGTGCAAGCTTTTTTTTGTAAGTTATAGTCCAATATTAAAAGATTCACTGTTGGAAAGACATCTTCATCTACATATATATGTATATGTATATATATATATATGTATACATATAATTTTAATTAATGTGGATATATTTTGTGTATGTCTGGACATGTTCAGGTTGGTGAAAACAAAGACAGAAAAGGATGTTGGGTTCCCTGGATGGAACAGGAATTATATGAGGCTGTAGGCTTCTCAACATGAATCCTGAGAGCCAAACTTTAGTCTTCTGCAAACGGAGCAAGAAAATTAGCTAGAAAATTTTCTCTTTAGGCCCCTCCACAAGACCTTTCTATTGCCTACTTTTGCCATTGAGAAAAAGAATGAGAAATAAGAGCCATCTCCGGTTGATGTTTCAAGTGATGTCTAAGTATCTTCAAAGGTGCCTGCACAGATAGACCCAAGGAAATCCTTCAACTCGATGAGCCCAGGAGAGCAAAGATCGTTGCTACAAGAACTCTCAGTCTAGATAACCTTGATTTATTTTATTATGATTTAAAAAAAGAAGAAAAGACAAATTCACATGATGGTTGAATAACAGCCATAAATATGGAGTGTTTTCAGCTACACGCTGCTCTGTGTGATTTATATACATTTTAGAAAACATTATTATGTAGAGGTGAATGAAGGTGATTGTGAGTGACGCTGGTAGAAAAGTTACAATTACTTGTATCCCTATGGATGTGTATCTGACACTGAAGGCATGGTCAGATTCCTTACAGTCTAGAGCTGTAGAGAGGTTAGTTCTGGCCTACTGTGATGAACCTTACTTAGATTCTAGAAAGGTGACCTCCTTTGGAACCCCAGAAAAACTCTCTCTTAGTGGCCACTAAATCCTGGTAGTATTCGGAGAGTAATCAGGGAACACAGAAATTACATACTTGCTGTGACTTAAAAAAAAAAAGAATTCATTAGAATTAATTAATTAATTAATTATTAATGTCACCATAGTTACTTCAAACCTCAGACACTGATCGGGAAGCCGTTGTCCTCTAGCATTTTCTTTTCTTTTAAGGAAAAAAAAAACCCAAAAACTGAAGTGCTTGTTTGGCTCCTACGAGTTATAGTCAAGTTTCTCATGACAGTTTACCTTAAATTCTAGGACTTTCTAGAATCAAGGAAACAATGGTCTTCAGTACTGGCCTTAGCCCCTGATGACAAGGAGGCTACAAGATATGACCTTCAGATGGCAAAGGATGGAGGGCCCCTCCTAAGGGATGTGGACTGCCCTCCCCTAGGCAGTCTTCTCTCTCTAAGCTCCCCAGTCCTCTTTACAGAAGCAGGAGGCCCCAGAGCACCACTCCAGCCAAGGAGTTCCCACCAGCAGGCAGTCACTGTGAAACAGAGAGTGGCTGACTTCAGTCTCTGGGCGGTCCATTCTTAGGCCACTGGGGCCGAGCCTCCCTTCTTGCGGTGATTTCTGATGAAAGTCCCCAAGGCCACCAGGGGGATGCACATGGTAGATGAAGCCACCAGCAAACCGATGACAGCGAGTGCGTATGGGGGGTAGTCCTTGGTCACCAGCTGCCCCTGGGAGAAGAGACTGAGCATCAGGGGAAGGCCCCCTCCTGTTGCGTCCAAAGAAGGGCTCACCCAACTCTTCTATGAAGGGGGAGATGTTGAGCAGAGAAGAGGACTGTGTTGCTCTGCTACCCTGCAATTCACAGCAAGCCCTCAGAGAAACTGTGCCCATTTTCTCTATCTTTCATAACGAAAGATAATTCTGACTTTTTCAAATGTATATGTGGGAAGCTCTCCAAGAAGAATGCCATGGAAACACTCTTTCTAGTGTCTTAGTCTGAGGCCCTACATGTAATGTAACCTTTAGCACAGATTAGAACTTCCTGTGGTCATGGAAATGCTCCGTATAAATATGTCTAGAGTGGCATGCCAGAGGAACTAGTATTTCTAGGGGATGATCCCCTGGGATGCTGTGGGCGACTCTCACTCTCTCCATGAATCATGGCTAACCACTCACAGCCCCGTTCTGCTGTACTACCTGAGCATCTGTGAAACATCTCGATGAAGTTCCTGTGACCTTCCCACACCACAGCAATGGTTCCCTGTGTTCTGAAGTGACCGTGGGTTCTTCCCTATTCCCCAGCCCTGCAGGAATGTCAGGTACCTGAGTGGCATCCCAGGCTTGGTACTGTAGTGTTCCTGTGATGATATAGTCACTCAGGTAGAAGATAAAGAGGCCAATGATGAGTAGTGGACTCACAAATGCCCACATGGCCTTCCAGTACCAGTTGAGGGAGCGGCCGGTCATGGTCTGAAGGTCACTTTCAAATCTGATTGGACCACAAGGAGAGAACACAGGTTTATTCATGCTCTGGAGGGAGGGGGTCCAGTTTGCATGCCCTTGTCCCTTAGGAAGATGTTATTAATGATATGTGAACATGTCCCCGGACCCATCTGGACCTTTCCTTGGTGAGGTGTTGAGGTGAAGGGAAAAGGGCTGAGGTTCCCTGAGGGAGGATGACCATTAAAGAATGTTCATGGGGCATCTCCCTGGTGTGAGCTTTCAGAGGTCCCCAGGTGTGGACCAGAGGCTACTTCCCAAAGAAGAGAGCAGGGTACATCGGGGAGGGAAATGCCAGTTTTCTCAGTCCACAGGGCTAGGGTGGCTGACAATTCTCATATCTAAAATGGGTATGCCCACTGAGGAAAGATGATTTTCGTACGAGCGTGGCCCTGCAGTGTCTCTGCCCCATGAAGAAAGCAGGGTCTGCGGTCTCCTTACCTCTTCAGCCCATATATGTAGCACACAGCTATGGTCTCTACCAGCACAATGAGCAGCAGGGACAGGGTGGCTGCATAGTCATTGAATATGTCAAACCAGTAGTTCCCGGACTCCATGGTGAACACCATACCAATGGCACAGTTGATGAGGCACACCAGACCTGGAACGCAAGATCACTGCTCATCTCTCTGAGTCTCCCTGCCTCCCATCCCATGTTGTATACCAGCAGGAGCCACAGGTCCCTAGATACAACACTTTGGAGGGTAGGTTCATCCACATGAGCTATAGGAGCTGCTCTGCAGGGGATTTCACAGCAGGAAAAAAAAAAGGTCAGAGTGTTGTTCTTTGGGTGACGTCATGGTTGAGCGTCTGGAGATGCTGAAGAGTTCAACAACTTAGTCCCAGAGACTATGGGAAGTGGACCAAGGGTATGGGGGCCCTGATAAGAATTGGCTTGGTAAGAAACTATAGTTTACTTTGGTATCACATGCCAGGCTCTGGTTATGTATTAGACCAGATTAAGCCTCCAAGGTAGTAGCCAGGAATCCCTTTTATACCAGGATGTCAAGGCTTGGTGATGCCAAGTAACTGCCTAAATAGCACAACATGGCAGAGTCAATATTTGAGCTCTGACCTTTAGCTACCAATCTCTCCAAATTTTCTTCCAACTCCCTAGGGCTTTCCATGATGTGTTTGAGTTTATAGTAGTCCTGCCGTTTCCACTGCCACACCGTAAAATGTCAACCACCACTGAATGCCCCGAGAGGCTCACCTCAGGAGGAAGGATTAAGTACTGGTTTAGGAACTGTATGCACATGTAATGTGGACTGCAGAGACCCAATTTTAGAAAAGATGCCAAGTGCTTGGCGACTCGGAGGAAAGGGGAAGAGAGCACTTTCCAGTTGATGGCCGGAATGCATGATCAGATGTGGCACTTTTTCATCTATCCTGGACACAGAACCATCAGAGGCAGAGGTGGCTGGATACAGGGTTCTCATGATCCTGGCTGAGTGGGGTGTTGGTAAAGTTAAAAGTGGGTATCCTTAATGGGAAAGGCTGATTCCTTCACCAACAACCCAAAGGTTCAAACAATGTACAAAGTGGTGTGTACTCTTACAATGATGTATCAGATAGGATCAGGGGCTGACAACTGGTGCTAACAGTTGTACAGATCACTGACAGGTTTTAAGTGTCAACAGCAGGCCCAGATTGTCCTTTCCAATGACTTTCAGGAACAGAGATAAAAACTAGTAGCATTAGAAGTCAGGGCAGGGTGATCTGATTGGGTGTTTATTGCCTGGAGCATTGTGGAAGGAGCTCCTTCTGCTGTGGGAACAGTTCATGCACATTAAAACAAAATCAGATATGGGTTTTCAAAGCCTGCAGGCCTTCGAGTGCAGGTGGGAGAGTTGTGCTCTCCTCCCCTTCCTCAGAGCCTCTAACACTTGGTATCTTTTCTGAAATTGGGTCTCTGCAGTTCACATAACACATGCACACACTCCTAGATCAGCCTACCCAAAAGAGGCTGTAGTGAGTTCTTAGTCCAGCTCCCAGAACTGAGTATTATACTGTAGCTGGAGCACAGCTAGACTCCAACAGCCCTTCTGGAGTTGCCTTAGAAGCACATGGCTCCTGAGGAAACCCCTCCACTGATTGTCTTTCATTTCCCCACCCGCCCATGCCTTGCCTCTACTGCCTGGTGTCCTGACCTGAAATGGCCTCCTTGGGCAGGTAGCTGGAGATGACCTTGCTGTCAGTCAGAGGGGTGAGGATGGCCGCTGTGTTTCCAAGCATGCTTCCCATACCCAGCATCAGCAGCATGAAGAAGTAGAGCACTGACCACAGCTGGGACACTTCCATGTTTTTAATAGCCTCAGTGTAGACGATGAAGGCCAGGCCTGTGCCCTGGACAGCCTGAGAGTAATTAAAAACCCCAGTTACACACCTGAGTCAAAGGGGACAAGAGGTGGAAAGTCATAGTTTGATGGTGAAATATCCTTCACAGGCTCATGTGTTTGAACAGAATGTCATCCCCCACTGTTGAACTTTTGGAGGTGTGTATAACTTTAGGAGTTGGACTCTCACTGGATAAAGTATGTCATTGGGTACATGTCTTGAGATTTTCAATAGTTAAGAGTCACAGTATCATGATCCTATTGTCATTAACTCTACAACCCTTCTCCATCATGATAGATGGTAATCTCTCACTCTGGGAAGCAAAATAAGCATCCCTCCCCAACCCCGTTAGTTTCTTCTTGTAAGGTATTTGGTTACAGCAACAAAAATTTAGTATTGACTATGTAAGTAAGCTCAATGTAGTTCCAGGCAGGCTCCAAAGCTACAGAAAAACCCTGTCTCAAAAAACAAAACAAAAAAACAAAAAACAAAACAAAAAATAAGTAAGCTCGATGGCATAAACACAGTGGGAACAGGCAGCATTAGGAACAGATAAGGATTTGATGGCACTTGTGGAAAATTTAAAAGGAATATTAAATATTACAAAACAATGGTTTCACTATTGCCAGGAGCCATCTATTCTAAACAATGTCAGTGCTAAAATACTCCCTACTAGAATAGTCTGATCTCACTTTCCTACGCATGGCTACCACTGAAACTACCACATCATAAACACTGGAATAAATAACTTTGAAAAAATAGTGTTTTCGATAATAATCATAATTATTGGCTTAAAAGGTCACTATAATGTTAATATTAGATTAGATATGGTTGAAGAGAGAATTAGTAGGAAGGGAGGTCTATCTCAGGGTAAATTCTGTTCAATCGAATATAGTTTGACCTAAAGATACACTTAAACTGGGCTGATGGTGTCTATGTACATAGTGAACCTTAACCTAACTTGATGTGTAACAAACTTTGATCTTTATAACAAGATGTCAAGATTCAGATGACTGCTGAATCTCAGACAACCACATCAACCCATCTTCTGCAAACCAGACAGCCAACTGCTTAAAAAAAAAGGCAAATATAAATTTTACCCAACTGAACAGTCTGTATACTTCATTTCCATTTGTAATTTTATGTACATTGGTGTTTTGCCTGCATGTATGTCTGCATGTGTGTGTCAGATCCTCTGGAACTGGAGTTACAGAAAGCTGTGAACTGCTATGTGGGTGCTAGGAGTTGAACCCGGTCCTCTGGAGGAGCAGCCAGTGCTCTGAACCACTGAGCCATCTCTTCAGTCTCCTCATTTCCATTTTCTATGTATCATTTTATTTTCTTTTGATGTATGTATGTATGTATGTATGTTTGTATGTATGTATAACCTGTACATATGAGGGTAGAACATTCTGAACTTCATTTTACCCAGTATGCTTTCCAACTACAGAATCAAGCCAATTTAGATCTATAAAAGTGACTTGCTATTAGATTCTGTCTTTCTTACTTTTCTATTGTTGTGACAAAATGCCATGACCAAGGAAACATAAAAGCAGGTGTTTAATTTGGGGAACATGGTTGCAAAGGGTGGGAGTCCATGACCCTTGAGAGGGGAGAGGATGACAGGCAGCAGGCAAGCAGACATGGTGTTGGAGTATGAGAGCTTAATCCCTTTCTGCAAGTAGGAAGCAGAGGGAACTAATTGGCAATGACCTGGGCTTTTGAAACCTTAAGCCCACTGCCAGTGACATATCTCCTCCAATGAAGCCATACCTCTCAATCCTTCCCTAACAGTTCCACCAACTGGGGACTAACTATTCAAACACATGATCTTATGGAGGCATTCTCATTCAAACTACTACATTCTATTGCTTGACTGTCAAAAGCTTGTGGTCATATCATAACGTGAAATGACTTTAGTCCGACTCTAAAAGTCCCCATCCTCTTTCATAGTCCCAAATCAAAAGTCTCTTCTTAGACTCAAGGCAACTAATTATAACCCCTTGTAAAATCAAAAGCAAATTATATACTTTTGATATAAAATGGCACAGAATATACATTAACATTCCAAAAGGGAGTAATGGGAATATAGCGAGACAATACTGGACCAAGGCAAGACAGATACCCAGCAGGGTAACTCCAAATCCTGTGGTCTGTATTTGCTACCAATGGGCTTAGCTGGCTCTTCCCTTCCAGGATTGCTGACTGCATCACCTGCCTTTCTCTCTTGGTTTGGCTCCACTCTTCTGGAAACACTGTTTCCACTGAACCTGTATTTGACAGGTGTCTCCTGTGATTCTGGCATCTCCAACACCTTGGGGTCTCCAACACAATCCAGGCTTCATTTTCATAACTTCATGTATGGCTTGGCTTCTCTGGGATTCCATGCAGGGATTCCCCTGTCACACACCTGGCCTCAGAGGCTTTTCTTAACTGCAGAGGAAGATTCCACAACTCCTTTACTCCTGTATCCTTCAGGACTCTAAAGCCAGAACTACCTGGCCAATGCTGCCAAGTTCAGCCATTTGAGTTGGAGCCTATTACCCTCTTGAATTATATTTCACAACATTTTCCTGGTTTCAGGTTTTTAAAAGTAGCAGAAAATTCCTTAGACATTTCCTTTCTACAAATTGCAGGATTAGCTGGGTGGGGTCTTGCCCTGAGGGCAGCACTACCTTTATTACATTTCAGTCAGGTCTCTCCTTATCTCTTTCAGTATGGATGCTAAATTTCTTGGTGCTTTTTTCTCCTCAAACCGTACATTTTGCATTTCTTTTTGCCCCACTTATTATTTTTTATTGTAGCCCCATATAAAATGATCAATAATAACTATGCAACAGGGTTAACATCAGGTTGTTTTGAAATCCCCTCTGCCAATAAAATTAGTTCAAATGTTTCAATTTAGCTTCAGGCAGAGTTTTAGAATAAGGGCAGAAAGCATCCAGAGTCTTTGCCAAAGTACCGCAAGAATGGTTTGTAACTCTGTCAGTAATATTGTTCCCTTCTGAAACTTCTTGAGCTGAGCATCTATAATCCACATGGATCTCAGCACTACTTCCCTCCAAGATCCTATTAGGATGCTTCATTCATCCCTGCTTATATTATTCAACAGCTTTCCTAATCCAATGTCCCATAGTCTTCCATATTCTTTTAAAAACAGCAGCATGGTCAGGCCTGCCACAGCAATAGCTCATTCCTTAGGACCAACTTTTGTCTTACTTACTTTTCTGTTGTCATGACAGAACTCTATGACCAAGGCAACTTATAAAAAAAGAAAGTGTTTAATTTTGGGCTCATGATTGCAGAGGGTTAGAGTCCATGACCACCATGGGGGGAGCATAGCAGGCAGGCAGGCAGGCAGCAGGCAGCAGGCAGGCAGGCAGCAGGCAGGCAGGCAGGCAGCAGGCAGGCAGGCAGGCAGCAGGCAGGCAGCAGGCAGGCAGGCAGGCAGGCAGGCAGCAGGCAGGCAGCAGGCAGGCAGCAGGCAGGCAGGCAGGCAGCAGGCAGGCAGCAGGCAGGCAGGCAGGCAGGCAGGCAGGCAGCAGGCAGGCAGGCAGGCAGGCAGGCAGGCATGATGCTGGAGCAGCAGCTAAGACCTTACATGCTTATCCTCAAGAAGGAAGCAGAGAGAGCTAACTGGGAATGGTCTGAGCTTTTGAAACATCAAAGCCCACCATCAGTGACATACTTCCTCCAAAAAAGTCACACCTCTTAATCCTTCCCAAACAGTTCTACCAACTGGGGACCAAGTGTTCAAACATATGAACTTATGGGGAAAAATCTCCCTAAATCAGCACAGATTCCCTTTTAACAACATAGATGGGAGTTGAAAGGAAACTAGCCAACCAGTCAGTCATACAAATAAAACCATGATATGGAGATTGTAATATATAAACATTATATAAAAATTATGAGAAGTGTGGAGTAGGAAGAAAAAGATTAACATAGATCTAAATGAAGACGTTCAAGGAGAAAAGACAGAGACCAAGGCAACTTTTAACAAATAATATATGTGAACTTGTCAAAAGGATGTATAAATCCAGCAGGTTTAATATTATTTAGGCTCAGCCTAGATTAGATAATAAAAACACATCCATACTAAATTCACTAAAGATGCCAAAAGCAAAGGGACATATTTAGTGAATTCAGAAAAGAACTATTCATTACACAAATAAAAGAAGGGTGGACAAGACAGTTCAATCAGTAAAGGAACCTGAAGTGCAGGCTTTAACTTACGTTCAATCTCTGGAACCCATGTAAAGGCAGAAGGAGAGAACTGACTCCACAAAGTCGCATTCTGACCTCCAAACATGTGCTAGAGCATCCATACACACACACACACACACACACACACACACGCAATTAATTTAAAACAAAATAATAAAAGAAAAATTCAGCAGCAATAATTGAAACCAGAACTATAAAGCAAATAGTATCAAAAGGTTGAGAGAAAATAACTGTTAACCTAAAAAACTCTACTCTGGGGACACGTTCTTTAAGAAATAGCGCCCAGGACTGGAGAAGTGGCTCAGTGGTTAAGAGCACTCACTGGCTTCTCTTTCAAAAGACCTGGGCTCAATTCCCAGTACCCATAGTAGCTTACACACGTTTGTAACTATGGTTCCAGAGATCTGACACCCTTTTCTGACTTCTGTGGGTACTGGGTAGGCACACGGTGCATGTATATACATGTAGAGCAAATACATACAAAATAAAATAATTTTTAAAAAGATCACGATAATATATTGTTGGGCAGTGGTGGCACATGCCTTTAATCCTAGCACTTGGGAGGCAGAGGCAGGGCAGGTGAATCTCTGAGTTTGAGGCCAATTTGGTCTACAGAGTGAGTTCCAGGAAAGCCAAGGCTACAGAGAGAGACCCTGTGTTCAAAAACAAACAAACAAACAAAAAAGGAAGAGAGAGAACTAAAGAGAGGAAGAAAGAAAGGAATGAAGGGGGCCAAACACATGGATGCAAAATCTAACAAAGTTTACTGTTCTTAATACTTGCCCTGCAAAGCATGGTGGCACACACCTTTAATCCCAGCACTCAGGAGGCAGAAGCAGGCGGATCTCTGTGAGTTCAAGACCAGCCTGGTCTACAAAGCTAGTTCCAGGACAGCTAGGACTGTTACACAGAGAAATCCTGTCTTGAGCCACCACCACTCCTCCAAAAAACAAACAAAAATAAACTTGCCTTATAGGGCGATTTTTTTTTTTTTTTGAGACAGTGTTTCTCTGTGTAGCTTTGGAGCCTGTCCTGGAGTTTACTCTATAGACCAGGCTGTCCTCGAACTCACAGAGATTCAGAGATTCACCTGTTTCTGCCTCCCAAGTGCTAGGATTAAAGGCATGCACCACCACCGCCTGGCATAGAACAATACTATTAAATAAGATTTATTTAGCTGTGTGTATGTGTCCTTGTGCATGTTTGTGTGACATATGTGTGCAGGTGGTCTCACTCCGAGACTCCTGGAAGCAGGGTCACTATTTTTGAATTGAGGTCGAAGTAAGAGCCAGCGGCTGGTTGCTTTGCTTTTCTGACCTTCAGGTTGAATCCCAATTTCTCTCTCTGAGTTTTTATTAATCATGCTTCACAGGTGACCACAAGACCAGAAGAAAACATCATATTTTCTGGAGGTGACTCTGAACAGCTTGACAATGTGAGCATTGGGAACCAAACTCAGGTCTCTTGGAAGAACACCACGCTTTTGCAACTGCTGAACCATCTCTTCAGTCCCACAGAAAGGTATTTTAAAGTTAACTCCTCTCAAAGACAATTGGAATGCAAGAAAAAGGATAGGACAAATAAAATTGAGTGTGTGTGTGCACACACACGAGCACACACCTTGTCTATCCTTGGGGCTAGGAATTGAACTCAGGGCCTTGTGCATCCTGAGGATGCAGCATTTGGCAAGTCACGAGTCTAAAACGCCTGAACTGCATAACAATCATATCTAATATAGAAGGGTGGAGCCAGGTCTGGCAAACACCTGTCATCTCAGGAGGCAGAGTGGGAGACCAGGATGTTAATATCATTCCTCTGTCTTTATAAAAGCAAACCCAGGGAAGTTAAGAGTCTAAAATTTTTACCTGTTTGAAATGGAAGTAAAGATACTCTCTAATGTTAAGCCATGTTACGTTAAACATTAATGAGAGATTTCAGGAAGAAGACATAGAAGTTCAAATTTCAAACAGTAGAGGATATGGTAGAAAGGAAAGAAAGAAGAAAGAGAGAATGGAAGGAACAGGGGAAAGAAAGTCAGTTAAAAAAAAAACAATAATTATAACATTCTTGGGCAGAGAGTTAATTTCAAAATTAAGCGAGGAAAACCTAAGTGCCAGAATCCAAAGAAGGGAACTGAATGTCATGCCAAAGCTCAGAATGGGAGTCAGAGGTGTCCAAGTGGGATCTAGATCTTGAAGCCTGCTGTGCTAGGGTCTTGGTGTCTGAGCTGGGCTGAACAACTGTGCTGGTTAGTTTTGTGCCAACGACACAGGCTAGAGTTATCTGAAAGGTGGGGACCTCCATTGAGAAAATGCCTCCTGAAGGTGCAGGGCATTTTCTTAATTAGTGATGGTGGAGGTGGGGCAGCCTATTGTGGGTGGTGCCATCCCTGGCCTGGCGGTCCTGGGTTCTATAAGAAAGCAGGCTGAACACATCATGGAGAACAAGACATAAGCAGCACCCCTTCATGGTCTCTGCATCAGCTCCTGCCTCCAGGATTCTACCTTGTTTGAGTTTCTTCTTTCAGTGATGAACAGCAATATGGGAGTATAAGGGAAATAAAGCCTTCCCTCCCCCACTTGCTTTGGGTCTGGTATTTCATCAAAGCAATTATAACACTAACTAGAAAAACAACAGGAAGAAAGTGTTGTGTCGTCCCATGAACTGAGAAAACGCCCCAAAAAACAAAATACCCAAACCAACCAACTATTCCCCAACCTCACCGATGAGCCAGTGCCATGGAACTGCTATCCTAGTCTTGAAAGTATTCTTTAGAAGCAATTAGCAAAAGTCTTTATAGTAAATCTCAGAACTAGTCAGTGTGTTCGTCTAACATCTTGAATTTCACTGTCCTCAAAGTACAGAAAAATAATTGTACTTGAGACTTCAGTAAAAACAATCATAATAGTGTAACAGCAATAGAAACAGACTAAAATACAAATATTAAAAAGAAATGTACAAAATTCTATATACGGGTATTAGAATAGTTTATACAGGAAACAGAAGAAATCTGTTCTTGTATGAATTGATTAGGGAATTCATCAAGATTTCTAGGTACAAATTAACATATAAAAATTTTTGTTTCTTTTGCAGTCAACATAAACAATGATAGAAATAAGGAGACACTATTTACAATAGCAATGTAACAGAAGATATGCCAAGATATCCATGAAGGAAATCAGCTGGCAGAACTAGGTGAATGAGAGAAATGTGTTGCCAAATCAAAATCCAATCCCAAAGAACTGAAGATGGAGGAATAGAGACAACACTCTCTGTATCCCCACAAAGTTTAAAGAAAATCCTGATCTACAACTGAAGAGTATAAGGTGTCAAGAGAAGGCCACAGTCAACAACAGAAAGTAAGAAAATATAAAAATATTTAAAGTTAGATTTACAAAAGAAATGACAGGCTCTAACTCTGAGGACTAGAATAGCAGGGAAAGAGGTGGGAAGTCTTGCTCTGGGGCCACAAATAGAAAAGACATGAATGGAGGTTATAGATATGAACCGCAACAACAAGACCTAAACAAGCAGAAAACCTTAGGGTAGATTTGCGTTGCTTTATGAGGTAGCTATGTGGTTTGCCACTGGCTGAGCCTGGAGACAATGAATGGAACCATTCCTTGAAGAGAGCCCACTGGCTGAAGAACAGAAAACTCAGAACCATTAAATCCCTAAACCCCAGGGATCCCACCTCCTCCACCAAGGCGGCAAGCAGTGACCCTGACAATTACAAAGAACCCAGGACTGGACTGAAGCTGACCAGACTCAGAGGGAAACATACTCAGGTACAACTGTGGGTCGTGGGCAGAAAATCAGCTGGCATTCTGGTGGGAGAGCACCCAGCAGGAAAGATAAATGTGTGTGTCTCCATTTCCCAGAGCCTAGAACACTGAAAGCCACACATAGAAAATGTGATCCCACAGCAAACCAGAGAGCGGGCATATAGCTAGCAGTGGTACTGACCGTGGCAGCCTCCTGGGAAGACAATCTGGTCTCACCTGTTTTGAGATATAAAATCTCTTCCTCCTCACACACACCTGAGAGTCAGCTACAACCACAGTTTAGGATTTAGGGGAAAAAAATCACATTCATCCCAGAAGGAAGATGGATTTGCTGGTGACATATTTTTTTTTTAAAATTATGTCTATCCATGTTTATCTACATGTATGAATTTATGCACACTAAGTGTGTGCCTGGGTCGAGGTCAGATCCCTTGGAACTGGAGTTATGGACGGTTGTGAACTGCCATGTGGGTGCTACAAAATGAACCTGGGTCTTCTGAAAGAATAGCAAGTATTCTTAGCCACTCCTGACACAATATGCTTTATTTTGTTTTATTTCTTTAAAGTCTTACTTTTGTGTTTCACTATTGGTTTTGTTTTGGCCTTTATTTTGCTTGAACAGCTTTTTATAAGTTTTTTTTTCTTTCTGCATGTTATAGTATTTCCTCTATCTATTACTCCTCACAACTGCAACACATACTTTCCCTCTAAAGTCTACCAGAAAGAAGAGGTAAAGAGAAGAGGGGGAGTAGAGAGTGTGTGAATAAGAGTAAGGAGCCATGATACAAATGTATTAAAATGTCATAATGAAATCTGTTTTTATACGTTAACTATAAAAAATACCATTACTTAGAGTTGAAAGTGAAAAACATGAAATTCAAAAGATATTCATTCTCCCAAAATTACAACTTAAAATCAACGTATTAATAAACATCCCCTAATGGAATTTTCTCTCTGATGAGATTTGCTAGCTGACAAGGGGAAGTAACAACTAGTTTAGCACTTGCAAGACCCTGGGTTTGGACCCCAGCGCTGCAAAAGTAGACTCATTAATTAACAAAGTCCATCAGTGTCATAGATAAATGTATAAACAAACAAACAAACAAACAAAGATGTATGCTTTTAAGGCAAAACATAGAAAAATACCCAAATGGTTATTGGCAGGGAATGAGGAAAATAGCTGAAGTATATTTTTTGTGATGAAATAAATACAGCACTTAAAATGAGTGGATGAAGTTCCATGTGTATTAAAATGTACAGATCTCAATAAAATTCTCGAATGGGAAACTTTATCTTCCAGGAATACTTATTCCTACATACAACTGATAACAAAACAGTATTTTTTATTTAAGTCTTCCCCACTACTCTGTGAATGTGTGTGGGGTTTCCTAAATATTTTCTTCCTGCTATTGACTGTTCTATCATTACACAGAAGGTTCCTTCTTTGGTATAATCTACTTGTTTTTACTTCTGTTGTCAGTATTTTTTGGGCCTTATCCCAAAGCATCCTTACACAAACCAGTGTCTTCAAGTGTTTTCCCTGTTTCCACTTAGACTTTCCATAGTTTTGAAGTTATGTACAGCTTGAGAGATGGGGGTCTAGCACCAGTAACTGATACAATAGTCCCTTCTTGAATGTGTTCTCTTGGCATCTTTGGCAGAAATCACGTGGTTTTCTGTGTTCCCCATTTTAATGTTCTACTTGTCTCTTTGCCTTTTCTCATGCTGATACCAGACACTTCATAGACTGCCTTAAAATCAGGTATTAATATGCTTTAATTTTATTCTTTTTACTCAGTTGCTTTGGCTATTCTGGGCCTTTTATAGTTTCATGTAGATTTTAGGATTTTTTTTTTCAGTTTCTATAAATAATATTTCTGGTAAGGATTGCATTGAATCTGTAAACTGCCTTGGGTACTATGGGCACTTAAATAATAATTCTTCTGTGGTGGTTTGAATGATAACGGCCCCTATAGGCTCTTATGCTTGAATCCTTGGTTCACAGTTGTTGGAACTGTTTTGGAAGGATTAGGAGGTATGGCCCTGTTGAAGGGAGTATGTCACTGAGGGAGCTCAGGCGAGACCACTCTCTCTCTTGCTCTTTTTTCCCATCCCTCAGCCTCCTCTTTCTTTTTCCTTCCCCCCTTACCTTCTCTCTCTCTGCCTCCTGGCTGTGGATCAGATATAAGCTCTTAACGGCTACTCCAGTGCCCTGCCTGCCTACCCGCGGCCCTGCCTCCTGCCATGACGGTCATGGACTCACTCTTGGAACTCTAAGCAAACCTTCAATTGAACACTCTCTTTGATAAGTTGCTTTGGTCATAGTGTCTCTTCACAGCAACAGAAAATTAACTAAGACATCTTCTATTCCGTGATCACACAGTATCTTTCCTATCCTGAACAGCTTTCATTAGCATTTCACATTTTCATTGTCAATATCTCTCACCTCCTTAATTCTAGTTATTTAGAGTTCAAACAACTTAATAGCAAAGAGTCCAGTTTAGAAATGGACAAGTAAATGGCCTACATAGACATTTCTTTTAAAAAGACACAAGGGGGCTGCAGAGATGGCTCAGTGGTTAAGAGCACCTGCTACTCATGCAGCGAACCTGGGTTCAGTTCTCAGCACCCACATGACAAATCACAACCACTGGTAACAGCCCTCTTTTTACCTCTGTGAGTACCAGATACATGTGGATTATACAGATATACGTGCAAGCAAAATATTTATACATGTCAAATAAAATAAATATATCATTTTTTTTTGAGACAAGGTTTCACTGTAGCTTTGGTGACCATCCTGGAACTAGCTCTTGTAGACCAGGCTGGCCGCAAACTCACAGAGATCCACCTGCCTTTGCCTCCTGAGTGTTGGCATTAAAAGTGCATGCCATCGCCTGGCCATCTAAAATTTTTTTGAACAGATACAAGTAGCCAGCAAATATATGAACAAAAAGTTAGCATTATTAATCTTTGATGAGGTACAAATAAAATCACAATTAGTTATTATTGCAAAGGAACTTAATAAAAACATTGTGTCAAGGATATAGCGGCACTCTCGACTTTATTGCAAAAAGATGCAGGATATAAATACTATTTAACCATTGTATTCCAGATCATTAGGAACTGTGTGGAGAGAGGCAGTCCCCACCCTTCCCAGGCCTCTTACCGTGTTCAGCTCTGATTCCAAGCTGCAGTTTCTAATTTGTGGGAACACGTCATTGTACTTGCTTGGGTAGGTAGATGCCAGGTAGTCCTTCACCTCCTCCAGGTTGTTGGCTGTCAGAAAGCCATCTTCAAGGTCAAAAGAATTGGTCAGCAGCAGAATCACCCTGCAGAGCAGACCATCATCTTGATTTTTATGACTAAGGAGATACTGGTCCTAACACCTGGGAGGACTGTGGGCAGCCTCTTCCCTCTTCCTTCCTGCCCAATGAGGAAAGTTGGTAGGAAGAACAACTCTGGATGCCTGAGCAGAGAAGAGTACAGAAGCTACCTCCAGACAGGATATTTAACACCTGGGTAAGTGGCTTCTGATGAGACTGGGTGGGATGCTCAAGGTATTCAATACTTCATAGCCAGATTATTAACCATTGTTGGTGACAGTCCCTGAATGTGGCTAATACCATGGAGGAACTGCTTGGAAATAAATTTAGAATCGCTTAAATATTTTTACTTATTTTCAGACAGGGTCCCACTATGCAACCTTGGCTGTCCTGAAATTTGTTATGTAGACCAGGTTAGTCTCAAACTTAGAAATTCATTTGCCTCTGTCTCCAGAATAGCTAGGTTAAAGGCATGCACCACTACATTTGGCTTAGAATTCTTTTTCTTTTAATTTAAATTTTTTAATTCTTTTTTGTATTTTTTTATTTTTATTGAGCTCTACATTTTTCTCTGCTCTCCTCCCTGCCTCTCCCCTCCCCCTTCAGCCCTTCCCCCAAGGTCCCCATGCTCCCAATTTACTCAGGAGATCTTGTCTTTTTCTACTTCCCATGTAGATTAGATCTATGTAAGTCTCTCTTAGTATCCTCATTGTTGTCTAAATTCTCTGGGATTATGATTTGTAGTCTGGTTTTATTTGCTTTATGTTTAAAAACCACTTATGAGTGAGTACATGTTTTAATTGTCTTTCTGTGTCTGGGTTACTTCACTCAAAATAATGTTTTCTAGCTCCATCCATTTGCCTGCAAAATTAAAGATGTCATATTTTTTTCTCCTGTGTAGTACTCCATTGTGTAAATGTACCACATTTTCCTTATCCATTCTTTGGGTGAGAGGCATTTAGGTTGTTTCCAGGTTCTGGCTATGACAAACAATGCTGCTATGAACATAGTTGAGCATATATCCTTGTGGCATGATTGAGCATCCTTTGGATATATACCCAAAAGTGGTATTACTGGGTCTTGAGGAAGGTTGTTTCCTAATTTTCTGATAAATCGCCACACTGACATTCAAAGGTGTTGAACCAGCTTGCATTCCCACCAGCAATGCAGAAGTGTTCCCTTTACCCACAACCTCTCCAGCGTAAGTTGTCATCAGTGGTTTTTATCTTGGCCATCCTTACAGGTGTAAGATGGAATCTCAGAGTTCTTTTAATTTGCATTTTTCTGATGACTAAGGATGTTGAACATTTCCTTAAGTGTCTTTCAGCCATTTTAGATTCCTCTGTTGAGAGTTCTCTGTTTGGGTCTGTATTCTATTTTTTTTTAATTCATTTTACATACCAATCACTTTCCTCCCACCTTCCAACCACAGTTCCCCCTCCCTCCCTTCCTCCCATTCCCCTCACCTACCTCCTCATCCCCCATCTACTCCTAAAAGAGGGTAAGGCCTCCTATGGGGAGTTAACTATGGCTTAGAATTCTTAAACTTAATTTTATATCACTGTGCAAATTAAATTATTTGCATGTATACTGAGTTCCATTATAGTCCTTACTTAGAGATGGCTACTCTTATAAGTAACCACTCTACTGGACATATTAGCATCTGAAAGATGCTCCTCGGTTTGGAGGGATTGTAAAGACAGTAAACTGTAGTCTCTGGGACTTGGCTAGAGAGGTGTTGGTTACACTTGAGATGGGGAATAGGACCTAAGACATTGACAATTTTTTTCCTAAATGCTTCTTTCTGCTAAGTGCAATGACTACTTTAAACTGCCTATTCCCTGCAAGGCAGGCTTTAACTTTTTGGACCCCCAGTTTCTAGTGCAGTAATTATGAAGTTGAGAAAAGAATTGAACTTCACACTGTAGACCTCAACACTGGTGTCTTTAGTCTACCCCATTGACTTCTGGGAACCCAGTCCTTCCCAGTCACCCTTCCAGCTCAGAACTTTGGAGCCTTGGCCTAAGGTTCTGAGAGACAACTTAGACTCACTTGTTTAAGCAGTTTTCATAGTTGAAGGTGGCCTTGAAGCCATAGATGGAGAAGGTGACAATGCTGGCAAATATGGAGGTGGAGCTGTTGATGATGGACACAATGATGGCATGCTTCTGGCAGTTGGTGGAGGGTTCGTTGTAGCTGGCAAAAGCAATCAGGCTGCCAAACCCCAAGCCCAGTGAGAAGAAGATCTGCGTGGCTGCATTGATCCAGGCCTTGGGGTTGGCTAGCTGTTCCATCTAGAAGGCCAGTAGGGATAGGGCTGAGGAATCCTAGGCTCTAATCCCAAACTCTCCCTCCCAAAGGACGGAGGCTCAGAGATGGTGAGGAAATTACTTCTAACACACAGGCGGTCAGTGTGGCTTGTGGCTAGAGTCCGTCTCTGTCCAAGACTATCTCTAGTGTATTCCCTGGCAGGTAAACTACTCAGCAGTCTTTCTCTCATGCCATCTATGGCACCCTACCCATGGAGAGTACCATTGAATATTGTCTAGTCTAATAGTCCAACACATGGAACCTCTCAGTCACTAGCCAGGCACTGCACTGGTCTTAACACACAGAAATTTTGGCGATGTGACCTGGATATGGAGTCAAGTCTGAGTTGACTCCGGCACTGACTCTTATGGCTTTTGCAACAAGGATATACATTTTGATAGGTGCTACAGTCATCTGATTCTAGCCACAAGATTTGTTAAGCAAAGAGTGTGTCTTACTCCAAATACAATAGCATTCCCACTGAAGAACACCGGTGAAGGTGATTGGAAAGAAAAAGTTAAAGAGGGGCAACCTAGAGGGAAAGGGTCTATGGAAGGTAAGGGAGATGACTGGTGGTGCCCAACGTGGGATCCAAACCCATGACCCTGAGATTAAAAGTCTCATGCTCTACCTGCTGAGCTAGCTGGGTACTGGGAACCAACAAGCAGCCTCCCACTACAGACTGGAGTGATGCCTGGCTCAGTGGACAGCACATACAGGGCTTTGGGTGAGAACCGAAGCAGGAAGACCAGAAGAAAGGCACAAGCACTAGTCATCGAGGCAGTGAGGGCAGCAGGAGGGGATGGACAGAGGATTTAAAGTCAAGAATGTACAGGACTTGGGATGACCTGTCTAAGGGGGAAGTTTGGGTCCCCAGGATATCCGTAGCCTTTGGCTCAGTCTTGGGCTCACACCAGACCTGCTGATTACAGATATTACCCCCTTTCTCTTTCTTCCCAGGCATCCCAGAAATAGACAGTCCCCTTCCCTTGCAGCCCATACCTTAGGTGTGAACATGTACATCAGGCCATTGGTGGCTCCATGGAGTGTGAGGCCACGGATCAGGTAGATAATAAGTACACAGTAAGGCATTGATGCAGTGAAGTAGACCACCTGTTGGTATCCAGGAACAGAATAAGACTGCTGGAGAGGTAGGAATGGCAGGATAGATAACCATCCCCATAAACATCTTACTTCTTTGGTGTTTGGCTGCATCCACAGCTGCTGAAGAGCTGCAGGTGGCGCTAATCCTGAGTAGGACCCAGGGTCTGTGGTCTGGGAAAGGCAGTGTGGGACTTGGCTGCCCATATCTGTTGCCACCATAAAATTTCTTCTTTAATGGATTAGGAGGCAACAGGTTCCCAGTTTCTTCTTTCCATACTCTTCCAACCCCTCTGTCTCTAAAATAGGACTGATGGAGCCCACACAACGTATCAGTCTCTCTGTTCAGTATTTGAGCCAAATTTGGCTCTGAGCTTTCTGAAGTCCAAAGAAGGACGACCAATCACTTACAAGATCTGTGTTTTCTCTAACAGAGAAATCAGTTCAGTGGCTTGGGACAGAGCCTGCTTTTGAGGATGGGATCTGAGAGGAGCCTGGCTAGGCATGCCCATAGATAGGAAGCAGTGTATGAAAGAAAGTACCCACAACAAATGCAACAGATAGTACTGATGGGATTTTGTGTATTCTTCATAAAAAGTCTAACTCTTTGGTTAAGCCAGTCTTCTTTCCCTATTGACATGCATCATAATTTAAGGATGTGCTCTTGGTTGCTTTAGTAGGGACATTTTGGACTCAGTGTCACCCTAACTTCTGAAAAGCCTCAAAGTAAGGACTTCCAGGTGCATGTCTGCCTAGCCTGGGTGGGAAATTTTGGGTAAATCCCTTACTACGTATGCATCCCTGATACATGGGTACAACAAACAAAAAATTGGCAAGGTTGTTTTTGTTTCATCAATCCTCTAGGTTGGATCCACCTCTAAGAAACATAGTTAGTGACCCATGTCTTGATATGCTTGAATTATGCTCAGTCTTCCATTTCCTCCTTGGCACGACACCATATTTTATTCATTTCTAAGACTGTCAGAGGAACACCGAGCAGAATGTGGGATATGTGTTTATCATGGCTTCTTATACATTCAAGGAACTAATAAGCATACCCAAGTATCTAATATTTCAAAGCAGCAGAGGTGAAGATAGATAAGAGCACTTTGAGAAGTGATGTGAGAGAAATTCAGAGACATGGAGAAAAGCTGATCCAGGTCCATAACACTGGGTGCTTAGAGGACACTCAGGGCAAGCTCTGGAATTTTCCATAGACCGTGTTCCTTACAGGTTTTCTGGAGTTCCCATAGAATGACTCCCTTCTTTCTCTTGTGGAAAAGATGGCTGGACATCAAGCTTAACCTATCATGAGAAGTAAGTTCTGGCCGATAAGTAAATATTCATGGCAGAATAAAAGAGATTTTAACAGAAAAGGAAAAGGCAGTCTTTATACATGGAACTACTGGGGTATTTCTGTCAGGGAAGGGGGTCATAGGATCAGCAGAGAAAATAGGTGGTGAGGATCGCTATGGTATCATGTCCCGGCCCTCCCTAATTTCACAATTATAAGAGGCATGGAGACAAAAGACTGCTTTAATACTCGCCCCTAGATCTTCTGGATCATGCTTGGTCTAGGTTGGAGCAGAGCAGATGCTAGAGGGTCTGAGCTTAATTGAGTAAGAGCACCCTGATTCTTCTGCTCGGTTGTGAGACAAAGTGCTTGGGGCTAAGATGATTACTGCTTTGGGGACTTAGAAGCCAATGTAAAATGTCATACCAGGCACAGCACTGGGATTGCTGTGCAGCATCTTGATGACATAGGTTGTTCTAAGCCTGATGCCTCATGGAAAAAAAAAACCATGTCAGAGCTGGAGAAAAAAGCTCATGTGATCAGGAGAGTGAGATCTAAGGGCAAGTGATTAAGTCACAAATGACAGAGAGAACATTCATGGGGCACGTCACCAATAGGATGGGAAGTCCTTGGAGTAAATCTGGGCTCTGTCCTGACTCTGCTGTCCCCTACTGTGGTCTTGGGAAGAGTGTCATCATGTATCTACTCTGAGGCACTGTTGAAAGAATAAGATACTGCGGGAATGTGGTCTTCTGTGAATTTGCTTTGTAGAATAGCTGAGTATGAAGAATTTATTCCAGTTTGAGACAGGTGCAGGTGAGGGAAATACAGCCGATATATCATCCCTAGAAGGAGGAAACCTGGGCATCCAACAGGAAGATAGGGCTTAGGCAGATAAAAGGCCTAAGCCAGGATTGTGGCACGTCTGTAGTTTACAATCCTAACACTCAGAAGGCTGAGTCAGGAGGATCACTGAGTTTGAGCTATACGGTGAGTTTCAGGCCAGCATGAACTACATAAGGAGACACTTTAGAAATAAAAGGCAAAACCCCAAATCACACAACAACAAAAGAAAACAAACCAGGGAAGAATCCAACAGTTTGGGGTGTCATTGAGTCCCTGAAATCACTTTGAAATGAGACCCCAAATACAAGCACACAATAGTTATTTCTGCTGGCTCATCTCTCCATATTGAGGTTCTTCCCCAGAATAATAATCTGGCATTTGAAGGGGAAGGACTGAATTGTCAGATGTTTTAAGATCTCCAAGAAATGCCCTAGTGTAGCTGAGTTTGAGAGCTAGCTGGGGCATCTCATTTCAGATGTCACAACTTTAACCACCTCACTGTCAGCTAGTAGAGGAACGTGCCAATGACACCATCCATACCTTCTAATCCAGTGAGCCTCTACTTCTGGACCGCAAGAGACAGCCCCTGGTGTTGATCAAGGCCAGGGCTGAGGAGCTACTCATCCACTCACCCAGACGCAGCATCATCTCACTCCCCAGCCCACCTTGCCAGTTGACTCGGTGCCTCTCAGGATGCACAGATACACCATCAGCCAGGCCAGGGTGAGGCACAGTGCTGGCTCCCACTGCACTCCTCCGTTCTCCTGGATGGATGGCGAAATGTTGAGTGTCTTCCTGTACCAGAAGTACTGAGTTGACGAAGCCTTTTCACACTCCTCGTCATAGCCTGTGCGGTTACCATTCAGTGGGCAGACAGACCACGGCAGGGGATCCTTTGGAATGAAGCAAGAATCGATGGAGAGGTAATGGGGAGGCTAAGGACTAGGGAGGGTGATTGACAGCAGGCTTTGTACTTTGTCCTGTACATATGGGCTAGCCTGGCTTGCTTCAGGCAAGAGTACAGTGGAACAGAGGCTTCTAGACCTAGACTTTCCAGATCCTTGTAGTTACCATTTGGCTCTCCTCAAAATCAGATGTAGGGCTAGAGAGATGGCTCACTAGTTACGAGTACTGGCTGTTCTTCCAGAGGACCCAGATTAGAGCCCCAGCACCCATATGATGGCTCACAACCATCTGTAACTCTAGTTTTAGGGGATTTGACACCTTTTCCTGGCCTCTACACACATAAAATAAATAAGATAAAACTTAAACAAAAACATCAAACTGGGAAGGTACTTGAATTAGAATTGTGGAATGGCAAGGTCATTTGGATGGAGAGGCCACAGGAGGGAGACATTTGTAACTGATGAAAATCAGTAGTAGGTCCCAGCCAAGAAACAGAAGCCCTCACAAGCTCAATTGCCTTGCCTAGCCGAAAGAGCACTTAGTTCATTCTCTGGACCCTCTGCTGAGGATGCTCCAGCTCACTCTGTTTCACGTATGTGACTGCAAACCTGGGGCTACCTTGGCTATACTCAGAATCTTTTGCTTGAGATGAATTGGACATCAGGTTTTTGAATGTAGCATGCCAATGTACATGCTACATGAAGAAGCTCTGGGGCATGTACAAACTGGTTCAATGGAACAATTGAGAAAATTTCAGTTCTCTCCTCCCTTCATCTGCATCAGAAGGTAAAGATAAGGTTCCTACATTTGCTTGGTTAAAGGGACCTGCTGCGAACAGCCCCTACTCCCACCCCATGAAGTAGAATCCTGAAGAGTAGATTGAAGCTTGTGGGGTTGGACAAAAGCTCTCATGTGGTGTGTATGATCATGCGAATGTAGATCTATATGTTTCAGGGGCATGCCTGGCCCACAGAAGTGGATGTGAAGGTTGACTGTGTCATTATCTCGTGACCTTGGAAGAGGGTTTAATACAGGGTTGGGGTCAGTCCACCAACCTGTGGAATGCATGGATACTAAAATGGTACTTTCTAGGTCCTTCTCCTCTCTTTCCACTTGGAAAGAGGCTGATATGGAGGCAGCTGGTAGAAGAGGAGTGGAGGCCGTGGGATTAGAGACTCCGAGAGTGCAAAGGCTGAAGGTGGGGGAACAGATCACGAGTGTTGGACAGGAAGATTTCTATCTTTGCATAAAGACCAGCTCTCCTCAGTGTGGAATTATGGTTCTTCTATTTATTTTCAACAATGCCTAGACCCTTTCAGAATATCAGCAACATGAATTTGGATAATGCAGTTTAAAATGTTTGCCATTGAAAACAGCTCCTATCGTGTTAGAGTAGCATTGTTCCTGCTAGGTGATTTTTGGGGTCTTCAGGGTCAGCCTAGAGCTAGAAGATGGAAGGACAAGTGACAATGACAGGGGGAAGAGGGGGACACAGGACAGGAGGAGAAATAATAATCTCAGTCCTGTCAGAATAGTGACATCATCACCATAAGTCCTCACCACAGACTTTCTCCTGAGTCTGTCATGAGCTGGTTTGTAATGTTTTCAGGACACTTCCCGTAGATATTCCAGTGGGTGCTGTGGACCCTGCTCCTCAGAAACGTACATACACAGACAGCTGCACAACATGGCTTACAGTGTGCAAGTAGTGGATCCAGATCCAGATTCTGATGTCCCCGCTTGGTTTGAGATGTGTGTCTTCCCTCACCCTCTCCCCTCACTGTGAATGTTCCCACAGGCTGGTGTTCTCATCCTCCGTCACTTGGTGAGTGACCCTGCATCCTCTACCCTTTCTGCTTCTGCTCTGGCCAGAGTTTGGCTCACCTGGAAGGAGTGGAAGAGGTACCAGAAGCCCCAGGCATTGATGACGTTGTAGTACATGGAGAGGAAGAAGGAGACCACCACACTAGCAACACCTGTAAGCAAGTGGAGGGTCATGATGAAGATCAGATGTATCTGATTTAACAGTGGCACTTGAGTGACAGAACTATGGTGACATCCCCAAACAGGAACACTTTTCCTTCAGGTTCTTATTAGACCTGATATCATACCTATGACTTCTTCCTAGGGGTTATTCTTCCTTAACCACTCATCACCTGAGGCGGGAGACTAATGATAGTTTTTTGACAGCTAAGTGTCAAGTCCTGGGCTCAGTATTTTGTGTGCCATTGGTTCTCACAACAGTATTGTCTTTTCAAAGAGCAAACTGAAGCTCAGAGCTAGCTCAAACTACCCAGTAGAGCTATGGAGAAGTGCCAACCACATGCCTGATATGATACTTGCTACTTTTGGAGGTTGAATCACTGGAGCCAACCCTATCTATGTGTCAGCAGTGAGATATGAAGCAGATAGACAACCCCTACCTCCAACCTGGTATGACCTATGAGGGTCCTACAGTAGCACTGTGTAAAAGGGAGAGTTTGCCTCTCAAGTGGACTCACACAGCCAACCTTTGTCATCCCACACATAATCAAGAGATATAAGTTGTTAACCTTGGGTGTGGTGGACTATACCAGTATCAATATCATCAAATAGCAGCTCTCTACACCTCACTGGGAATTCTTGCCAGTATCTGGGTGTCAGTGCTCAAGGGGCCAGGCAGCCTCCCTTGTCTTTCCAATGTGCAGTGCTGCCTCAGCACTCTGTGATGGCCTTTAGAGCTCATCACAGGGAGCAGGCAGTTTGAAGATGACTCTTAACTTCCCATGACACATGTCTTCTAAAGCTGCCTGATATCTTATCAAATTGACCCTTTTTCATTCCTGAGCTTTCCTATCTGCTTCCCTTTCTGGGACATGAAAGTGCACAGAACGTTTATGGCCACTGATGGCCCTGAACTCTGGGCTTTCACAAAACAGGAGAATCACATCCTGGCACTGGGAGATAATGACTGAAGGTCACTCTGGAAGGGCGCAGTGGGCCACACCTGGCATGCATAGATGCCTTGGCTTCCGCATACAGGCATCACCACGGTGCCCCAAAGCCCCTAAGTGGTGTGGTAAAGATGAACAAGCTCACGCAGTCATGCCAGTAAGCAGGGGACAGCTGTGTACATTCCCAGGCGGTAGGGGCAGGGACTGAATGAATGCTTCTCTGCCGGGCAGCCAAGTCCAGTCATTCACAGACTCTCAAGCTGAGGCCCTGAGTAGAGATGCCCCAAGGTGGGAGTTTCCCTTAGGGGTGGGGTTCCATATGAGGGTCAGAATCCAGGGCCCTCCCCACCCAAGTTCAATGGTAGCCCTCCCTGGGCTGTCAATTCACCCAACCACAGGTCCTCCTCATGGACAGCAACCTGCACACCTGTCATGCCCAGGAACACACAAATCTCTGTCAGAGGAACTGAAAAGGATGCCACATACCGACACCACTGAGGTAGGGGCTGATCGTCCTCCAGGCACCGATGCTGCCCTGCCGCATGCGCTGCCCCACAGCCAGCTCCAGGTACAAGAGTGGCATCCCCTCCACGATGAGCATGATGATGTAGGGGACCAGGAAACTCCCTGTGAGAGGCCAGAGCTGAGCATCAGGTCAGGTGAGAGATGGAATTTACCCTGTCGTCCCTCTGTGCAACCGTGTTTCTATCACCCAGCCTTTCCCCCATCCATCGCCCTCAGACCTTTCCACTGAGACTCCACACTCCTGCCTGTGTGTCTTCCTCCTTCCACACATCCATCTTCTACAGTTCCTCTTACCATACATCAGTCCACCTGTCTATCTGACCATCCTTTGATTCATTCATCTATCCATCTTCCTTTTCTTCCTTCTTTACCTCTGTCTGTCCACTCAAAAATCTATTTATCTATTTCAAGTGAAGGATATGTTCCCACAAGCTGTTTGGAGTAATAGTCCAAACCTCAGAGGTTATAAAATAATCTCTTTTTTTTTTCCCACAGTGTCAAACAGTAACCACAGCAGGCCTAGTGAGTCCCATGGTCAGCTTGTATCTGTGATTGAGCCTACTTACTTGACTGTTAGGGATCAGGTGGAAATCCAAGGCCTGGTGCCAAGTGGGAATGGGAACATTTTTAGCACTGCCCAGCAATCATTTGCATCTCTGTCCCAACCCCCAATTACACAGTTCAGAGAGATGAGCTCTGTAATCTTTTGACAAGGACTAAAACAATTGAAAATTCATGAACAGATAAATCATATGTAATTCATATTACTAATTTTATATAAAACTATGAGAATAGATCAAATACCTGTATTTACTATCTAGAGCTTAAAACTTAAAAAAAGCAACAGGGAAAATCTTTAAAACTTCATGTTAGACAAAGATGTTTTAGATACAAAAGCACCATCTATGGAAGAAAATGTTGATAAATTGAAATACATTACATTTTCTCCCATGAACAGCACTTAACAGAACCAAAAGAATAACTGAAGACTTGGAGAAAAAAAAATATAAAACATGTACCTGAGAAAGTATGATAGGAGGCATTTATAGAGGAATCTCAAAACCCACGGACATCCCATAAGTAACACATCTCGAAATCTCAAAACCCACGGACAACCCATAAGTAACACATCTCAGTGCACTGTGTTGCATCTTGGAATACATTAGATTGTGATAAAGAATGGGAGTGCACTGGCTCTTTAGGTCACTAAATTTCTGGAGGAAACCCCATGCAGAGCGCACTGCTGGCTTTGAGTGAGCCCTTACTGAAGACAAGTGCAGCAGACAGGAAGAGCAAGAAAGGGAAAATGTAAGATGTGAAATCAATTTTTATAACACTTCTGTGAGTGCAACAATCTATCCTCAAGGTCAAAACCCTAATGACCTAGCCACTTTTGAAATACCCTATTTCTAAACATTGTTGAGTGGGGACCAAGTTTCTAAGGAATGAACAGAACAGTATCTGTAAGTGGTAAATAGTCTCATCAAAAGATATTTAAAACTGGAACTCATTAGGAAAGTGTACATTTATACAATAAGAGATAAGACAGATATGCTGTATCTTAATCTAAAACGTATTTCACAATTGGTTTGAAAATAAGTCTCCTAACCAACTCTTTTCTTTAATTTAAAATTCTAATGTACAAGGAGACCTTGACCTCAGAGGGAAGACTCTAGAAAGGAGCATACTTGGTGAATTAAATATAGTCACTATTCTTCAGTGCTTCTCGTACAGAAAGGGGAGGTCTCTCCCTCACTCTATGAGTCTAGGCTGGCCTTGGAAAGAGCTTTGTCCATTAGACTGAAAAGAGCGTGTGTATTTCAGAGGCTTGCAGCTTTTAATCCTTATGAGTATGGCCCCTGGATATCATATACGGAGTCCTTCCCGGCTCTCGAGGGCGAGGTGCTACATGATGGAGAATTGTGGGCCCCTAGCTCAAGCACTGGGTGTATAGGGTCTTAACCACACGAGCAGGGCCAGATGGAGCTGTTGAGCAACTGTTTAGGGAATCCACAGAGCTGTATGAAGTGATTGTTGCTGTAAATAGTTACTTTTCTGTTGGAGGAGGCCGCTTGTTGGTTCCTGGCCACTCAGCCCCAAAATAATCACACAGAAACTGTATTAATTAAATCACTTCTTGGCCCATTAGCTCTAGATTCTTATTGGCAAACTCTCACATATTAATTTAACCCATTTCTAATAATCTGTGCATCACCACGAGGTTGTGGCCTACAAGAAAAGTTTCAGCACATCTGTTTCCAGTGGCAGATCCATGGCTTCTCTCTGATTCTGCCCTTCTTTCTCCTAGCATTCAGCCTAGCTTTCCCTGCCTACCTAAACTTCTACCTTGCTATAGGTCCAAAGCAGTTTCTTTATCAATGGTATTCAATCATGCAGAGGGAAATCCCACATCAATTTTCCCATCTTAGTTCTTCCACTTCGGTTCCATAAAAGCAAGATCTCTGACAGACTTCCCAAAGCAGTTAACAAAACCAGGGTATTTACTGTACAGAGTTATTGAAATTTTACCAGTTTCTCAGAGTAGGATCCAGCATACAGTCAGATCTTCAGATCTGGTCTTAAAGTCTCCTCAGGTGGCGGCTTCTTCTTCTTCTTCTTCTTCTTCTTCTTCTTCTTCTTCTTCTTCTTCTTCTTCTTCTTCTTCTTCTTCTTCTTCTTCTTCTTCTATTTGATACTTTAGAAGTTTACTGGCAAGTTGTTTTGCGGAATGTCTCTCATTTGAGATTCTGGCAGAAACACTAAAGTGACCTGGTGTCCTCCTTCAGAGGTACACGATGCCCCTTTGCCCCTTCTTGGCAATGTTGACTTTGTTCATGTGGCTTAGGTAGTGTCTGCTAGAATTTTCTGCTGAAACTTAACTCTTTCCATTGAAACAATAAAGAAATTTTAATGGGATACTTTTTCTTTGCTTTTGTTTTAGAACATGGCCTCATTCTATGACTTAGGCTGGCAGTCTTGCTGTCTCAGCCTCCCAAATGCTGCATTATAGGCCTGATTTGGAGAATTCGATTCTCAGTCTACTGTGTGGTCGATTTACATGAACCAAAAATTCTTACCTAATTGTTGCATTAGCTGTGTTTTATAATTTTTCTGCCCTATCATGTTCAAGTGGTTTGTCATGCACAACAGATAACTAGCACATATATGAGCATTTTTTTTAGCATCCCTGCTACCATTATGTCTATATTAGCTTGGGTGGGTCGAACACTTAGATGAAGGATGACTGGGAGGAAGTGGCATGGTTCTTATCCAAGTTCCCTGGAATCTGCCAATACATCTCTACCAACACTGTATCATGGACCATTACATCTCCACACTGGTCCCATCTCTGGCTCCCATTTTCAGGTGTCTCCCTGGTTTTGTGATACTCTGCCTATTTTACACCTCAGTCTCTTACCTGGTCAAACCCTCTTTTCTTGCTCTTTACACCTGAGACAAATTTTCCACTCCCTCTTTGATCTCCAAGGACTTCTTTCCCTCTGTGGCCACGGTTCTCTGCCTTAGGAGGCCTTAACACCTTCTCTTTTTTCTCCCCCTTTCCATTTTCTGCACACATTTGGCATCTTTAGAAGCTTTCCTCTCTTCCTTCTACTCTGTATGACTTACTTTTTGAGTAATGAGCTATGTGGAAATACAGTAACTACAATTTTCTCCTGGTATCTGTCTCCTTGCCATTGAGGAAGCTTTTGCCTTTACTCATCTCTGCATGGTACTGGGCAAAGCTGGAGCCCAGGAAGTACTTGGTTACTCCCTGTAGGTTAGTATCTTCCAGGTCTTACTGGACTTTTTATGAATACCGTTTTTTTTTTTCCACTTCTTCAAATACTAAGGTGGTCTCATAGTTCCTGCTCTTGAGGCAATTGTCCATGTACTATTTACAGCTATGCTACTCCTAGACTTCCAAGCCACCCACTGAGGACAGAGGAAGACTCTCTCTGGCTCACCACTGCCCTTTAGTTCTTAACAAAGGATCTGACAAGGAGCAGGTCCTTCACAGACTGTTGGTGATAATTGTTCTACAGTAATGTTCTACTTAGGAGGGTAGGTAATAAAGATATTACTGGAGGATAATGATGGAAATGTCTTGAAAGTCACTCATGTTGCTAATAACAGAGCATCTAAAATTTCACATAGGGTCCAGTAAGACGGTTTAGCAAGTGAAATCACTTTCTACCAAGCCTGATGTCCTGAGTTTGATTCCTGGGATACACACGGTGGAAGGAGAGAACTTATTTTCAAAAGTTGTCTTCTGATCCCTAGACAAACAAAATAAATAGATTTTTTTTTAAAAAAAAAAAAGCCTAAGAATTCACATAGAACTATTTTAACTTCCTTTGACTTTACTTGTGTGTGCATTAGATAAGACATGGGACAGTCTATAAGAATGGGCAACGAGAGGTATTCTTTGGACTTATGATAAGATACTGTAGATCAACACATAAGAACCTTTGGAGTGTTAGAACAAATGTCTTCCTCAGGAGAAAGCGGAGATGATTTATCTGGGTATCATCAGGCAATGATTTTTATGAGCAGTGCAGAAGGAAACAGTTCCTTAAAGAAGAAAAAATACAATTGTTGAATTTAAAGCTCAGTGGGAGCAAACAGTAGAGCATAGTCACAATGATGAGCTGAGCTCACAGAAAAAGAATCAAGAGGTAGATGTCGTAAGAGTAGAGACAAGGCATGCCAAGCAAGCGCAAGCCCTTTATCTAGAACAGAGGGGTAGAGAACACCACAGACATAACAGTTGGAACATGTGCAGCAATGAGATTTGTAAGACAATTTCCTGACAGTGTGATTGAAATTATAGATCATCACATAAATTTCCATGATACTTTAAGTTCCTAGGGTACCTAAGAATTAATAAAATTAGCCACGGAATTCTCCATCACAGAATTAAACATCTGAAAACAACAGAAAAAAAATTACAGATTTTTGAGCAAAGGAAATTGCAACTCATTCATGGTGCCACAAAGGAAAGATAGTCTCAGACACTGAATTCTTTATTTTCTGTTCCTGCAAGAATTACTTGTTGATGAGCTGCAGTACCGAATCAGAAGAAAGAACTCAAGTATGGAGTTGTGTTATAAAATAAATAATCAATAGAAAATAAATAAGCAAAACAATGAAGTGTAAAAATACTACTGTTGATTTCATTGGAAAATAATATAAAAGAGAAAAGGAATTTATGAATAGGTAACCATGATATTATAGTAAAATAATCATTATCACATTGAAATCCCAGATTTTATTTTTTAAATGTGCTATGTAGAATGGGGTAAGGAAAGCAAGAAGTAAAAGTATGCTGTGATTTGAAGGTGTTCCTCATGTTTCATGTGTTAGAAACTCAAGTTCTTAATTCATACGGTAATGGTATATGTAGGTGGGACCTATCAGAGATGATTGGATCATGGGGGATCTGGACTAATGAATTAATGGAGCATATAAGTGGAGTGGCTTTGGAATAAAGTTTTTCTAGGCAGATTGCTCTGTTTCAGCATTGAAGTTCTTTGTAGTATTATAGTACAGCATAGTGCAGAACAGAGACAGGCACTCTGATAAGCAATCTTCATTTTTTAACTTGACTAGATTTAGAATGACTATAGGAGCAGGCCTCTGGATCTGTCAGTGAGGATGTTTCTAGGAAGATTTAACTGAAAAGAGAAGACATACTTTAAACATGGGTGGTGCCATTCAGTGGACTGAATACAAATGACAATGAGGGGTCGGGGAGTTTGTTCCATCAGTGAAAGGTTTGCCCTACAAATGTAAAGACCTGAATTCTGATTCCCAACACCCACAGAAAAAAGTGATTATCCCTTCCATCCCAGCTTGAGGAGACAGAGACAGAGACAGTAAGTTCTTGGGGCTCGCTGGCCAGCCAGTCTAGCAGAATCTTTGAATTCCAGGTTCAGTTCAGTCTCAAAAAATAAAGTACAAGGGCTGGAGACAGGACTGGTGGTTAAGAGCACATGTTGCTCTTGAAGACGACATGGGTTCAATTCCCAGCACCCACAGGGTAGCTAACAACTCTCTATAACTCCTGTTTCAGGGGATCCAACACCCTCTCTGGCTTTCATGGACACCAAGCTTGTACATGATACACAGACATTTATGTAGACAAAACTCTCATAAAATAAAAATAAATATTTTTAAAATTTTAAAAATAAGGTGCAGAGGAATTGAGGAAGATGTAATATCCACCTCTGGCCTTTACACACACCTGTGTGTGTGTGCATAGACAGACATGCACGCAGATGTGGGAGTGGTGGTGATGGAATCTCGAGAAAACATCAGCTTTCACGTTCCTTCTGCCATTACTTCCTTGCCAGGATGGACTGTTCCCTAAAGCTGTGAGCTGAGTTCTTCTCTCCTTAAGTTGTCTTTTCCAGGGATTATGTCACAGCAATGAGAAATGTAGCCTATAGAGACACCATACTCGTTGACAGTTCAGCCTTCAGATTCGTGAGCTAAACATACACCTATGATTTTTGAATTACTCACTTGGTGCTATTCAGTTACAACAACACAAAATGAAGTGTCAGTGTCTTAAAAGTTTCATCTCCACGGGCGATAGCAAAGATAACATTTCATTCTTGATACTGATGGAGGAAATAAATATTTTTTCCAAAAATTTAAATTGGTTATTGGTAGAATAAAATCAGAACTTAAAATTTGTAATCATTGGGGAGAGAAAAAACAAACTTATTTCGTATTACAAGAGATCAAAATGCAACAATCAAACAGCGAGACAGCATAAAATGGCCAGTAGCCAGTAGGTGGTGGTGCCCACCTTTAATCACAGCACTCGGGAGGCAGAGGCAGGTAGATTTGAGTTTGAGGTCAGCCTGGTCTACAGAGTGAGTTCCAGGACAGCCAAGGCTACACAGAGAAACCCTGTCTCAAAAATAATAATAACAACAGCAAATATAGTCTGATTATGATATAAATGGATCCAGCTCTTTCACTAAAAGATTATGACTATTTAATAATAAAGTGTCAAACTTTAAAGCAGTTAGGCTCCACATCTGTAAAATGGTTAAATGTTTTGTTGCTTCTCTGAATGGAATGCTATAGAGTTACTTAAGTTTATATTTTTAAAGAATATGATGTGATTTTGAAAATGATTACTAAAGGTTTTCCCCTCCATTTTATTATTTCTTCCATTTTTCCTCCTTTCTTCCTTTTCTCACTTTCTTTTATTTATTTCTTTCCTTTTTGTTTTTTTGAGACAGGATCTCACTACACACCATAGACTGGTCTTGAACTCTGCCTCAAAATCTCCTGCCTCAGCACCTGAATGCTATTAGCATGGCCAGGTGTATGCATGCTGTCCACATGCCAAGTCACCTGTATACAAGTCAAACGCAAAGGTCAGAGGAAAGTGTGCATGAGTTGGTTCTCTCTTTCTATCATGCGGTTCTGGGAAATGAACTCAAACCCTCAGGTTTGGAAGCAAGAGCCTTTCTTTTTTCACTGAGCCATTTTGCTGGCCCCTGGGCTAGGTTAATTTTAAGAGCAAAACATCAAATGTCATGTAAAATGTAGTTCTAATTTTTTCAATAAAAATAGGAACAGTTATTATCTCTGGGTGGTAGAATTTCAGCGGGTTTTGTTATTTGTTATATTTTGTGTGCACTAAGGATTCATCCTAGGCCTCACTCACTCTAGATGAATATCTTCCTACTAAGCCTTATCTCTAAACCCTGATTTTGTATTTTATTCATCCTATATTTCTCTATTTTACAGAATTCCTACTCATACCATATGTTTTTCTGGAGCATGAAATTACTTATCTTTATAATTACCATAGCAATAAACTTCTGAACACAAGGATCTCATTGGAAGATAGATTCTTTTCTGTGTGCTATCTATCTCTAAGGCCAAGCCCTTACATTGAAGTCTATCTCTTTGAGACTCAAAAAAGAGATAGAAACCCCAAAGTTAGCAACTTACGGAAAGTCAACTCATGTTTTCCGACTCCCAGTCTCCCTGCACTTACATCCCTTCGTCCTCTACAAAGCCCACGGCAGGTATCCATCAACCTGATTTCCTTCTTGAGTCATGCACTTTCTTGATTTAAGGAGCGCATCCTAGATGACCCTGCAGCTCCCTGTGATGGGTACCACTTAAAGAGCCACCGCTATGCTCAATGTAGGACGCAGTACTACTTCATTTCCCGTTTGCCCCCTCCTGCTGCAGTTTATTCTCCAGGTTCCCATTGGGATTGGCTCAGATCCATGTTTTAAAAACAAAGAGCAAAAGCACAGGTGAGGAAAATGGAAATCATTCGTATTGTTTCTGACCACCTGGGTCTAAAGCTCTGTGTATTTTTCTCTAGTCCTTTCTCTGTACCTATCTGGTAACATCCTCCCTTCATCCACTCCCCAGTTTATCTCTGGCTTCCATCCTGCTGTGCTTCATAGTGGAGATCACACCGCTCTCCCGCTTAACCCTGGCTTGCTCTCAAGAGTAAAAACTGAAGTTCTTCTGTAGCCTGTAAACAAGGCTTGAGAACACACTGGCTACCTCTTCACCCTTCTCACCTCTCCTATGGCCTCTGCTTCATGTATCACAGCCACTTGGAGTATCTGGCCATTGCCCTCAACTGTGTGCTCTCTGTGCCTTTTGCACAGTTTCTCTGCTCGGAGTGGTCTACCGTTAACTCTGTCTGACGTGCTCACTTGATGATGACATTGCTAGAGGCTTTCTAGACTCCCTCTTATATCAAGTCCTTCTTCAGTTATTTCGGTAAACAGCCTTCGTACATAGGATGTTTATACATTTGCCTCTTCTTGCCCCCAAAGTAGTCTCCACCTCTGCTAGCTCCCCCATAATATAAGTCCTGCCTTGTGAAATGACTTAAATGTTTAGAAGGTTTATATCATTCATTTTTAATTGTTTTATGCCCCTTTCTTCTTAGAACAAAATACAAGACAGTGATTACAGACTGCAAAGAATCCCATAGAAGGTTTTTAAAACTCTATAGGTTCATACCTAGACCAACTCAGTCAGGACTTCTGGGGGTGGGACACTGGGAGTGCATACATAATATACATATTCACATAGAATTTTACAGCTACTGGTAATTCTATCATGAAAATGAGTGGAGGCTTCTCCACCAACACATGGGCACTGCATCTTGTCACTTACCCTCTCCACCATGGGCTGAGACCCATCACCACAGAGGAGACATGGCTTAGCCTAGAAGGCTGCATGGTATACTTTTGATTTGGGTAGAAGGAGGTTTCCAGGGAAGAATGAGGGGAAGAAGTACACAGATAGGGAGGACATCAGACATTGTGATGTGTACTCAGAGAAGGGCAGAAATACAGAAAAGGCTGGGACATAAGGTACATGGGTCCTTTAAAGGAGAGCACAGAGGACACCCAAACTCTTGGCCAGGCCCCCTCTGGTGTCCAGATGAAGCCCTGACTGAGAGAATCACAAGAGGAGTCCTACCTTTATGAGATCAAATACAGAAGCTACAGAGTGTTCCAGAAAGAGTACTGTTTGGAGGCAAGGATGATTTAAGCCTCCATCACTCCTGAAGTCACCTTTGCTTCTCTGGGTATGTTTCCCTTCTGTAACAGCCAGGGCCAACCTTGGAATTTCTGTGAAGACTGACTTGAAGATTTGTAAAATGCTCTGCAGGAGCCCAGTGGAGTAGATTGTCGCTAGGACTGATGCTGGAAGAACTTCGAGGGTCTTATTTTATGTGCTAACTAGAGGCTTAATGCCTGACCTCTGACACTCAGGTTCTGTTCCAGCCAGAACTATAGAAACAGCACAAGACAGCCTGAATGTGCATGCATTGTACAATGTAAGGAAACACTGTAGAATAAGTCCCAGTCCATTCTTGGACACTTTGGTGGGTACCATACCCAGATTAGATGATGGTCTTAGCCATATGTCACCATGGTACCCAACTCCAGTGGTGTATACAGCTCTTCCCAGAGCAGCTCACACACCTAGCCATCCTCACCTCTTTTGGGTCTTGCACCCTGTGTGGCATTCTGGAGGCAGTCACAGTGGGAATGTTTATACTGAATGTTTGTTTTAGTTTGTTTAGTGGAAAACAAACGCTATGGCTTAGGACCCAGTATAGCAGGCCAAGCCCCCAGCGGCTGAAAGAATGGGGACATTTGAACAACCCTGACCCCTCTTCCAAGGTATAGTCTAGGAACTGGCAGTATCAATGGGCCCTGTTTAAAAGTGTCAGATCCTGGCTGGGCAGTGGTGGCTCATGCCTTTTTTTAAAAATTGTTTTTATTGAGCTATATATTTTTCTTCACTCCCCCCCCCTCTTCCCTTCTTCCCTCTTCCCTGGTTCCCAGGCTCCCAATTTACTCAGGAGATCTTGGCTTTTTCTATTTCCTATGTAGATTAGATCTATGTATATCTCTCTTAGGGTCCTCTTTGTTGTCTAGGTTCTCTGGAATTGTGAATTGTAGGCTAGTTTTTCTTTGCTTTAGGATTAAAAGCCACTTATGAGTGAATACATATGATATTTGTCTTTCTGGATCTGGGCTACCTCCTCACTCAATATAATGTTTTCTAGATCCACCCATTTTCCCACAAATTTCAAGATGTCATTATTTTTTTCTGCTGTATAGTACTCCATTGTGTAAATATACCACACTTTCCTTATCCATTCTTCAGTCAAGAGCATTTAGGCTGTTTCCAGGTTCTGGCTATGACAAACAATGCTGCTATGAACATAGTTGAGCTATCTTGAGTGAGGGAGCCATTATGGGGCTAGTGAGAAACCTGGCACTAGGGAAATTCTCAGGAATCCACAAGAATGACCCCAGTTAAGGCCTTAAGCAACAGTGGAGAGGGTGTGTGAACTGGCCTTGCCCTGAAGTCAGATTGATGACTACCTTAATTGTCATCATAGAACCTTCATCCAGCAACTGATGGAAGCAGATGCAAAGATCCACAACTAAAAACTGGACCGAGCTTCTAGAAACCAATCCAAGAGAAGAAGGAGCAATAATATGAACAAACGGGTCATAACGGGGATCCCTATAGAAACAGCTGACCTGAGCTAGTGAGAGCTCACTGACTCTGGACTGATAGCAGGGGAACCTGCATAAGACCAAACAAGGTCCTCTGAATGTGGGTGACAGTAGTGTGGCTTGTGCAGTCTGTGGGGCCACTGGCACTGGACCTGGACTTATCCCTAGTGTGTGAACTAGCATTTTGGAGCTCATTCTTATTGGAGGGCTACTTTGCTCAGCCTAGATATAGGGGGAAGGGCCTTGGTCTTGCCTCAAAGTGATGTGTCAGACTTTGTTGACACCACTTGGGCAGCCTTACCCTCTCTGAGGAATGGATGGGGGCTGGGAGGAAGTAAGGGGGAGCAGGAGGTGGAGCTGGAATAGATATGTAAAATGAGAAAAGATTGCTTAAAAAATAAACTTAATTAAAAAGGAAACAAATAAACAAAACAAATATCATCTAGAGAATAGTTAAGAGGGGAAAATTGCATAATCCCTATTTCCTCTAGCCACACAACTTTCTTCCACACATTTTACATGCTTTCAAATGTACCGTGCACACACACACACACACTTTATGTAACCTGCTAGTGCCTGTATGTTTTCATACGTTTGTGTTCAGCACATTTGCAGCCTAGAAGTAATTAACTCCTTGGACTGTTCAGGTAATAGTGCCATTATAAACAAGAAATCAAGCAGTCACGTGACAGTATGGTTTACCTAGCTTTGTGATTGTGAACTATGGATCCGGATTATTAAGGCAGGCATACTAAAGATGTAAAATCTGCTTCTGAAAATAATTCTTTCCAAAGCCAGTTATGAAGCATTAGAAGCATGTGATGGCATGTCTTCTACATATGGAGTATTTGAACGCTTCAGATTTAAATAAAGGAGCCAGAGAATTAAGAATGCATTGTGTTTTGTATTTTGTTTATCTTTAGATTAACCTTTTGTTGAGTTGATTTTGATCTGGCTAGAATGACAGGAGGAGGGAGGGTTAGATTTTCTTTAATCAGGTTAAATTTTGTAATGCACTAATTTAACACCTTTCACTGTTCTGATGGTGAGAAAAAAGGGCACTGACTAGATTTCCCCACATGTACACAGACACACACACAGACACACACAGACACACACATAGACATACACAGACACACACAGACACGGATGCACACACATACACAGACACACACACAGACACACACACAGACACACACACACACAGATACACACACACACACGCTACTGGGCAAACAGCCACCCAGAGACCTACTCTAAACACTTCAGAATACTTTTTAAAAATTCTTTTTTCTTTGCATGGTTTTAAGCACAACTGCTTAAAAATGTTACAATTTTAAATCTAACTTCTCCCTCCACTTAACATGTTAAAATATTAAGATAAAATGTTATTAAAACTTTCTTTGAGGCTGTCAAGGGTGAATTTTCCACAATTTATTGAACCAATCCCTTTTCTGAAGGACTTAAAAAGTTTCTAACATTTTGGTCTTACTAAAAGCAGGTGATTGTGTTATTTTCTGCCTCAGTTGGAAAGCTGACTTCTCCTTTAGACAAGGTTTTAGAAAGTGGAATTGAAGAGGAAGTTTTTGTTTTGCTTTGGTGTGTGTGTGTGTGTGTGTGTGTGTGTATACTGAGTCTTACTTCCTTCATGCTATACTGACTCCAGAAAGTTACTTGGCCTTCTTCGGAAGGTCTCAGTCCCCGAGTTCCCACTGCTGGCTCCGCTAAGGGAAGGCGGGAAGGCAGGGTGAGGGTGCTGCACCTTCACTCCCAGTTGCCCGCCTCCCCCCACTCCGGTCAGAGGAAACAAAACAAAACAACAGCAGAAACAAGAAACAAATTATCCGGGTGTGGATTTGTTTTTCCTGCCTTCTATGATTCCAAGTCCAAACCAAGTCTCCACATCCACAAACCAATCTATTTTTTAAAAAATAGAAAAATTAAAGAACTCACGATCCATTTGTGTTTCAACTTGTGGTCGGGGAATTTAAATTTCGGACTTGCAAGTTGCATGGCAACTTCCTGTTAAACCGTTTACTGCTCACTTTTACACCTCAGTAGAGGGGTGACTGCAGGTTCCTCGCCGCTGTCCCGCACCTGCTGGAGCTGCAGCTCGGGTTCAGCACCGCCAGGCTCAGTATCTTAGGGCGAAAGGCCGTGCGCCTTAGCGTTCTGGACTGTCTTAGGAGCCACTTGCCCTTTCCGCGCGTGGGATCAAGCACTTTCCTGAGCTGGGCGCTCGGGACAGAATGCCACCCTGAGCTGGGGCGCGCGGGATCGAACGCTACCGCCACCCGGCGTGGCGTCCAGGCACCCGCCGCGTCCTGCGTGCCCGCACTTACCTCCGCCGTACATCTGACACAGGTATGGGAAGCGCCACACATTGCCCAAGCCCACCGCGTAGGAGATGCAGGCGAACACGAACTGCAGCGGGTTGCCCCATTGAGGCCGCGCTTTCTCCATGGCCCGCGTTCGCTCTCTGGCAGGGCCTGGTCTCTGGCCACTGCTCGCCCGCCTTTTAATTGCTAATCTCATTAACGCCCAGAGGGGCGAGGCCGGTAAGCGGGGGAACTGCGAGCCCCACCCCGCCGAGCCCCGGCGGGGAAGACACCCCTCCTTGGCACCGGGTGTGGACTTCAGAGCGCAGGGAAAGGATCACTGTTTCCTCCACCTCTTACTGATTCATCGATGGCAATATTATATATGCCAGGAACTGCTGAGCAACGGGAAAGCACAGTACCCTCACTCCGGAGCTGACATTCGGATGGCGGGAACATTTAAATGCCGCGAATAACCTTGTTCTTGACTTTTTTTTTTTTTTTTTTTTAACCTACGGAGGCAGTTTCATTTGGTTCGTACCATCCAGTTCACCTAAATCGGAGATGTAGGGACGATTTAAAGGGGTAAGTCCTAAACCCACATAGACAAAGACCCAGGACGTTCCGGAGGAGAGATGGCTTTTGCAGGGAGAGGGTGGGTGTGGAGGCTCAGTGGACAGAGCACTACCTTAGCCCTTGTTAGACCCGAGTTTGATCCTAGCACACACGGGAGACCTAAGTTTCTCCATCTATTGGTCCTTCCCTACGCCCGTAGTGTGGCAGAATCAGGTTTAGAACAATTGCCCTGAGGCCAATGGGAGCTAGAGGTTCTCGTCCTAGGCTAGGCGGAAACCTAAGATTTTCATGCTTTTGTCGATCCAGCGAGGAAATGTAGTTGAACCCGACTGCACAAAGTTTAGTGCAGTGACTTAGGAAGGGTCTGTTGTTTATGTCTCTACTCCACCACTGACTAAGCTCCGTGACTTGGGCAAGTCATTTAACATTTTTGACCCTGTTTCATCTGTAATAGAAAAACAAACAAATAAACAAATCCCTGCCCCGCTTCCAACAAGCTTAAACTACCTATCCTGGAAGTTTTAAACTTAAAACAGTGAAGAAGAAAGCCAAGTCACAACACAGCAGAAGGAAGGCTGGATTCTTAAGCTTCAGAATGTAGATTGTTTTCCTCCTCTCCTGCTTCTTCCCATGCCTAGTCCCAGTCCATTGCTGATGGACATTTGTGTCGTTCCAGTCTGTGGCTGCTATGAACAGAACTAGTGTGAGCGTTGTAACACACTCCTCTGATGGATGCACTTACTGGAGGGAACTTTGGGGCTATGGGCAGGGTTAGGAAATACCAGTTCACATTCTTATTAATATCAGCTGCGCTGCATCCTTGCAGCCGCTCTCCATTCTGTTAAAACAAAACAAAACCAGGCATTTATTGAGGGCAGGTGCCACAGCAGGAGTGGAGGTCAGAGAACAATCTGTGGGAGTCAGGCAAGGGATCTCGACATCTCACTGGCCCTACCATTCTGTTTTTGAAGTTCTGTCTAGACTTATGACTGCACTGATGGCTCAATTTGCCTTTTGATTTCCCTGACAACTAGCAAGTCTGCAGCCTTTTATGTGCTCACCGGGCCATCAGAAGAGCCCTGGGTTTCTGAAATGCCCGCATAAGCTTTGGTCAGTTTTTACCGGGTTGTCTTTTTCTACTGATTTGCATTTGTTTTCCTATTCTGGCTATGGGTCTTATGTCTGCTTTATATGCCGACAGTTTCATTCCTTATTCTGTGTTGACTTTCTGACCCATCATAAGTGTCTTCTAGTGAAGAAAATTCGTAACTTCAGGAAAGTCCAGTTTGAGCCAGAGATGTATGTAGCTCAGTTTGTAGAGACATGCATGAGAGCCTGGGCTCTATTCCTAGCTCTCCATAAACTGGGTATGTATGGTGTATACCTGTAATTCCAGCCCTTGGGAGATAGAGGCAGGAAGATCAGAAGTTCAAGCCATCCTCAGCTATGTAGCAAGTTCAAAGCTAGCCTGCTATAGGAGACCCCATCTCAAAAATAAACAAGTAGGCTGAGGATTGGAGTTAAGTTTCCAGCACGCACATGATTAGCTTCACCACCACCTGTAGCTCCAGCTCTAGGGGATCCAATGCCTTCTTTTGGTTCCTGAGGGCACTCATACATCTGTGTGTATACACACATAGACACATAAAATAAAAATAAATATTAAAAAACAAACAAATCTATCAGTCTTTTATAAAAAGTTGTCTTCATGGTCATTATTTCCATCACGTCTTACTTTCCTGCCAGGAGTGTGACACATGCCTTTAATCCTAGCACTTGAGAGACAGGGGGATCCGTGAGTTCAGAGCCAATCTGGTTAACATAGTGAGCCCAGGAGAGCGGGGAGCACATAGAGACCCTGTCTCAAGAACAAAAAAAAAAAAAAAAAAAAAAAAAAAACCCAAAACAACAATAACAACAAAGAGCCCAAATTCTCCCTTTTCAAGTCCAAGATCATGAAGATACCCTGAGCATTCAGCCCTTAGCAGAGCAAATCTCAGTGGCGAGTGAGTTACTGCCTATTGAGACTGTCCTTCATGAATCCTGGATTTCAACGATTCTGCTAGGCTGGTTGGTTAATGCACTCCAGGGAATCCTCCTTTCTCCACATCCTCAGTATTTGGAGAAGTAGGCATGGGCCACTGTCCCTGTTTTTTTTTTTTTTTTTGTGGGCGCCAGAGATTGAAACTCAGATCTGCATGCCTATAGGCAGACCCTTTAGCAAAATGAGCCATCTCCACAGGCCCTGCAGTCCTGGTAAAATGTCTACCTATCGGCATGGTGGTGAATAGTTAGAACAAAAGAGCTGTTGCTGCCCCCAGCTATGTACTTATGTTTTGGGTATCACAAATTAGTATTTCTATAGGATTCTTAGAGACATTTAGGATCTGGGCACCTAAGAAAGAACAGTTACCAGTCACTAGAAACATGAGTTAATGTGGAGTTTGTGTGTCAATGGTGGCAATGCCCTTCTTTTATTCCTTACCCTAGGGACCAGACAAGCATCTGGTTTTAGCTGCCTTGGGAAGCCAGCCCAATATTTGAGACTCAGAAAGTGAGAATCTCTGTCTCTCTGT
This sequence comes from Chionomys nivalis, assembly GCF_950005125.1. Lineage (NCBI taxonomy): Eukaryota > Metazoa > Chordata > Mammalia > Rodentia > Cricetidae > Chionomys > Chionomys nivalis. The sequence goes on from NC_080089.1 coordinate 119,554,086, forward strand.
GGTGTGTGTGTGTGTGTGTGTGTGTGTCTGTGTATAGTACAAAGAATCACCCAGGCCGAGTAAATGCAAATAAAGTGGTCAGATCACCATGCCACCCTAAAAATCCATTCGATAATTCTGAGAAGATCTACTGAGCAATGGGCTGCTACAAACACAAGGTGTGGTGGCAGGGACTTCCACATGGAGAGAGTAATGCCATGTGTGGACACTGATGGCAAACTGACAAATGCTTGTCCACTTTTAGCAGGAAAATCTCTCATCTGTTTGCTAATGCCTGTGGTGTAAATACTTCAACTTTAGGCCATTTTGAGATTCCAGCATGATATCACTGGGGTTGGGGAGAAGACATTCAGTGGCACACCGTAATGTTGAGTTCTCAACCATGTGTGTACAATGACAAGGTCGCCTCAAGAGCTTAGCCAATAGTAAAGAATAGTAAATAATTGGAAATGATGATTTTTAAGTCTTACTTCTTCTTTAGATAATTTATATACTAACTTAGCCCTCAGGAATGGCTGTATTTAATAAAAACAAGTTCTCAAAATTCCTGTACATGCCCCAATGGGTCACTCAGCACTCCACAGAAGACTGGGTAGTAGAGCAAGCTCAGCTCTTTGAGGTGTTTCTCTTTGGGATGTTTTGTGTCCCAGAAGCAGAGTTTTCAGATAAACTCAGGGGCGCCTTCTCTGGTTCATGGGAGAACCCTTTCTTCAAATTTTGCCTTCACTGCATCTATGACAGTCAGGACACAAAGGCCTGAAGTTCATGCTAAAGAGGAGGAGAAGAGGGGGACATGGCGTGAGAGCATGGGTGTAGCTGCCAAATGCACCTCAGGATTCTATATTCTTACTCTATCAACTATGAAGGCCGTGCAGCTTTCAATCATTTGCTCATCTTGGTGATTTCCATTGTTACCTAACTACCATCGAGAGCTTCCAGTTCCCTACAAGATAAAGTCCAAACTCCTTAGCTTCATTTGCAAGACTTTGAGGATTTTTTAAATTGAGTACTGAGGAATTTGACCCTTGTGTGCCTGGGTTCTAGGAAACAGAATCAGTCCAACTCTTTAGTATAAAAATACACAGCATTTTGCTTTAGGTGAAAAACCTGCCTTCTAAGGATGAATATGACATAATAGCAGCCACAGCCCAGAGGGATACATACAGTGCACTATCAGGACAAACGTAGCACTGCAGGGCTTGGGGCACCAAGAGCTGGCTCAGTGGTTAAGTACAGTTAGAGGACCCAGGTTCAATTCCTAGCACCCACATGGTGGTTATTGTTTTTCTCATGTATTTTTACATAGATATGCAAAATTTTAAAATGACTATCCTCCTTCTGTATTTCCAGGGTCTAATGTCTCACACTAGGTACTATGACCTTTTTAGAAACTGTCACAGCCTTAGAGTCTCCTGGATTTTGATGTTGTGCCCAGGGTAGTCTCATTACAGTAACTTGTGTACATTGCATTTCCATGTGGAATTTAATTTGCCAAGTGTTAAGGTTCCCCAATACCAGCAACTTGCAGCTAAACATTTTTGTAAAGAAAGAGCCGTTATTTGCTGTCCATTATGACAATCATTTAGCCGCTTGTGGCCGGTGGCTTCTGTGAGGGACTGGAAAGACACAGAACATCACCGCACAACTTCCAGCAGGCAGTGCTGGCTTGGAAGTTCAGTGATAATGTCTGCTGGGCAGCACCTCTCTCTGTGCTTAGGCTGTAGGCAGCTGTGTGAGAAAGCAGCGTGTTGCATGCTGCACCACTTCCTCAGGAGAGGCTGTGACTTTCTTTGCTCCCTCTTTGGGGGCCGACCAAGGACATCTCAGGCTTCTCCAGAGCTACAGCTCCTCACCCCCTGGCAGGGAGGTCCCATGTACCAAAGGTGACTCCATCCCTTGAGGCAATTGTCACTTTGGAATGGAAAATTATTGTGCCCTCATCCAGACCTGGGCCCCTGTTCTGCCCTTCTGTCTCAAGGACCCCAGATTCTTCTGTCTCACCAAACCCTGACTCTGGCCCTATTTTTCCATAGTTTCCCTCTCTGCCTGGACCTCACAGGTAGTCGGTCAGTTTACACATCTTGCTCCTACCCACATTTTTTTTTATTCCTGTGTAGTACAAACCCCAAGAGTCCTGGAGCCTTGGGCTGCTGTCAGGAGCTTCTGGGAACATTCCACCAGGCTGTGGCTGTGCATGTGGCCAGCACAGGTGCACAATGTCAGCAGGGCCTTGCTCCCTTATTAATCACCTCTGGTTGACCTGTGGCTCTGGGTTCTATTAGTTCTGAGTGCTTCAAATCTTCCTTCCCACACCTCGTATTCCACTGATGTCTTTTAACAAAGGTCCCAA